>NW_026652294.1:42192100-42610222 GCF_009828535.3 Hylobates moloch
CCCGGGCGCCCGGAGTCCCGGAGGCGGGAAGCCGGCGGGGGCAGCCCGCGGCGGCTGTGGCGGCGGCGGCGGCGGCCAGCGCGGCCGTCACCTACGAGACGTGCTGGGGCTACTACGACGTGAGCGGCCAGTATGACAAGGAGTTCGAGTGTAACAACAGCGAGAGCGGCTACCTGTACTGCTGCGGCACCTGCTACTACCGCTTCTGCTGTAAGAAGCGCCACGAGAAGCTGGACCAGCGCCAGTGCACCAACTACCAGAGCCCGGTGTGGGTACAGACGCCCAGCACCAAGGTAGTGTCGCCGGGGCCCGAGAACAAGTACGACCCGGAGAAGGACAAGACCAACTTCACCGTCTACATCACCTGCGGGGTGATCGCCTTCGTCATCGTGGCCGGCGTCTTCGCCAAGGTCTCCTACGACAAGGCCCACCGCCCTCCACGGGAGATGAACATCCACAGGTGAGAGCGCCTTGCGGCCTCACCCTCTCAGCTTGCTTCCCCTGTCCTCTTCACTCTCGGCCTCACCACACCTCCCCTGGCCCTCTTAAGTCATTTCCACCATCGCTCCTTTTGCGTGCAATAAATCAGGGTCTTCTTGTGCCCCCTCCTCCATTTTTTCAGAACCGGGAATGCATGCTTTGGTGGTAAGGGGATTTACAAGGCAGAGTAAGAATTGGTTGAGCACGTTAAGTTCCAAGTGTAAGAATGTTACAAATTCTGTAATCCTGGATGAGGATCCAGGGTTCTGCTTTCGTGGCATGTAGGCACTGTGGTGTAGGTTCTTAATGGCATTTAGTTTTTTGAGTCAAATCAGAGTGTCATCTTCAATATAGGAAACTGACCAGTGTTGGAACCTTACTGAAAGCGGTACCAAGTAGCTTAGTGTCAACTGAGATGTTCTCGTACATTAGGAAATGGGGTTTTATAGAAAGGATGCCTCCTGCCGGAAGTAGGGATAAAGATTTCTCCATTCCATGTTGACCAAGCACAGATGGTGTCTCCTCATTGCATCCTGCGGAGTGGGATGTTTATCTTTCCTGCTGAGACTGGAGGACTTGTTCTTTGAAACCCTGTAGGCAGAACTCTGAGTTAACAGTACTCGCCTGTGTTAAACCTGGTGGGGTATCTTTCACTGCTTACATTCGAGAGACAGTGGGGGCTGCCTCCTACCAAAACTTACGCCAAGAGCTCAAACTATGGCAGTCTCTGGTTGCACGCTGAATGCCGCCCCGACGCACCATCTTGCCCCCCAGTGAGCCCTTGGGGAAGTCAAAGCCAAGGGGATGACAGAAACCCAGCCTCCCCTTAGAACTCTAGGAATGACACACCCAGAGGATGCAGAGTTAGTTCGGCTTCCTGTCCCCTCATGTTGTGGATGGCTGGACATGGTGCAAGAGTCCTCTCAGGGAACAAACCCTGCCCCAGGAGATGCCTCCATTTCTGGTGAATGGTGTGGGCACTGCCCTAGTCACCATGACCACCCCCCAGACCACTGCTTGTCAATCAGCCCTGCAGGCCCCCACACTGACCCATTCACCTTGAGCTCTTCTCTGCATCCTGCTTGTTATCATTACCACCTGAAAACCTCCTTCCTCGCTGCTGTGCACATTAATCACCCCTGCCTTGCTGATGAGAGAGAAAGGCAGATAGAAATTTCTAGGCATGTTAAAAGAGCTGATTTTTTTTTTCTGCTTGATACCGTGGGTGTTGAGAGAAATGATACTCCCTGGAAGGTTTTATTGAGTCAAATCCACAAAGGCTGGGTACCTCAAACTCGGGTGCTGGAATTGGAGTGATTCCAAAAGGAGACCCATTTATAAGGCTCTGTCACCCTGAGGTGCCTCCACCCTGTCTTCCACCCGCACCTCATGTCTCAGATAGTGCAGTAAGTATCCTCTTGTGTGAGAAACAGTCTGTGTTCAGTCTTGGCTCTCAAATGCAGAAGACAAGTGGGACGGTGAGCAAAATAAAAGCAAGACACAGTTTCTTTTGCATCTTGTCCGGCAAAGAATTTTCTGTCTCGGCTCAGTGTGGAAAGAAAAGAAGGAATTGCCCGTGGGCAGGTGCTGTCCTGAAGCAGATGTGCTGGTCCTTATCATCCTTACACCTCTGCCTCAAGACTTGGAGGCTTGTCTCCTTTTCCCCTTCCCCTGTGGCCTTGGCTTCTCATTAAACCTTCTTCTCTGACCACGGCCGCTTGCTGGTTGATTCCTACACATCTTTAAGTTACTTTCTTTCTGAGCCGTTGTTCTCTGTACTCAGGGAAAACTGCCTGCTGCCCTGACCCTTCCACCTCATACAGAGTTTATTCGTCATCACCTGGGATGATACAGAGGGCGGTGTCCTCAAATGCTGGCATTAGGCATCTTTGGATGCTGGCGTTGGCACATGACCCTGGAGAGGTCACTATCCCTCTTGGTGTTTTCTCCCCTCCCCACCACCCTGACGCCCCTTACGCCAAACTAGGGTGAAGGTGATTACATCATTGGGGCAGCTCCTCTCTGGGGTTGGGGAAGCGGAGTAACTACGGGAAGGGAGATGAATTTCAGGCCTCAGAACATTATGCAAATATGGGCTGTTTCCCCCTCAAGTTCACCTCCTGATTTTATTCAGTTCACAGCCTCTCTTCCAGCAGCTGCAGTCTTGCCTGATCAGTGCTTTGGAAACCATCATATCCACGCCTGTTGGGTAGGGGACAATGCCTGTCTGTGTGTGGTGGGGCGGCAGGGGGACAGAGCATGGGCGATCCATCTACGACACTCCATGAATGACCTTGGGCAGGTCAGGGAAACTTATTTTTCAGTTCTGGGTACCTGAAGCACAATGTCCCAACTCAACCTCTTGCATCCGGAGCATATCAGGGTGAGTGTGCAAGTTGATCTCAGACTCCTGGGGGTGAGTGTGACTACACCACTCCTCTCACTTTGCTCACACCTCAGAGACCACTGTTTGCCATTCTGGGGAATATTTTTGTGCAGACTGTCTTGTTGGGCAATCAGGGTAGGGAAAAGGAGGGAGTGATAGAGAAAGAGAGAAATATTCACACCATAATGAGTTTTCCTTAGGGAAAGTGGGGAGGAGAAAGACCTCTCCTGAGAGGTCAAGAGAGGAAGCGGATGTGCATGCAGTTACATATTCCTTGAAATAGTTCAGCAAAGATGTTTTCTTTCTGAACAGGAAAGCCAAGCTGCTTTCAGTGTGTGCTTCTCCCTGAAGATGATAGGTGGGCAGGCAGGGGCTGAGTCTGAGGGAGTTTCAGTGAGAACAGCCTCATTGGAGAGGGACATTTATGGGAGTGTGAGCAGGGGTGAGGGAAAGGGATGGGCCATCTGCATCTGCCTTAGTGCTCCCAGGCTGGACAGCCCTCCGCCTGCGCATGCACACACATTCCTTAGGGTAGGACTTCCTTTCATCTCTACTCCTTCAGGGAGGAACAGATTTCATCATTTCCAGAAGTGATTAGACCTTGCTATCGTGTTTCTGAGTGAGAAATCAGTGTCTGTGGGGGAAACTGTCAGCTCTCTTGTGATTCTAGTAGATGAGTACCAAGTCCGACTCAGCTAGCTGGACTCCGTGGAGGAGTAAGAGATGGGCACAGGATTGAAAGGCAGAGCTGGGTGCTGGATGTGGCCAGAGAGCCCCAGGGCAGTCGTGCCTGCCTTTTCCATCCGGAAGCCCAGTTCCCACCAGGATCTCCACTTCACTTTTCCCTTCTTCCAGACTGCCCGGGCTAAGGCTCAAGCTGCAGCCATCCACAGATTTTCCTATTTCCTCACTGACTTCCGCACAGCTCCCCTGAGGGGCTCTTTGTTCTGGGAGGGCCGCCAAGGGCATGGGCTGCGCCCAGGAAACCGCCTGGGAGCCTGGGTCCTTTTTGACATTCATTTTTGTGCTAGCTGTCTCACATCCAAACCTGTTCCTTTCTCCTCACCCTGAGTTGATTCATTAGTGTCTTGGAGATGAGAATCATTCTGAGGGAGGAACTGTGTGGCTTTTTTTAATGGCTAATTAACAGATGGGTCAGGAAGCTATTAGGATGCTGGAGACGCAGTTGGTGAAATCAGAGCTGCCCTGGGTCCTCCCACTGCCTGCACAGGAGCAGAGGGGATCAAAGAATGTGGGCGGGGTGGGGGGGATATCTAGGGGGGTGGGAAGAAAAATCCAGGCGGATATCAACAGGAAAAAGTATTAGGAGGTGACCCCTTCATCTTGGGTTGGTTCCCTTGCTTATTTCTAGAGGAAGTCAAGGGAATACTCTGTTCTACTCTTTCTCCCTCCAGAAATTAATTAGAAACTCAAAGAGCTCTGTTATTTCCTCACAGGCCACATAACTGCAGTGGCAGGGCCCCTTCGCTGGCTGATTTAGTGAGTTCTCTTCCTAGGCTCCTGGACAACAAATTGTCAAGTCACTGCATTTTTTGAAGCACCATGAGCTCACTATAATGAATTGATCTAAATAGAGTCAACTTATTTTTCTACTTCAAATATAGAAGGAAAGAAACAAAAAAGCATCTTGCCTTGGACTGAAAGTTTTAGCCTTGCGTTTCTTTTTTCTTTGAGTTAAAAACCAAACCAAACCAAACAAAACAAAACAAAAAAATGCTTCGCTGGGTGCGGTGGCTCATGCCTGTAATCCCAGCACTTTGGGAGGCCAGAGTGGGTGGATCATGAGGTCAGGAGATCGAGACCATCCTGGCTAACATGGTGAAATCCCGTCTCTACTAAAAATACAAAAAATTAGCCGGGCGTGGTGGTGGGCGCCTGTAGTCCCAGCTACTTGGGAGGCTGAGGCAGGAGAATTGCTTGAACCTGGGAGGCGGTGGTTGTAGTGAGCCAAGACCGCACTACTGCACTCCAACCTGGGGGACAGAGTGAGACTCAGTCTCAAAAAATAAATAAATAAATAAATAAATAAATGCTTGTAGGGAAAGAGGAAAATTGTGGAAGAATTGGAGAAGTCTTATGGAGGAAGGGCTAGGGGAAGGATGCTGGGAAGGCAGAAAGAAGCAAAAATAGCAAAAGGAGGAAAGCAATCCAGTGAGAGGTTCCTTATTCCCACTGAAGGGACAAAGTGACGTTGCCCGGCCTTCGTGTGCCACAGGCTTGGTTTGTCCTGACTCTTGCAGACACACGCAGACATTCACTTAACAAATGAGCCCTCCTCATCTTACCTGGGCAAGATGTGTTTTATACTACACCATATAAGCTTACAAGACACAGGTTGCCTTTGATATATGAGTTTAGCAGGGTTCCTTCTTGCTTGCTTTAGCAGGGCAACCATGCAAATACTTTTCAAATTCCCTACACTGTGCAATTCTCCTTGGTCACATTGCTCACTGTCTTCATGTCCCTTCCTACCCCTCCCCAAGCTCAGAAGGCCTTCACTCCCATCCCTTTCTCCCCTCTTACCCTACCCAGGGTGGGGAGCACATTCATTTCTGGGAATCGACTGCTAAGATACCAAGTTTACCCA
Organism: Hylobates moloch; assembly: GCF_009828535.3. Classification (NCBI taxonomy): domain Eukaryota; kingdom Metazoa; phylum Chordata; class Mammalia; order Primates; family Hylobatidae; genus Hylobates; species Hylobates moloch. The sequence goes on from NW_026652294.1 coordinate 42,197,575, forward strand.
CTGTTCTAGGCTGCCAAGACACAGCTAGAGAAAAAAGCCTAATTCATTGTTTTCAGCTGGTTTTAATGAGAGCTCGGATTGACCGTGCAGTGGATTCAAATCAGTTGTGCAGGAAACAGTGGTTAAGACAGCTGAGAAAGTGATCTGATTGAAAGAGGTTAATTCACTAGCTCCAGACGGACAGTCCTACGGATCCGGAATAAAAGGGAACCACAACAAAAGAAGCTTCATGCTTCCAGTTCCATTGCCTGATTTTCCAGGGGCTGGCAGATTGTATTTAGGTCTTCCCTTTCTAGCTCAATTTCTATAGTCTGTGAGAATTCTTACCACATGCTGGAATTGCCACCCTGCTCCTGGCTATAGGAGGTCACCACTCTCCTTCCCTGCTACCTTCTCCTCATTCAAACTCCTGTACCATCCATTTTTGAAATTACGGTGAATTTTGTCTTACAATTTTGCTCATAGCCCTTGATGATATATCACCTGTGGAACCACAAAATGATGGTTTCAATTTACAGGCTTATAAGATGTCTCAGACTGGTGGTGGTGGGAGGGGTTGTGCTTCGGTGGAATATATGAGGATCTAGACTAAGTTCATTTTTTAGTTTCTGTTGTGATTTTTCCCCTCTTTTCTTTACCTTGGGAAACTCCACCCCATTATTTATTCCTGAGTTACGTTTATGACCTCACCTCTCTAGTGTCTTTCTTTTTTTTTTTTTTGAGATGGAGTCTTTCTTGGTGGCCCGAGCTGGAGTGCAGTGGTGCGATCTCTGCTCAGTGCAACCTCCGCCTCCCAGGTTCAAGCTATTCTTCTGCCTCAGCCTCCCAAGTAGCTGGGACTACAGGCGCCCACCACCACGCCTGGCTAATTTTTTGTATTTTTAGTAGAGACAGCATTTCACCATGTTAGCCAGAATGGTCTCGATCTCCTGACCTCATGACCTGCCCACCTCTGCCTCCCAAAGTGCTGGGATTACAGGTGTGAGCCACGGCGTCTGGCCTCTAGTGTCTTTCTTTGCAGATATTGTAAAGGGATAAGAGGCCTGGGTGCAAGGGTTACCAGTGAATCCTCAGAGAGTCTCAGTCCGTTGAACTGAACCCTTGAGCAAGCTTAATTTTAAAACAATTCAGGATACATTGCTAACTCTATTTTTTTTAAATCTCTCAAAGTAAAACCAGAATCTTCTGAAAAAGCAGGGTAGTACGTTCTATTCTTTTGTCATCTATTATAGAATTATAACATTTTCATTGCAGGCAATTCATTTAATCTAGTTCCCCAATTTTACAAGTGAGGCAACTGAAATTCAGAGAGGCTAGATCACAGTGTCAAGGAGCCCAGCTAGTGGTTGGGTAAGCTTGGAGTTTAAGCCAGGGCGCCTGTGTTCTAGTGCTTAGACTCATCTCATTCAATGAAAATATATTCTGCTGCTTTACTCTTTGCACGTTCCTTAGTTAGTCATCACCAAATAACTTTGGGATCCTTAGAGATGTGAGTTACAGCCTTCTCCTTGCTCTTTTCTGTACCCCTCCTGGTTCACTGTTTCCACTGAATGTCTCCACTAAAATGATTTCCGTCGATCTTCCCCGGTCTTTTTGCAGTTTTTTCACATTCCTTTCTAAAGGGCAGTAACCTAATCTAAGCATAATCCTTTTATAAGGTCTGAGTAATGCGGACCATTGAAGAAGGAAAATAACAGCACAAGCCAAAGAGTTGTGGACTGGGGCAAAAAGTCACCGAATGAAACTGTGGGCAGAAACCTGTCATTAAAAATTCAGGGCCGGGCTCAGTGGCTCACGCCTGTAATCCCAGCACTTTGGGAGGCCGAGGCGGGCGGATCACGAGGTCAGGAGATCGAGACTATCCTGGCTAACACGGTGAAACCCTGTCTCTACTAAAAATACAAAAAATTAGCTGGGCGTGGTGGTGGGCGCCTGTAGTCCCAGCTACTAGGGAGGCTGAGGCAGGAGAATGGCATGAAACTGGGAGGCGGAGCTTGCAGTGAGCTGAGATCGCACCACTGCACTCCAGCCTGGGGCACAGAGATACTCCGTCTCAAAAAAAAAAAAAAAATTCAGGCTGTGAATGCTTTCTCTCTCCCAGAGATGAGTGGAAATGCTGAGACCTACCTGATCAATGCAGTTCAGCTCTGTGAGAGGCCAGAGACCTCCCGCCATCCAGTGGCCATGTGTGTGTGTGTGTGCGCGCGCACGTGTGTGTGTGCACGTGTGTGTACGTGTGTGTGCGTGTGTATGAGTGTGTGTGATTTCAGGGTTATCTTCTGGGTTGGCCCCCTGCATAGAATATAGCTCTGCAAGCCACGGAAGCTCATTCATAGGCGCCAGTTTTGCCCTTTCTCAGCTCTGGGCCCAGATACTGCAGGCTAATGAAGCTGGAAATCTGGGCTTAATCATTATGTGAAAATAACCTCTGTGGCATGAAGTTTGGGGGCTTTCCCTGTAATATGCTTGATACTTCCTTTGAAAGAACCTGGGTGTACATACCCTAATGTGTCACCCTTCCAAGCAGTCACCTTGGGAGGCCACATGCTGATTTTTCTGCAGAAAATGTTTCCACGGTCCCTCTCTTGAAAGTACATTGAGAGCCGATGGCATGTCATTTTGACTTTATATAAGGGTAACATATTTTAATTTTCCTAGGGTTGATTTGATTCCTGTAAGCAATGGTAAGTCGTGGGGCTGAGTCTGATGAATGAAATAGGTGATCAGAAATCAAGAGTGCCTCCAGTAATGAGACTGGCTCTCCTAGGAGCCGTGTCAGCTGTCTTTGAAGGCAGGAGCCCAGAAGAGGCATTTCAGAGAGGAGTGAATGGCAGCTCTGCACAGGAGTGCCTGGCAATCCACGATGATCATTTTGAAGAGGCCACTCCTCATGAGGAACGATAATTATTGGCCTTAAGAAAATCAGTTTTATGCTTTATCCATGTGTCAGGCAGGTGGTGGGGGTCTTAAGAGAGAGGGAGAAAAAGGAGTTGAATCTGCAGCAAGCATTTCACATAAAACTGCTCAGAAAGGGTGAAAAAGTGCATGTCCCACATTTCTGCATGAGATAGTAGACAGCTTAATTTAGCTTCCTAGTTTGATACTGAGGGTAAAAGGACCCGGTTTTACGGGATGCATGCAGTGAGGCGCGGGGTCAGAGCCAGAGTGTTCACTGTGCCTGCCCTTCTTTCTATCCCAGGGCTGTCGCCTCTGTACTTCTGCATTCTGACGGGGTCACCAGCTGGGCCAGACTGCCTTAGATGACGTAGAAATATTTGCAAGCCCAGGAAGATAAGGCTGCCAGTGAGCACTGCTGATCTGTTCCTAATGTGCATTTATCACCACTCGCTCCATCCGCAAATGTCCATTCAGTGGATGAATTGATCACCGAAATGGAGCGAGGGTGGGGCAGGCTGAGTGTAAAGGCAGGTGGCAAGGGTTACCAGACTCAGCGTTTGCAGGCAGGGAAGCCGTGGCTGTGCTACCTGGGTAGAACGTCATTCCTTCATCTCAGTCAGGATTTAGGGGTTGGTAAAGGGCTGGGCATTTGTACTGCTGCCATGCATAGGCCGGGGCAGAGCCTCTGGTCCTGATGACCCTCTAAAGGCCGTTCTTGGGCATTCTGGAGGAGTCAGTCTTGCTGTGAGCCTGGGGAGTCCCTCTTAACTCTGCTCACGTGTCAGGACAGTAGGAGCTCTGTGTCCCAGGAGCTTATACAACCCCATCACTCATGTAAGCCCACAAGCCAGAGTTGGAGAGAACTGGAGGTCTCGGTGAGATGAAGACTCAAGGAAGTGGAGAGGATGGTAGAGAGATACTCATAAGAGTGCCGGGTCTCGAGGGCTCACTCTGTACCAGCATCCAGCTCGCACCTAACCTGCATTATCTCACTGCGTCCTCCCATCATCCCGTCTGAGTGTAGGGGCCCATGTTGTAGATGAGGAAACCAACTCGGAGAGGCTTAGTAACTTGCCCAAGGTCACACAGCTAGTACATTGCTGGTGCCCTTCTCTCTCTGAAGTCCAGTAGAGCAGCTGGGTCTCACCTTCCTGAATGTAATGGAGTCAGTGATACTCAGACTACTTAAGAAAGCAAAGACCTACCTTCCCATGCCCTGGGACTGGTTATCATAGTGAAAGACTGGGAAGATAAATGACCTACCTATGAGGGCTCTGTGGAACCAGAACGGCGGCCCCCACTTAGATTGCATGCAGGCAGCAAGATCCTCAGGGCGGTGAAAGAGCTCTCTTTCAGGAATATATGATACTGGCTGCGGATAGCAAAGGCAATGCAAGGAAAATATAAAACAAAACAAAACACCCTGATTTTAATTGAGAAATAAAAACTTGACAATATTGAAAGAACCCCTGGGCAATTCTGCATGAGTCAGTGGAGAGCAGTGACGGGAGCTTGGGTAAGGGGCACTGAAGAAAAGAGGCGATTTGGGAGACAGTGTGGACCTAGGGATATTTCTAGTTTTAATTACTGAGATGTAGAGCTCACAAACAGCTCCATTTATCACAACTCTCCCACCCTGCCCCATTTCTAACATCTAGCATTGTGCATACAACACACAGCATTTAGCCAACTTGCTTCTGCAGTTCCCTGTTCTAGTTTTATTCCTTCCCTATTTCTACCCTTGTGGCTGCGCTTCCTAATGACTCACACCTTCCCTGTGATTCTCTGTTTCTGGTTCTCTCAAGTCCCCTGTCCTGAAGGGCACGTGGAAAGGAAGGAATCCTGGGACACTCTAATAGCCTGTGTTTTACTCTCCAGCTCCCAACCTGCCACACGCCTCAAGGTCCAGTTGTCGCAGGGCGGTGAGCAGCAGCTGAACTCACATTCCCTGGTGTGCAGCTCTTGCCAGAGGCACCTGAGTAGGAAACTCACCTCTGTTTGAGGGTGTGTGAAAATGTATCTCACTAGTCTTCCGCAGGAACCCAGCGTTCCCGCTCCCTGTTTTCATCCTCCTTGTCCCCGCTAGACTCATGCCTACTCCTTGTTAGAAGAGCAGCAGAACACTTGGATCCTCCTTGCCTAAAGCCCCTGTCCCTCTCTCCAGACCCATGGACGCAGGAGCCCCAGTGAGACTCTGGGTGGCTAGAACCTTGGCCCCGTTCCCCTGTGTTTGGGAGAAGAGTCGCTGCTTTCTGCAGTCTTCGCAAACACTGTCATTATTCCTTGCTTTTTTGGCATTTGGTCTCGTGTACTGTTCCCATTAGTTTCGGCATTAAAGTCTCATTACTCAGGACATCTGTCCTCTGGACATATTCGTTGTTCCCTTAGCCAAATGTCCTCTTCTGGGAAGTGTGTTTTCCACCCAAACAGCCACTTCTCTCTTCCTTCATCCTTGCTGTTTCGGTGGGAGGAATTTGAATTTTGAAAGGCTTGGCGGAGGGAGGGGGTGGCTGTTAATTTGAAGTGGCATCTGAGAGTCCCTTCCAGAGCCCATCCGTCCCCTCCTTTCTGAGGTCCTGAGAATATGGATCTTTGCTAGGAGTCAGGCAGGTTGGTGGCCAAACACCATAGTAGCAAAGAAGGGAATCGCCAGGGGAGTTTTTCTCCCTCAGTCCTAGGATCAGGCTCAGATACAATCACTAGGGAATTCTGACCTCAGTCACTGCTGTTGGACGACTTTGACTGAAGGTGAGACTCCTCTTAACCCATCTCCCTGCAGCGACAGGGCATGTGGCCGGCTCAAAAGCTGAGGCTGCTCCAGAACTTGGGGAAGAATGTGGATTCCAACTTCCCTGTTGGACTCATAGTTAGCTGTTTCTGACTTTTTGCTGCATCTTGAGAAATTTGCCTGAAGTTTCCCAGGAATGGTGTCCCATAGTCTTGGGAGACTATTAATGCAATGGGAAATATCAATGCGTTTCAATGCTCAGATAATCAACAGCCAGCTTCTTACCCACCCTCAAGCATTCGCAAAGAAGAATATCGGGCTTTTGAGCCAAGGATCTTGTACATCTCTCCCTTGCTTTTAAGTCACATCGTTAAAATGTTTCTTCGTGTTACTTTCGGTGTTCTGTCCACTGCTGCGTCTTCTCCATCTGTCCTTGTTTTGATTCCTGTTCACTTCTGTCGAGCCGTGTTCCTTCTCCCCTCTCCCTTCGACTTGCCTTCTTGAACTTGTCCTGCCATAACTTCATTAAGCCGCATCGATTTAGATGTCACTAATTCAAAATTTATCCAAATTGGACCTGGGCAAAGTTTTTTTTTTCTTTTCTTCTCTGTCTGATAAAAATCTGTGATTAACAGATTAATAGCTCAAACAAGACTGCAGAGAATTCGCAGGGGACATATATCATGGAGAAGGTTAGATTGTTTACAGGCAGGCTCTTAGTAGACAATTGGCATGTTAATTACAAATCATTCTTATCTATTCAGTGAAGTAGCTCTTCGAAGATCAATTTTATTTTATTTTTTTAGTTGAGTTTGAAATCCTGCATTGGCCTGGGAAGCAGTAAAAATGCATTCCCTTTAAAGTGTTTTGGAATTTTCATGTCTGTTTCATTGATAGGGATTAGCCTGCCCTTATTTCTACTGAATTGGTGATGCTTGACTGGAAGCTGCTTCACATCTCGTTTTCAATTCCCTCTGGGGGTTCCTGCTAATTTTCCCTCTTCTTGTTTCTTTTCTTTTTCTATTTCCCTGAGTTCTTAAGAGTCCAACCCTCTCGGCTTTGAGAATTTATGTTATAAACTTTGCCACATCCGTGTGCTCGCTTTTCTGCTTCTTGCCACAGTCATGACCAGCTGGGCCTGAGAGGTTATGGATCTGGAGGCAGACTTTGGAAAACTTGTCCGGACTTCAGGCCCTGCCTTGGCTCTCTCTGTGGTTCTCTCTCAGTGGCCTAAGGACTCTTGCTCGTGAATCACTCTTCCAACACCACTGTTTGGATTGAGGAGACAGCATCACACCTACTGCAGGAAGTGGTAGGAGGCCCTTAGCCAGCAGCCCTGCTCCTTATAGACAAGAACTTTGACTTCCTTCTCTTAGTCTGCTTATGTGGCTCTCAAAGGACATCTAGCAAAGCCTTCTTTCACCTTTGGAGGTTGTCATCCATCTTTCCCTGCCTTAGAGCATTTCCTGGGAGCTGAGCTACAAGACAGAATAATCCCAACTCTGTCCCTTTCTGTCTTGATGACCTTGGATGAGTCCCTTGGCCCCTCTGCTGTGGGACGTGAGCTATAATGTTGTGGAGGTGTGTTCTTCTTTGGCCCATTCTGCCCTCAGCACACCTGAAAGATACATGCTGACACAGTCCACGTCTGTACTTACAGGTTCAACAGCTCTGGGATGTGGGAGGAGATGTATTTTCCTTGCATACGCCACTCAGATAAGAATGTTGTCTGCAAGTGGCCGCCTGAGGATGCTGCTTTTAGCATCTTCAACTCATAGGATCTCTTGGTGGAAGAGGACTTATGAGGCATTTTAGTGACTCTCCCTTTTGGCACCACCTTCCCCTCCTCTCATGCACAGCAAGTGGCCACCCATGCATCTAGGGCTGGGCTGCCCCTACCTCTGGAGCCAGTTGGTCTATGATTAGGATGCAATTCTAGTTGATTCTCATGGGGAGCCAAAATTACTTCTTTGGCCTGAGATCCACTTCCTGGAGTAACTCAGAAGGAGTGTATCCTTTCTTTTGCAGGATGGCAAAACATCTGTTTGAAGATGGCATTCAAGGCCCACATTCAGTCTTCCCTTCTCCCGAATAAATAGGCACTCTTAGTTAAGAGTCTGTCTTCATGGGACATGGATTCAACTTCACACTGGGGCAGAGGCTGTCCACCCAGAAATGAGGTTATAATTCTATGGTAAAACCCCAAAGGAGATTTCTAAGAGCAACATGTGGATCTCAGTAATTCAGATGCAACTTAAAGATCTGGTTTCTTCTGGGAAGTTCCTTGGTCTGCAGCACTACACAGCAGCTTTGCTTTGTGGCAGGGATCCATCTCCCACACCACTATGTCAACAGGACAGGAGTGTTTGCCTGTTTTGTTTACACCTGTATTCTAGTGCCTAGAGTAGTGCCTGGCACAGAGTAGATACTTAAGAAATATAACGAAATGACTGGCTGAATACATGAGTTAAAGTCAGTAGGAATTAAAGTGATCTTTTTTGTGTACCCTGCCCTTCTCGTATTTGCATTAGTGTGAAGATCCTTGAGTAAGGAAATGACAATATTGTTTCTAATTATTTTAAAGAAGGAAGAGAAAAATAGGGAGAGGGAGGAGGGAGGAAAGAAGGAAAGAAAAGGAGGAAAGAAAAAGAGAGGGAAGGAGAAAGAATAAATAACTAAATCTTTTACAGAAAGGGTTGCCCTGGCCAGTTTGATCTGTTTGCCTTTCTGTGCCCCATTTGACTCCTGATTTCTTTTGCTCACCCTGTGAATACCTTCGTTTGCAGTGGGGCTTCATCTGGATACTTCTTTGCAGGCTAGTGGAAGCAAATCCATGGTGACCTGGCGGAAAGGAACAGACTCTCTTTGCATTTGGCTCTCAAAGTCCAAGTTCAGGGTTCAGCAGAAACGGGTGTGTGGTCATATGGATTTCCATCCTTAGGCCTGAGTGGGAAATATGGGGCGTGGGTGGTCCCTTCCAGGATGACCTACGGCCACAGCTGGGCCGTGTGGCTTCCCTGCCACAAGAGTGTTGCCAGTTTGGTATAACTGCACCAGTCCTCTAAGACTCCCCTTTTCTGCCTATGGTTTTGTTGTGGTGCTATAGGCTGAGCCGATGTAGATATTAGGAGGTTGTAGACATTTGGATTTATTTATTAGTCAAATATTTATGTAGTGCTTACAAGGCGCCAGGCTCCTTGTAAGCCTCGTAAGCGCTTTACAACTATTACATCATAAAATCTTTATGATAACCCTAAGAGGCAGACATTATTTTTGCCTCATTATTTTGGCCTTATTTTTTCAACAAGGACACAGAGCCACAGGACACTTAAGTAGCTTGCTAACAACCACCAAGTGGCCAGCATTCCAACTTAGGTTTTCTGGCTTGAGAATCCCAGTGTGTGGCCATTAGGCTGTGCTGCCTACGTGTTGCCTCACCTCTAGGTTTAGGTCTGAGCCAATTGCGAATAAAGAAAATAACACCGGCCGGGCATGGTGGCTCACACCTGTAGTCTCAGCACTGTGGGACGACAAGGTGGGTGGATCACCTGAGGTCAGGAGTTCGAGACCAGCCTGGCCAACATAGTGAAACCCCATCTCTACTAAAAATACAAAAAGTATCTGGACATGGTGACAGCGGCCTTTAATCCCAGCTACTTGGGAAGCTGAGGCAGGAGAATCACTTGAACCAAGGAGGCGGAGGTTGCAGTAAGCTGAGATCACACCGCTGCACTCCAGTCTGGGTAACAGAGTGAGACTCTATCTCAAAAAACAAAATAAAACAACAACGTCAACAATCACAAGAATCGTAATGGCAGCAGCAGCAGCCCATTTGCACCTTGTACACAGGTACAGTTATGAACTCATCTGTCCCCTGGTTGACCATGTGGCCCTGCTACCAAATCTTCGTAGCATTTTTTGGTTTCCCAGCTTCCAATAATAATAGGTGCACCTGACACATCCACGTTTTCAACGAATTCTCAAACAATCCAAGTATTTCTGAAAAGTCTGGGTTTGATACTGACGCTACCACATTTCTCAGGCCTGGGGGAATTTTCATATGATTAATGTAAGGAATGGAGTATGTGAAGATGATGCTGTTAGGATTGAATTGGGCCCCCAGGGGCTGCACATCTACTCTCTACCTGGTTCCCAGCTGGCCTAGCGACAGCGCCAGGACAGGCACCCACTGGGATGGAGCAACTCGCTCGGCTTGCCTGAAAAACAAAACAGGCCGGCCGTGCCTTCCCTCACTGAGTCCTGCGATGTGTATTGGCCATGATGAATTTCAATTGTGCTGGGGACAACTCAGACCTGCAGAACAGCTCAATGCAGATGCACAGACATTGTTAACACAACAAATGAGATCTCCACAGCCATTCTGAGCCTCTCTGTATGAGGAGAGCAGTCTTGTGCACACACAAAGCCAGCAGCTGTGTTTTTCAAGTGGACTCTGAGAGAACTGGTAATAGGGAAAACTAAATTAAGCCGTTCTCCTTGGTCCGTGTTTATTAAAAATACGTTCATTTGAATTGTCCTGGCTACATATTTTAGACAATGGAAGCCCTCCGACTGTCCAGTAGGTAAGTGTGAGATGAGGTTAAAGGGGACACCAACAGTTCCTAAGAGGTCATTATCAAGTAAAAGCTCAGGGGTGGATGTGGCTGCTTACGCCTGTAATTCCAGCACTTTGGGAGGCTGAGGGAGGCAGATTGCCTGAGCTTAGGAGTCCGAGACCAGCCTGAGCAACATGGCGGAACTGTGTCTCTACAAAAAATTTAAAAATTAGCCGGATGTGGTGGTGCTTGCCTGTAGTATCAGCTACTGGGGAGGCTGAGGTGGGAGGATCACGTGAGCCCAGGAAGCTGAGGCTGCAGTGAGCCATGATCTCACCACTGCACTCCAGCCTGGGTGACCGTGTGAGATCCTGTCTCAAAAAAAAAAAAAAAAAAAAAGAAAGAAAAAGAAAGAAAGTAAAGAAAGTAGGAAGGGAAGAAAGAGGAAAAGCTCAGTTATCTGGGACTCAAATAACCTGTATCCTTTATTTAACTGGAATAAAGTATCTACATTCTACCTTCAAGAGAAATACAAAAGAATTAGCTATCAGCGACTTACCTAAAGGAAACAAAAAGTGAAGCAATTTCCACCATCTGTCTTGTAGTTTTTAAATGAACAGTTCCATTTCCTAGACTATCTACATGTTACTTAGGTTTTCATCTGTGAAGAGAACTAAAGATTAGACTGATGGCCCTCTCGTGAAGAACCTTGAATTCTTTAAAAAAATTAATTATATTCAGTATACTTTACTTAATTAGGCAGGAATGCTTTTGGAAAGTTCTTCAAAAACAAGAATGTTCTCATTAGTCCTCAGGAATAAGAACATTAACCAGAATAGCTTATTCACGGAATAGTTCAACTATTTGGCCTTTTATCATACTTATCCGACAGCACCAATTTCTTCCTGCCACCCCGAAAAGAGAAAGGGCACGATTAGGGCTCTAAACTCTCCAGTTTGCCTTGCATTTGGCACAGAATAACTTACTGAATAATAGCTGAGCTTGTTTTCTCCTTTCCACAGCATTTAGACAGCTCAGAAATCCAGAGACATGGCAGAGGCCGAAGGTTTATTTCCATTGCACCACTTCAGTGAGCAGCAGTATTCATGGGGTCCTCATGGAGGGCATGTGGATTGAGATTTAAAAGAATTACCAGGTGAACTAAGGGGCTCTAGTTTCTCCCACTTAATTTGGGGGGACCTAAGTTTCACCATCTGTTCAGCGAATGAAGATTGGGACAAAAAATAATCCAAGTTTTCATTTTGGTGCTCTTTCACCATGTTTATTTTAAAATTTGAAAACTCCATGAAGTCCAGGGACAACTAGGTAGTTCCTGCCAGACTACTGGGAAATGCTTGGAGGAACGGGGTCCTCACTTCCCACTGGCCCTGTGCAGAGCAGGGGTCTGGTGAAGTATATCGGTGTTCTAGGCAAGATTTCATTTGGCAAAAAAGATGGCTGCTAAAATAGTGTAAAAGGTTGTAGAGTTGTTGATGTGAATGACACACAAAGGTGAATAGCACTGAGCAGTTGAGCTACAGCTGAGTTCTTAAGTCTGGGTAGATCTTTGCCCCAACGATTAAACACTCTCTAAAATCTTGTGTTCAGGGACCATTACAGGGACATAGTAGGTAAAGAAGACAAATGTGATTAAGTGGATGGATGGATGGATGGATGGATGGGGTGTTAGATGGAGGGATGAATGGAGGAATGGATGAATGGATGGAGTGTTGGATGGAGGGATGAAGTCTTCAATGATGGATGGAGTGTTTTATGGATTGATGGATAGAGTGTTGGATGGATGGATGAGGGGATGAATTGGGGGGATGAATATAATTTTGGATAGATAGGAGGTAGGTGGATGGATGGGATATGGGATGGAAAGAGGGAGGGAAGGATGAATGGAGGGAGGGAGAGATGGGTGGCTAGATGGATGGATAATCTAGTGGTATATAGTCAGCCCCTGTAGTTTAACCTACTTATGTTTGGAATATGAATTCAGTGCTTACTAGCTGTGTGACCTTGGGTAACATACATAACCTCTAAAAGTTTTAATTTTCTTAACAACGAAATAGGGCTACCGATGGCACATCCCTTGTAAGAGCATTCTGAGAAATATGTGATCCAATGCATGTAAGAGCCAGTGTCTGGGACATAGTAATCACTCAATAAATGATAGTCTCTAATATCTCAAGCAGACAACACTATGAGGCAAAGTTATGAACAAGGTTTTGTTTTTCTGTTGTTAAGGGAAATCACTTGCCATTTTAAGAACTAGTTCATATCCTGAATGCAGGTGGCAACACGTTAAAATGTTGACTGGGCTTGGTCCCTGCAGGTGTTGAGATAACTAAGCACTTAGGGAAATTCAGATACACTTTCATTTCCTCGAGACCACTGACAACAATAACCAAGGTTTTAAGCAAATACATAATTGGTATTGAACTGAATCACTCATTTACTAATTGTTTCTCCATGCCCAAATATTAACCGGCATTTGCTAAATTAGCCAACCCAGCTGGAGGGACCAGGAGGACTCATTAAAGCTGATGATTTGTAGGAAGTGAAATGTATGTAAGAGGCAGTCCCAGTGAACAGAAGGATGCCCGGGCTCAAGTCAGAAGCCTTGGAGTTAAATCCCTGTTCCAATATGTTTTAGTACTGGAATTAGCCTGAACTTCAGTTCCTTGTTAAAAATTGTGGTAATAATAGCTGCAAAGGTCACAGGGATAGGGTGGGAATCACATGAGACAAAGCAGGTGAATGCATCGAGAAATTATTAAGGGCTATCCAAATGTAAGATGATACTTTTGCTATTCAGGTGATTAATACACAATACCAAGTACTGAAGAAAGCTTAAGTTTCCTGGCCTGATCACAGTGACTGTTTTCCCTGATCAGATTTGCTGCCTGATTAATTTACTCTCCCCTGCTCGCCACACACCCGAGAAAGCCAAGAAATACACAGACAGAAGGGAGCGTCAAACCTAGGCAATAATCCAGATAATTCAGGCAAAAGAATTCTTTTGTTTGATATATCAGATATTGCAGCAAAAGGGGCTGGCTGTGGGTGGGGGAGGGTTGGAAGGAGCATATTACTAAGGTGACTCTTCACTTCAGATTCCTAAATCAGACACATCTGTCATCCACATGGGGGGTGACAGGGCCCTGCTGACAGCCTGTCCTATCCCGAGTCCCTCACTTGGCTGTCTCTGTGTCTCTCTCCATGTGACTCCCTCTGAATGTCTCTCTCTGACCCCCTTTCCCTGTCTCTTCTAAATCGCATTTTATCTCTGGATTTCCCTTTGGTTCTCTGTGGCTTACTCTCCCTCTTGCTCTTCCTATCCGCTTGCCTGTCCCTCGGACTCTGCCTCCTCTCCTCTCTGTCTCCTGGTGCCTGTCACTTTCGCTAACTCTCTTCTCTGAACCTTCCCTGCTCTCTCTTGCTTGGGGTTTCAGACCCCCTCTCACTCTCCTTCTGTCTCTTTGGCTCCATCTCCCATTTCTCTCCTCTCTCCACCTGTTTTCTCTCCTCTCTTTCTCTCTGGACCTCTGCCCCCTGCCCTCCCTTTCTCTCCCTCTCTGTTTGCTACTGTCTGACTCTCCCTGTTGTTCTCTCAGATGCTGGAAGCTGCTGCCCACTCTTTTGCAAAATCTGCTGTGCTGTTCCTCAGTGACCAATTTTCTTTCCTACAGTTAGAAAGTAGCCCAGGCCTTAACCCATTTCCTCCGGCGTATTCAAATTAATTAGGTGAGACCAGAATCGCACATTTCAGAACTAGAATAATATTTATTGAGCACCCTGGAGAGAAGGGGATGGAAGATGGAGAGGAACCAGAGCAAGGAGGGGGTCACCAATGGAGGGAGGGGGAGGGGGAGTAGGCAGAGGGACTCACTCTTAAGGCCACGTGGTCTGGGAATGAGGGCTGCCTTCCTAGTTGCCAGAGGGTACTGGGAAAGGAAGGATCCTGGAGAATGGTCACATATGGGTGTAGGACCAGGAGCATTTCCTTAGCTGCCATGCACTTTACAACATGTGGCAGAGTTCTCATCCTTAGGTAGCCTGTCAGGCAGCCCTTGTTTGAGAAACACCTTTTGCTGTACACCCCTCTCTCTTGGCTGTGCTGACCAGCTCAGTGCAGCCCACTGGGCATCAGGAGCCCTCTCCCAGAAGAAGATACATTGCATAGCACAAGCTGCTTTCTTCTGTTCTCACATGACCTAGAGACAGCCCCTGGTAACCACAGTTCTGCTTTCTGTCTTTACGGATTTACCTAACTGGGTATGTTATAGAAGCATGGTCTTTTATGGTGTGCTTCTTTCACTTAGCATGATGTTTTCAAGGTCCATCCATGTGATAGCAGATATCAGTATGCCTTTTTTAAATGACTGAATAATATTCCATTGTGTGAATAGACCACATTTTGTTTTTCCTTTCAGCAGTTGATGGACTTTTGGGTTGTATCTACCATTAATACTGCTGCTATGAACCTTTGTACACAAGTTTAATGCAACATATATTTTTCATTGTTCTTGGGAACACCTAGGAGTAGATTTGCTGGGCCATATGTTAATTCTGCATTTAGGGAACATTACAGTTTTGAGGAGCTGCTAAACTGTTTACCAAAGGGATTGCAGCATTTTCCGTTTCCACCAGTAGTGTATGAAGGCTCCAATTTCTCTACCTCCTTGCCAACACTTGGTATTATGTGGCTTTTTGGTTATAGCTATCCTAGTGTGTATGAAAGGGTATCTCAGTGTGATTTACTGTTTTGGGACTAATATCTAGGTATATAAAACATTTTGAGTTAGTTTTTTATATGGTGTGAGGTAAGGATCCAACTTCCTTCTTTCTCGTGTGGCGATCCAGTTGTCCCAGGACCATTTTGTGAAGAAACTATTCTTTCCCCCACAATTTACTCAGATGCATTTTTAAACTGCTGCAGTTGTCACTTTTCATGGGGGCAGAGTGTTGGAGCTGGGCTCCTGGTAAGAGGGAAGCCTTGGGGTGGGCAGGGCCCCACCCTCAGAGACACCCCTCGAGAAGACGGAAGAGTCATTGCCTGGCATGTGCAAAACGGGAGTGCATTGAGGACTGGGGACCTGGCTCTGAAGTGACAGTATCCAGGTGTAGTTTCTTGTGGCTGTTCACACTCATCTGTTTCCCACTGCCAGTGGGTATCTCACATGTCACACCCACAGAGGGCATCCTGTTTGAAAGCAAATAGGAGAGCGATTCCCCCTAAATTATGAGCCCCTAGATGGCAAGAATTGGGTCTCATTGAGCTTTGTCTCTTCAATGACTGGTGCATGCTGAGTCGTCAGTCAATGCATGTTTGGTTGTTGAAGCTAGGCGCTGAGTTTACAAAAGCTGCTTTCTCTGAGTAACTGGACCTCTTGCAGGGGGGCGGGTCTCTCCTGCTATGGCAGAGTCTCTGCCTGTCTCTCTTTCTTCCTGTGTATTTTTCCCCTGTGTTTGTGATTGCTCCCTCCTCTAAACTCCAGTTGTCTTCACTGTCTGCACCATCCACGTGTTTTGATTTTTATCTTTTCATCTCTGTGTGCTGTCCTTGCGGCTCAGTCACACCCTTCCTTGATAGCAGGAGCTGTGTGTTGTACTTATTTGGGTCTCCAGTATCTAGTACATGATACTCAGTGTGTGGTTTTGGATGATGAAGTGGTCCCCTGATATTAATGACCTGCGGCTGAATTTGAGGCCGATGGTTTCAGCCCTTCACCATAGTGTCATTCCACTGGCCAGCTGCTATAGATACCTGCCTGGCATAGGTGGATATTTGGGGAGCCAGTATTTTGAAAGGGCTCAGAGTTTACTGATATGAAATGAATTAAAGAAAGAAACCATAGTCCCAGCCTTTTAGTCTGTACCTCCTGGCATGGTAACCTTTACCCTGTGTACCCCCGAGACTGACACCAGATGTAGCTGACTATTGAGAGCTGAATGCTGTCTCTCTTCCTGCATCTCTGTAAATCAAAGGGCATATGAAAGTAAGCCAACTCCCCTCATGGTTATGCACACCTGCTCAGTAAATCTCATTATGTGATCTCCTCCTTGTTTAGGGCTCTGGCTGACATCTTAAGACAACAGGGACCAATCCCCATAGCACACTGTGAAAGAGAAACTATCTCGGCTATCGATACCTCTCCCAAAGAGAACACGCCGGTCAGATCGTCCTCCAAAAACCACTACACTCCTGTGCGTACGGCCAAGCAGACTCCAGGTAAGTAACAGCTGGGCACCTTGATTCTTTGCTGAGGCTGGTGAGAGGTTTCAGGATATTTCTGCTCTGGTGGGGCAGGTTGTGGACCATGATGGTGCGATGAGGGACTCTCTCATGGACAGGCAGGCTTGCAAAAGATTTTTGGGACTCTCTCCCTGGGGTGAGTTTGGAATGGGCAAGACTGCTGCCGGTTAGTGTCTGGGCTGGATGAGGACTGACAATTTCAGGCACTTGTGACCTAGTGAGTGGTTGGTATAATTCTCTTACCAGAAAAGGAGCTTGCAGCATCCATAGCAGGGTATGGCCATCCATTCGCCCACGTGGTGGGAAACTTTAGGCTGAGTAGGATGCTAGATATGTGACAAGAAATTACTGTACCCCAATGTAGAGCCTGCTCAACTACTGGGATCTCAAAGAGCTCCTTCCTGAGGGTGAGAATTAACATCTGTATTTTTGAGTGACCTTTTCCTGTGCTCTGTAGATTCCCTGGATGTATGATGAGTTGCCATAAAATAACAATATGCCTTTTACTTTTTGTACTTATCATTGCTATAACTGTGAAGAAAATGGCAGGGCTTATTTTCCTTGTCTTACGGGTCAATATATGAAGCTCGAGGAAATTTAGTAACTTGAACAAGGTCACTGAGATGTTGATAATAATTAAAAAATCAGTAATAACAGTAATATAACCTAAATATTTATTGGAATCTTGTTCTGTGCCAAGAGTCATGCTGAGCCTTTTACATATATTTTCTTATTTATTCTCCACAGCAATCTTAGAAGTATTTATATTATCCCCATTTTGTGTGAGGAATGGAAAGGTTAAGTAACTTTCCCAAGGTCACATGATTAGTAAGAGAGAAAAACAAGATTCAAGCCAAGGCAAATAGTTAACAACAGTAAGAACTAGGAAACCGTAATATCCTTACCCAGTTAAGGGTATGAATCCAAAATATCTGAGTGGACAGTCTCCTTACAAGTACAGCTTGGGAAGTCATCTCTTGTAGTGAGTGTTTCCAGATAGCCTCTCACTGGTACTAATCCTAGTCCCAGAGAAAGCTTTTACTTTGATGCTTGGATCTGAAATCTGCACATCTATTACTCTACAGTTTTCAGAGGATGGGCAATGTGATCTGAACTAAACCTGCAATAAGGATATATGACCACTAGGTGGCAGTGGGTGTGATCAAATCCAAACTGTAGCAAAGGTGCTGATGAGATCAAATTTATTTTCCATTCATTCTTTAATTTTCTTAAATTTATTACATCAGAAACCTAATATTTGCTTTTAAAATAGCATTCTTAAATGTTTTGAGAACCTAATAAAAGCAGATGACACTCCCTCCTGAAAAATACAAATACATACACATATTCATATTCGATCAACAGTTTGTATATGATTTAGGGGAATTAATAGATTCATCCAAAGTTAAAAACCTCTGCTGTGAAGGTAAAGATTAGGGCTCCACCTTTGCAAAATGTCTAAGATGCATTTTCAGCTTTAATACCATAGATCCTTAAAACACAAGCAATAGAAGGAATCTTGGCAAAAACTTCTGGACCAGTGGTCATCTACATGGCAGCATTTTAGAATCACCTGAGGAGGTCTTAAAATTGCTGATGCCTGGGCTCCACAGAATCACTAGAATTTCTAGGGATGGTGTTGGCATCACATTAGTGTTTTAAATGATCTCCCCAAGGTGATTCTAACGTGCGTCTAGTGGTGAGAATCACTGGTTCTGCAGGATTCCTTCATTTTATGAGTGAAGACACTGAAAACCTAAGCCAATGGTTCTCAAACTTGGCTGCATATTGGAATCAATGGGGGATCTTTAAAAATTAAGGATGCCTGGGCCCCACCCGCAGAGACTTACTGAATTGATGTGGAAGTGTGGCCTGAGAATGGAGGTGGGTGGGGGGCTGGTGGCTAACACTTCCCAGGTGATTCTTTTTTTTTTTTTTTGAGACGGAGTCTCACTCTGTCTCCCAGGCTGGAGTGCAGTGGTGCAATCTCAGCTCACTGCAAGCTCTGCCTCCCGGGTTCACGCCATTCTCCTGCCTCAGCCTCTCCGAGTAGCTGGGACTACAGGTGCCCGCCACCACGCCCGGCTAATTTTTTTTTGTATTTTTAGTAGAGACGGGGTTTCACCGTGGTCTCGATCTCCTGACCTCGTGATCCTCCCGCCTCGGCCTCCCAAAGTGCTGGGGTTACAAGCGTGAGCCACCGCGCCCGGCCTTCCCAGGTGATTCTAATGTGAAGCTAAGTTTGAGAGTCCCTGGGCTGTGGGAGTTGCATAGAGGCACCATTGTAACTAATCCTTTTTGTCATTGATCACTGTTGAACCCAACTCTGGGATTATCACCACCTTTGAGTAGTGTATTTTGATTTTTCCAAGGATTCATCCTTTGAAGTCAGTCTCCACCAGAACCTTGTCGTGACTCTGAAACTTCAGGTCACTCTGGCATCAAAAGCACCCCTGGTTGTTTATCTTCCCGTCTCTCTGTTCGGGTTTTCTTTGTCTCATTCTGAAGTGAGCTAGTTCCCCACTGCTGAATCGAGACTGATTAGGTGGACAGTCTGGATTTGCCCATAAATACCCTTCACAGGGCAGGAAGATTTGTCATTTCTTCTGGTTTCTATATACCTCATCTCTTCTAGTGAGCTGAGAAGGAAAGCTTCCAGTTACATGATTCACTTCTATGTTTCAAGAAATTCTCCTCAAATTTCTCAAATTGGATCTCTTCACTTTGCGCTTAGAGATGGGAATAGTATCCTGGCCCAGAAAGCATTCTCAGTTGTGATGCTTAAATTTAAAAGCAATTTCATCACAAGCCGCAGCTTCTACAGATTATAATGGACACAATGCTTTTCCAAACAGTTGATATCCTTTGCCACAAAATATTGCAGTTTGAGCAGAAGTTGAACAGAACGTTGTGTAAGTGTTCAAAGTGGAAATGTACTGTAATTTTGCCACTCATCAAATCAACAAACCATCAATTGTAGGAGTATGGTAGTAAGTTTTTAGGGGGCTATTAAGGGAGATATCCAGCAACACCAACAGGCATCAGAGCATATGAGTAGCTTTGCTACTCAAGATGGTGTTGGTGGGTCAGCCACATCAGCATCACCTGAGAGCTCATGGGAAATGCAGAATCCCAGAGTCTACCTCTCCTGCTGAATTAGAACCTGTAATTTGGTGAAATCGCTTAGCAATTAGAGTTTGAGAAGCACTGGGAAAGCTTGAGCATTGAAGTATGTTCCTCCGTTTGTTTTTTGGCCCTGTCTCTTACTATGTATGTGATCTTGGGAAAGATTCTTTGTCTTTCCAAGTTTCTTTGTCTGCTGTTGAAGCCAATCGTACCTGTAGGTCAGAGTTGTTTTAATGGTATAATCAGTTAAACCAAGTAAAGCACTTAAGACCGGTCCCCATACATAGCAAACACTGACTGTTGGCCATGACCAGGCTATGGAGGCACATCCACAGCTCATGGAAAATGAATCAAATGAATGAAAGAACCAAAGGCAATGCATTGGTGTCCTTAGACCAGGCAGGGCCCATGGGGTTGTGTCTGGGATGAAGGTCCCTGGATTCAAGCCTTCCTGTGGTTGGCTCCTGTCTGAGGCACATCCTCTGGGGATGAAAGTAATTTGTGAGGCTTGGTCAGGGTTTTGGACATTGAAAGCACATGCTTGCTTGGTTTGGGATGTGGGTTGAGAGTCCTGCAGTAATAATGAAAACAATAATAAGACAAGTACCATAGATTGAGAACTTACTATGTATTGGGTACTCTGCTAGGCACTTTATGCGTAATAGCGAATGGATCCTGTAATATTTCTTAGATGTGAAAGTTTCTAATCTCACATTAGCAGAAAAATCCTGTCCCCTTCTGTAAGAGCCTTTTACTCCAACTCTTCCAGGAAGCACCTTTCCAACTTTAAAGATTGCCCCATAAGGAACACTTGGTTTGAATGTAGAAAACCTGTGAACCCTGCTTTAATCCCTTACCCCTCAAATCTGGCTGCCTGCAGACTCTTGCTACTCAAAGTGTGGTCCATGGACCAGCAGCAACTGCATTCCACTGAACTTGTTAGAAATGCAGAATCTTGGGCTCTTCCTCAAACCTATTGAATCTGAAGCTGCATTTTAACAAGATCCTCAGAGGATTTGTACACATGGTAAAGTTGAAGAAGACCTCTCTTAGCGCAGTGATTCTCAGCCCTTGTCACACATTGGAGTTGTGTGGGGAATTCTGAAAATACCAATGCCTGCCCCTATCCCAAAGATTCTGATTTACTTGGTCTATGGTAGGACCTGGCATTGATATTAAAAAAGAAACAAACAAAAACAAACTTCCACATGGTTCTCCTGTCCAGAAAACTTTGAGAACGGAGCTCTTAAAGTTTTGAGGGAACTGGAGGAAAGCTGTCAAATAAGGAAAAGATTCTTTGAAGATTGTTGAATATAGGTTCACATCAAGATCTGCAAGATGGAGACTGGTTAGGCAGAGTGAGTGTGGCTGTTGTAACCAGTCCTCTCCTTAACAGGTGGGGCCGAAGGGAGTGGAAGGGTCAGGCTCATCTGAGAGAGGGAGGGGGTCAGCATGCAACTTCGAATGGAGACCCTTGGGCAAAAGTAGTCACAAGTAGAAATAAAAAAGATTGTTCAGGGGACCAAGTGGAGCCATGAAGAGATGTACCATACCTAGCATTGCAGTTCCCTGAGTCCGGCACCTTAGAGGCTTGCTGTGGGCTTGCTTTTCATAGATGGGGAGCAGGAGAGACCTAGCATGTTTGCCTGACCTCGCCCCCTCCTAAAGAGCCTGTCCTGGGACATCTGGGGAGAGTGGGGTACCCATTCCTGGCAGTAGCAATGAGATCATGTGCTGAGGTTCCAGAATGTTGATGTCCAACTTCACTTTATCAAGAGTGACATCATCTGGAGACAATAAATATTCATGCCCATCTACATACCACTGTGAGTTGTATAAAAGAACAGCCAGTCATCCTGCCTGCTGTCAAAGCCATATCCATTAATGGCAGACAAAGGGAGCCAAGGGTCATGACCCTCTAAGCTTCATGGAGACCCAGAATGGAGGCTGCACAGGTGGCAGAGGAGCACTCTGCCACAGCCCTGCATGCCCTGGTTCCCATCCCCCCATGCCTGTCTGACCTCAACCCCTACTACCTTCTGCTTCCCTCCCAGGCTCTGCACATACTAGTCTTCTCCAGACACACTGTTTCTTCTCATGCTGTTTGTATTCTTCCATTGAGATGTTTCCCCCTCTCTGTTCCTGTAGCCCCCAATTTTCCAGCACTAGGCATTTGCTTTGTGAAATCTGTTGCTCAAGCAGCACTGTTTTGGAGAGGCCTTTCCTAACCTTCTCCTCTGTTACCATCTCCAGCTTTAGTTTTCTCAGAGCACTTACATCATCTAACATCATACATTCGTCGGTTCATGTGTTTATTATCTGTCACCATCAGAATTTAAGCCCCAGGTACACAAGGGTTTTATCTTCCTGTCATCGTGGTATCCTAGGACCAAGAACATCACTTGAAAATCCTAGTTGCTCAAGAGCTGTTTGTTCAGGGAGTGAATGAAGGATGACATAGTCCTTTACTTGGATGGGCATAGGATCCAAGCACAGATACTGGTTATGCAGCTGCATACTGAAGAACTCCCTCCAAGACTGCATCCCATGTAGTAGCCCTCTCTGTAAAGTAAGTATGGTGTCTGTCACTTGCATAACCCATAGGCCGGTCACCAGCCAGCCGGTTGAGCCAGAAGGTCCTGGTATCCAGCGCCCAGGTTTTTTTTGTTTGTTTGTTTTTTGGATGGAGTCTTGCTCTGTCGCCCAGGTTGGAGTGCAGTGGCACGATCTCAGCCTGCTGCAATCTCCACCTCGCGGGTTCAAGTGCTTCTCCTGCCTCAGCCTCCCAAGTAGCTGGGACTACAGGAGCCCACCACCACACCCGGCTAATCTTTGCATTTTTAGTAGAGACGAGGTTTCACCATGTTGGCCAGGATGGTCTCGATCTCTTGACCTGGTGATCCACCTGCCTCAGCCTCCCAAAGTGCTGGGATTACAGGCATGAACCACCATGCCTGACCTGCCCAGGCTTCTTACTGAGCCCTGCAGCCCCTCTCCTCCTATCTGGGGCTGACCCAGAACTCCATGGGTCAGCGCAGCCAGGGACTGGGAGCTTCGCTTCCATGGCTGGGCTCAGAGGGACTATC
The DNA here is from genome assembly GCF_009828535.3 of Hylobates moloch. Classification (NCBI taxonomy): domain Eukaryota; kingdom Metazoa; phylum Chordata; class Mammalia; order Primates; family Hylobatidae; genus Hylobates; species Hylobates moloch. The sequence continues at coordinate 42,220,231 of NW_026652294.1, forward strand.
ACCCAGGGTGCCCTTCCAGTTCTTTCCGCCCTGCTAAGAAAGTGTGGGTGCCTTGGAAGCCCAGGCAGCCCAGAGAGTCCCTGTTCCCAGAAAACCTGGGCCATGCAGCTGAACTGGGAAACTTCTTGTGAGTCTCAGCTTCTTATAGGAAGTAGGACTTTTCTTTTCTCAGTCATCCGCAAAGAAACAGAACTGTTGTTCTAGAGGAGTCTGAGATGATAGCCTCATAAGGTTTTGGAGCTCTATGGAGATGGTGAGATTAGCTGGCCAGAATTATGCTTGGCCTGTGAGGAAACTGAGGCACACAGGGGTCACTTAAGTGGGAGATGACATAAATATAGATATAAAGCAACCGAAGCGCATCTGACACAAGAGCAAGACAATTTTAAGTCTTCACTGTCCGGTATGTTGGTTCCTAGCCACATGTGGCTGTTGAGCACTAATTGTTAAAATTAATTTTACCTATTTATTTTTATTTTGTAAGTTTCTATGTTTTTAGAGAGCGAGCCTTGCTCTGCCATCCAGGCTGGAGTGCAGTGGTGCAATCTTGGCTCACTGCAACCTCCACCTCCTGGGTTCAAGAGATTCTCCTGCCTTAGTCTCCTGAGTAGCTGGGATTACAGGTGTGTGCCACCACACCTGGCTAATGTTTGTATTTTTAGTAGAGACAGGGTTTCACCATATTGGTCAGGCTGGTCTCGAACTCCTGAGTTCGTGATCTGCCCGCCTCAGCCTCCCAAAGTGCTAGGATTACAGGCATGAGCCGCCGTGCTCAGCCAGGAGTTTAAGTGTGATGATCGGATTTCTATTTTCTGATTGCCAAGTAGTGGACAGCACAAGTTAATGAGAGAACTTTCTATGACTTTCTCTGACTTCTCTTTCCACAGGAAGACACCCTCCTATAGAGGGGGTAAGGTGATGCAGAAAGAGCTTGTAGGTTTCATAATAAGACAAACCAAAGACCAAATTGCCCCTTGGTTTGGACAGCCTGGACCTTAGTCCAGGGCTCTTAAATAGGAGTTGGCAAACGTTTTCTGGAAAGGGCCAGATCTTCAATATTTTAGGCTCTGCAGGCCATAAGATCTCTGTGGCAGCTACCCAGTTCTGCCCTTGAAGCACAAGAACAGCCGTAGATGATAAGTAAATGAATGGATGTGTGTTTTCATAAAATTTGGACATATGTTTCCATAAAATGTCATTTACAGTAGCAGGTAATGGGCAGGGCTTGGCCTGTGGGCTCTAGTTTGTCAGCGCCTCTCTGAAAGTCCCAGCCGTCTTCCATGCGGTATTTCCTTCCATGTGGAATGTGACTAGAGACACATCCTTCTCTGGGATCCCATAGGGGAATGGATGGCAGACACAGAGCTGTGAGCCCAGGAGGTGCCCTGACAATGTCAGGTCCCATTCCCCTCTTTCCTTCCCTGAGGCTCTAGCCAAGGTATTGCTTGATTCTGATTTTATAGCCGGTTGAACCAGGGCTCATGAGGCCTGATGAATGAATCATGTTGCAGTGGGGCCCAGGGTCTCCAGGGTGCAAATGGAGAGGCAGCAGGTGTAGACAACTGTTTTGCAAAGCTCGGCTGTCAGGGAGAGAAGAGGCGGGAAGGGTGTGAAACAGAGGGTGTGCTCATCCTATGCGAGGGGTGAAGGGTGGGGGGAAACATGAAAACATGCCCATGCTGGAGGAAAAGAGCTGGTAGAGAAGGGTACGGAGGGGAGGGGTGCAGGAAGGGAGGGACCCGGGCAGGCCTTGGTTCTCCTCAGCCCTGACCTTCTCAGTGGCTTTTTTCTATCACTTAGGTGATGAGGTTGAAAGCATGGTTATTAAATTTATAAGTGACACATCACTGGGAGGGATGGTCAGCACCCCTCAGATGATGACAAACTCGGGATTTAACATGTCTTGCATGGTGCAGATGCCCCAAGTTCCATTTTATTTATTTATGTTTTATTTTGAGATGGAGTTTCACTCTTGTCACCCAGGCTGGAGTGCAGTGGCGTGATCTCAGCTGATTGCAATCTCTGCCTCCCAGGTTCAAGCGGTTCTCCTGCCTCAGCCTCCCGAGTAGCTGGAATTACAGGTGCACACCACCACGTCTGGCTATCTTTTTTTTTTTTGTATTTTTAACAGAGACGGGGTTTCACCATGTTGGCCAGGCTGGTCTCAAACTCTTGACCTCAGGTGATCTGCCTGCTTCAGCCTCCCAAAGTGCTGGGATTACAGGCATAAGCCACCATGCCCGGCCCCATTTTCCATTTAACAAGACCTCCTCTGCTGGCCAAAGCTCACCTTTCCTTCTGTGCCTGGGACCCCATCCGTTCCTGGTCCACAGAATCTTGCTCCCTGGGCTTCCATCCTTCCGCTCCTGCGCCCTTCTCTACCAGCTCTGCTCCTCCAGCCTGGGAATATGTTCAGCCTCTTTACCCTCACACAGGATGAGCCCACCCTCCATTTCACACCCTTCCTGTCTCTTCTCTCTCCGACAGCCGAACTTTGCAAAACACTTATCTACACCTGCTGCCTCTCCGTCAGCTCCCCTTCCCTCCTCCTCAGCTCATCTCCTCCGCTCCACTACCAGGCAACCTCCTTCCCACAGTTTTGGGGGGGTTCTGAGAACAGCTTCTTTTTTGGCTCTGCCATCAGAAACCCTGCCACTCCTTCCATGGACACCAAAGCTCTGCCTACTCAAACACATTTGGGTCCTTATGGGGACGCACTCTGTCTTCTACAGCTCCCCAGCCATACTCTGCTCTTTGCTCGGTCTGGAATGTTCTCTTTTCGTTCACTTTCCCTCAGCCTAGCCTGCTCTTCCTTATCTCCCAGGCTCCCACGTGGCTCTCCCTTCCCTGGCTCCCTGCCTGGGGGCGTTTCTCCGCTGGTCCTTGGTGGCATCCTGGGCTCCTCCGTCCTTGCAGAGAGGCAGTGGAGCGGGCTGACTAGGACTGTTGGCCCCAGTCTGGAACCCCGCTCTGTCTTCACTAGCTGGAAGTACAGCTTGATCACTTTACTTAACCTTCTGTGCCTCAGTTTCCTGATCTGTAAACTGGGTATAAACTCTCCTACTTGTGTTGTTGTGAAGATTGACTTAACCACCTCTGGGCTATCTGGTTTCTCTAGGGTGTGTCTGGTATCAGCATAGCTCACCTGACAATCTCCAATCCCTGGCTCAGAGCCTGGCATACTCAAGTTGTCCAGTAAATACTCAAAGTGACTAGCAATGATGCAAACCCCATATTTGGGTCAGAAGTCCCAGTAAGTCCCACGAGGAACAGTAGGTCATATGAGAGAGTCACGAGGGTTTAGGATGAATGAACAGAGCAAGTTGAGAGCTCTGGAAACAGCTATGTCTTTAGACTGCCTCGAGACAACCTGGAATCGAGACCCAAGGTGGTGGCATGCCAGCTGTTTTCATGGCTGGAGTGTGATGCCTGAGTTCCTGTGTCCTGTTGTAGACACTCGTGCCCCTGGCCTGCCAGAGAGGGTGATACGGCTCCCGGGAAAGCTGGAGAACCCTGTTCTTCAAATCATATTAGCAACTAACAGTACTTTTAAAATGCCTTCCATGGACTGGCCTATCTAATTCTTGTAACAAGCCCATGAGGCAGGCACCATTTTAATGCCCACTCCATAGATGAAGAAACAGGTTCAGTGGGCATTAGAAGCTTATCCAAGGTCACACAGCCAGGAGTGGGTGCTGACTGGTCTGGGCTCTAAACACAGACCCTAGAGCTCAAGCCCTGAGGTCAAACTGACCAGAGGTGCAGACAGGGCCCCGGGAGCCCCCTCCAGCTACGTGAATCCTGTTCTGAAGCTGTGTGTCTGCACTTCTCATTTGTCCCAGTGCATGGATCTAGGGCTGTGGGGAGGACACCAGAGGAGGCCACTGCTTGCTCAGCACAACGGCAGGCGCTCTCCTGACGTGAGCCCCTCTGCTCCAGGTCAGACCACCTTGCCGTGCAGTGAGCTGCTCACTCCGTCATGATTTTAAGCGAAGATGAGGAACAACTTGGGCATTTCCAGCTTGAGAGGAAGGCTGGCCTAGCAACTTCCAAGGTCCTACTTTTTGTGTGTCATTGTAGAAACAGCAGCTGGGATTTGTTGAGGGCTGACTGTCCAGGCCCTGGGCTAGGAGGCTTCATTGTCATAGTCCTCATGTAGGCACTGTCCCCCTCCCAGTAGATAGGAGGCTACAGCGACATGGAGTGATGGGCAGCCTGCCCGCAGGTGCACGGCTTGTCAATGTCAGGGTGTGGGTCTGACCTAGGCAGCCCAGTATCCAGGACTCACTTTCTCACTGGCTGTACTTCTCTTGGGATTCTGTGACCCAGGGTCAGAGCCCAGGCGAAACTTAGGCCAAATCACCATTCTATTCTCAGTGCCAGGCTTGTCCTGCGAGGAAGCGTTAATTTATCATTTTATGTCATTCAGAAAGTGAGTGCTAAGCACCTGTATTCTTATCCTGGGAGATAAGTGGCTTTTCTCAGCATAGGATTGCCTTAAGGACAGGTGTGCCCAGAAGCAAAGCTTTCCAGAAGCCAGAGGAGCTGTCCTTGTGATGACGGGACCAGCTGTGCCCAACTCGTCCCACCCTTAGGGCTTCGTCCTGCCTGGTTGCTGCACAGGCTTGACCAGAAAGGACCCATCCCCTGCTACTCCCAGCAAGGAGGCAGCCCGAGTCGGGGGCAGAGAGAGCCTGCTTTCCCCACATGGCCGGGGGAGAAAGGAGAACCACTGAGCTGGCTCACTAATCACTCACCACTACGCCCAGGGAGCCAGAGGGTTTAGAATATGGCCGGGCTGTTCCCAAAATGAGGTGCCGGTGAGAGGTAAAGCCAAAGCACGGAGGACAGGGTTAGAATTCGCAATTACCTCCATGAGTTGGCAAAACAAAGGAAGCAACAGAGCGCAGTGCAGTGACAGGAGCAAGAGGGTGCTGGGCAAGGGTGGCCCTGAGCAGCAGGAAGTGAGGGAGAGCAGCCATATGCCCCTGGCCCCCAGGGATGTGGAACGTGGGAGCTCTCACCTGGAGGGAGAGCCCAGCCTCCATCTAAGTGGCCTTTAGCGGTCTTTTCCTCATGGGCTTAATATCCATTGCCTACAGAGTAAAGGCTATTTGGGAAACCAAAGATGGAGGAGGAGACGGCATCCATAGCTAGATGTGACACACCAACTGTGTGCTGAACACTTCGTTAGGGCCTACAGGAGCTGAAAGGTGGATTAGACACAGTCCTGGCCTCAGGGGCTTAACTCCAGGAGCAGAAAGACGAGACAATACAAGAAGATAATTGACTCTACAGGTGCCCCTCCAGAATTACAGGCCACATGCCCAGAATGCTCAGAGGGAGGTCGTGTGGTCAGGGCGATTGTCACCAAGTGCGTGAAGAGCAGGTAAGATTGAATGTGCAAGAAGGAGGGTGGAGGGTACTCCTGGAGGATGGAAAACTGGGGTCCACAAGAGCATGGAGAACAGCAATGCGTAAGGGACTAAAGGTTTGCAGAAGGGCACAGTGATCAATTCCTTTGGAAAGATTGGTTGTGGCTTTTCTGTAAACAGACAGGAGTGATTAAAGATTTGGGACAACAGCCAGGAAGGAACTGGAACTCTGTGTTCTAGTGGGGAAGGCTGCTCTGAGCAGGAGGAATTTTTTTTTTTTTCATTAAACATATGGACTATGTCCCTGGCGGGGTGGAAGATGTGTGGGAGCGGGTAGGGGTCCCTGCTGTGGTGGTGGCAAATGGCTCAGTTGGTCTAATGGCACGGGAATGGGGCAACGTTGGACCCTCCAAAGGGGCTTGGAGAGGAGGCTTTTGGGGGCCTGCAGTGAGAAACCCACAGAGGAGATGTGAGGAGCCCAGTTCATTAGCAGCACCTTGAGAGCCAGAGAAGGAGGAAGGCAAGATGGGATGCCAGATTCATTGATTCCTTTCTTCATTCAAAAGTGATTTTGGTCCTTTATTGGATGTCAAGCATCAGCAATACAGTGAACAAAACAAAGTCCCTAGTCTCATGGTGTTTACATTCAGCTAGAGGAGGCAGAAAATAAACCTACAGACATATACTTGAAATCAGGCAATAAGGCTTTGAAGAGAAAGAGAGCAGGAAAAGAAAGTAGGAAGTGATGAGAAGTGAAAGAAAGTGATGAGAAGTGAAAGGAAGGAACCTGATTTGAGGAAGGACCACTGAAGCCGAGACCCAAATGACTGAGCCATGTGTGACCATCTGGAGGAAGGGTCTTTAGGGCAGAAGTGAAATCCTGCTCCAACCAGAGTGGTTGGAGCAGAGAGAGCCAGGATAGAGGCATGTTAAGGGCTAGAAGTCAGAGATGAGGGGCCTTATGGGTCACACTACATCTTGAGTTTCATTCTGGATGTCATGGGAGTTCTTGTAGGGCTTATAGCACAGTAGAGGTATGATCTGACATGTGGTTTTCATAATCACTCTGGCCACCATCTTGAGACTAGATTCTGTTTTTGCTTTTTTTTTTTTTTTGTGATGCAGTCTCGCTCTGTCGCCCAAGCTGGAGTGTGCAGTGGTGCAATCTCTCTTCACTGCAACCTCCGCCTCCTGGGTTCAAGCAATTCTCCTGCCTCAGCCTCTCAAGTAGCTGGAATTACAGGCTTGTGCCACCATGCCTGGCTAATTTTTGTATTTATGGTAGAGACAAGGTTTCACCATGTCGACCAGGCTGGTCTTGAACTCCTGACCTCAAGTGATCCGCCTGTCTCAGCCTCCTAATGCTGGGATTACAGGTGTGAGCTGCACCTGGCTGAGACTAGATTCTGGAGGGGCAAAGATGGCGGAGGGGAGGTGGCCTAGGAAATGGAATCTATTGCATCACCTGGGTGATGGGAGGGAGATGGGACTTGGACTGGAATGTCAGTGATGGAAGATGTGAGAAACACTTTCTACAGGGTTTGTTTTTCTTAACTTGTTATTTTGAACAATTTCAAAATTGTTCAAATATTTGAACAATGATACAATATGAATGATGAATATTTGCAAGAATGATACAATGAATACCCACACACCCTTACTAGTTGTTAACATTGTAACATATTTGCTTCTCTTTATCTCTCTGTCTTCCTCCCTCTCCTTTTCCATAACATCATCATCATCATCGTCGTCATCGCCACCACCACCACCATCATCATCACCATCACCAATACCATCATCATCATCACCATGACCATCACCACTGCCGTTGACATCACCACCACCATCATCACCATCACCACAATTATCATCCACTGCTATCAACACCATCAACACCATCATCACCACGACCATCATTACCATCATCATCATCATCATTTTTGAACCATGTGAGAACAAGTTGTCAATATTATGACTCTTCATTCAGGACGACTTCAATATGTATCTTCTCAGTTCAAGGATGTTCACTTACATAACTATGATCAATTACCAGATTTATGAAATTTGTCATTGTTTTAATACTAATATCTAAAGGAGATTTCAGGATTTATTTGTAGGTATTTGCTGATGGATTGTATGGAGGGTATGAGGGGAAGACAGGAGTCACAGATGATTCCAAGGATTTTTGGCCAGACCAACAAACAGTTGATGAGAATGGCCAGGTCAATCCAAGGACTTGGAATGAATAGCTGAGAGGTCTTACCCAAAGGAAAACTGGAAATGTTTGAGTTTTGGCAGATGAGCGGATGAGCTGAGGGGTGTTCAGTTCTCCAGTGGATGTTGCCAGAGTAATTACAAGGGAAGTCAAAGAATCTGGTCTGTCCCTCCCCACCCCCAGTTTCTCTTTCTTTCTGTCTCTCTCTGTCTCTTTCACACACACACACACACACACACACACACACACACACACACACACACCCCCCGCATGTACATATATAGACTTTCTTCTCCCAGAGATCTAGACCTGAATGTAGCCATGGCATATCTCATCAGAATGATAAGCAAATCGATAATGATGCATTGAACTCTAAGTGCCTTGAGTACAGGGATATGTCTGCTTTGCTCACTCTAGTCACAGTGCCAGTGCATTTTGCACAGATCTTGTCACTTAGTAGGCATTCAATAACTATTTCTTGAATAAACGAGTGACAGAATGAACGCCCTTATTTAATACGTTATACAGAGTGCAATGATTATAATTATGTATGCTCACAAATAACTGAATTATCTAAAGTAAAAGTTACTGATACAGAAGAGAAGCTTCTCTTCTGTGAAAGAAGTCAGTTCAGGGAGAATATGGGCTCTACAGTGTCGAGGCAACCAGGTTCCTTCTATCTGGTTACTCTGGCTTCCTAAGCATGTGCCTTCCATGTCATAGCCCAAGATGGCTGCCTGAGCTCATGCCATCATGTCTGCATTCCAGACATCAGGAGGGAGAAACGACCAAGAAGATCAGACCTCATTTCTTTAAGAACACTTGCTTGAAGTTGTCATACCACTCCTACTTACATCACATTAACTAATGTGGTTTTTCTTTTCAGTGGCCATGCGATCAATTAAAATATGGGAGTTCTTTGACTAGAGAAGAATGGCTATTGGGGGGCAATTAATGATTTGTGTCACAGTGTGGCCCACAAGGGGACTGTGTAATGCTTCTACCACAAACCGTTGGTATTAAAAAATATCAGGTGAAGTGAGCTGCTGTGGCTACCCTGTGTGCTTTTCACTGTAAATATGAGCAGTTATGTCGCTAGATGGACTGTGAATGCTTCGAATGGGGAGGGTCACTGGGAGACTCCTGGAGAGATGAGTGAAAGCTCTAAGGATGCTGTTTTTCCCTACTTTTGGTTCTGATATGGAGGCTGCAGAATGTTACCCCACAGCAAAGCCAAGGCATTGGGGAAATCCCTGCAGAGAGTCCCTAAGTCTGTGTCCCGACTGAGCCTCCTGAAATCAGAGGCTGCGTCCTATTCATCTTTGGGTCCCTGCACCTGCACTCTCAGGAGCTCTGGACTCTCCTGTCCTGTGTCTCCTCGCCCATATGTGTTGAGTGAAGATAAGGCAATCAATTTGGATCATTCAGAAGTTTTACAAGATGCAACAAAGCCAGTTTTTCCTAACTAGAACATTTGTGAAAGTTTAGCCAGAGCTATCTAGAAAGCATGTTGATATGGACGTTGCCTCAGCTCCATCCGCCTACCCCTGCGAGGAGGCAGGAGCAGCCTCTCCCAGATCAAGACCCCGCTGTGGGTGGGCCGCCAGCTAGCAGCTGGGCGAAGGCCACATTTATCCCTGCCCTGCTTCTTTATTCTGTTCTGTATTCAAGCTTCGTATTTCCCTTTGTGTGTTTAGCTTAGGGATTTATCACCGTGGCTTAGATCTGTGATGAAATAGATAAGCCTGCACTTTAATAAATGTGGCGTTTCTTTCCCCATAAGAATTAGATTAAAGGAAATGGGGCCTCTGAGGAGGCGGGGCAGGGCAGGAAGGTGGAGCTGGGTGGCCGAGGCAGGCAGAGTCACTGCCAGCCAAGCCTTGGAGAGGCTGGGGTGCACTTTGGGGCCATTTAAGAGTGAGCCGCAGAGAAGCAGCCTCATGTTTTCCACAGAAAGAAGCTAAAACAGCAAAGTCTGGTAAGTGCTATGGAGCCCTCCTGAGTGGCCAGTTTGGGGTTGCTGGCTTGACTCCTTGCAGTGCAGCTACAAGCATACTTCCTGCAATTATTTGCCAAAGTCCTGGGTGAGAGTTCAGGGGTTGCAGATCTTCCTCGGGCCACAACTCCAGCTCCAGGGCAACCAGAGAAGCACTGTCATTGTAGAAAGAGAGGGTGAGACACGTAACCTTGAGCAAAGACACTGCTTAACCTTGCTGGGCCTCTGCTTGCTTTTCTCTACTTAAGAATACTCAAATCAACTTGTTAGACCCTCGTAGAGGTACTAGACAATAAACATAAAGCAACAAAGACAGTCCTGGAACATGTTTGATGTGCACAAAATGGTAGCCCTTAGTATTATTACTATTAGGGAGCTAGGATCAGTGTCACACAATAATCCAAGTGATCTCAGGCCATTTCCTCCATAGTTTTCAGGACCGGAAACTCTGCAATGCCCTGTGGTCCATGTGAGCCCTCTTCCTAAGAGGCTGTTAGATGGGAATCCTATAAGGTCAGTAATATTATTATTTCTATTACCACCTTGGTAATAGAGGCTTAGGAAGGCTGACTGACTTGTTCAAGGTCAAACAGTTTGTTGTGGTGGTGCCTGCAGTGGTTACAAGAGCTTATAAGACAGGTTCTCCCAACTCCCCTGGTTGGGCATTGCCTCCCACCCTTCTATTATTTTTTATTCACAGCTGTAAGGTCACTGTGACCAAGAATAGCAAAGAGCAAAAAGAGAGAGAGAAAGAGAGAGAGAGAGAGAGAGGAGGCTAGGGAAATTACGCGCATTTTCAGTTTTCATTAGCAGGCTCACACTCTCTGGGCTGCTCTGGGCAAACACCTGGCTCCTTAGATTTTCCTGTAAAAGAAACTTGTGGTGACTTTGAGGGTAATAAAGGTTTAGCTGAGGCTGGCCAGCACCCTCCGGTCTGTGGGCTTGAGTGAGTCGGAAGGGCTGCTTGGGCATTCTGAGCCTTATCTTTTTCTAAGAAGGAGCGAAATGTTTTCCTATATAAACATTCTTAAATAAGAGCCACTGAATCAACAAGCCTGGGTGGCATTTCTGTTTATGTTGTTGCTACATAAAGGTTTGCTAAAGCACCTTGCAGGTCATGTTTTGAAACTCCCTTTAGGATATATGATGGCTGTGATTGAAATTTACTCCAGGTAGATTGAGAGTCATTAATCTGTGCAAACAAATGCAACAAATGATGGGATTCTCTGCCCACTGAGAACTTACCATCTGAGTAAACAAGATGTATATACATAAAGAGTTAAATATAATAGCTGTGTACGGATTTAAAATATGTACAAGACTGATTATGGAAATGTTCATTTATTATCCTTAAGAACAAGGTGCTGCATGTAGGTGTCTGGCGAGAGAGGCTGCAATACAACCCATAAACTAGCATGGATTCAGGAGTACAGATGAGAATTGTATATGGACATCCACATAAATAGGAGCATGCTGAAAGTTCATTCACTCTCTTCAGCTTTGTTGAGTGCCTGCTGCATACCAGGCCTAGTGCCAGAGGTTCAAATGTCCAAGAAGGTAGCCTGAGAGCTGTTGGATATTGACTATGACCTTTAAGGGTAAATAAGACTTGAATGGTCAGAAAGCTGTAGAGGAATTGACCAAGATAGGAATGGGTTGATTTAAGGAAAACTATCAGGGTAGAAACATCAGGCCTCATAGGAGAGGGAATAGATCTGCCCTTTTGAAGCAGCATGTTCAGTGAGGGGAATGGAGTGAGAGCAAGTTACAGACGAGGGCTGGAAATAGAGTTGGAGGTCTTGAATGGCAGGATTTGTTCAAAGGGAATTCCTGAGATGACAACATGATAGTGGTGTTTACATTCACATTCATAATCACCTTAGAGAACTGACCATTTCAATTTCTGATTGTTTATTGGTGGTATATAAAAATACAATTGCTTTTTATATAATCACCTTGTATCCTGCAAACTTGCATAGTCCTATCAGTTTGATTAGCTTTTTCACAGATTTTTAGAATTTTTACAAACAATTATACCATCTGCAAGTAAAGCTAGTTTTACTTCTTCCCTTATTATTTAGATACCTTTTATTTCTTTTTCTTGCCTTATTGCACCAGCAAGGATGTATATAATATATAATATATCATGTATAACATGAAGTCAAAGTGGTGACAACTTATTTTCTAATCTTAGGGGGAAAGCAGACTTTTGCATTGTGATGTTAGCTCTATGTATTTTGGAGATGCCCTTTATCAAATAGGAAGAGTTTTCATTAATTGCTAGTTTATAGAGAGTTTTTATGAGGAATGGATGTTGAATTGGGTCAAGTGCATCTTTTGTATCTGTTGAGATGATGATACAGTTTTTCCTTTTAGCCTGTTAACATGGAAAACTACATTGATTGGTTTTCAAATGTTAAACCAACCTTGCATTCCAAGGATAAATCCTACTTGGTCATAATGTCTTACCATTTTTATATATTATTATATTTTACTTACTAAAATTTTGTTAAGAACGTTTTGTGTCTATGTTCATAAAGCATATTGGTCCATAGTTCTGTTTTCGTGTCATTTTGGTTTGGTATCCGAGTAATGCTGGCCTCATAAAATAGGCCGAAAAACGTTTTTTTTCTTCAATTTTGTGGAAGAATTTTTATAGAACTTTACCAGTGAAGGCATCAATGCCTAGAATTTTTGTTTATTTTTTGTAGGAAGATTTTAAACTACAAGTTCAACTTTTAAAATAAGTATAAAGCTGTTCAGGTTATCTGTTTCTTTCAGGAACAACCAAGCATGACTAAAAAGTGCTTGAAAACATCGCTGATCCTAGAACATTCTCAAAATATAACTCACACAAAGCAAAAGTGACTTAAGTTGGCTGTCTTTCATTGATGTAACATTTAAATAAGCAATGGTCAAATGCATAAATGTTTTTTCTTTCCTTTTAAGAGCAATTTCAATCTTTGCTTGGTCTCTTGGAAGAAAACCCAAAGGAGTCTATGATACATATGTGGTACAGGCCAAATTATGTTTACAAAACCTTTCCTCATCTTCCTCACTCTCAGTGCCTTTCATAGCCACAGAAGCTGCTTCCCCAAACACTCCTTTTTCAAAAGAGGTCCCCAAACTTAACCTAAGTATGTCTACAGGTATTACCACCTCTCTTTACTATGTAAATCAGCAGACACTCTTGCTCTGCACAATTCTCTTGTTCATTTGTTGCCCAGATTTTTAACATGAGTAGAGTTCTAGAGCTGATTCGACAAGATCGAAAGTTCTTTCTCCATAGAAGGTAGAGAAGGGGCAAGAGAGCAAAGGATTTGGACTAGAAACGTGGTATTTCTTTCTTTCTTTTTTTTTTTAATACTTTAAGTTCTAGGGTACATGTGCACAACATGCAGGTTTGATACATAGGTATACATGTGCCATATTGGTTTGCTGCACCTATCAACTCATCATTTACATTAGGTATTTCTCATAATGCTATCCCTCCCCCAGCCCCCACCTGCCGACAGGCCCCAGTGTGTGGTGTTCCCAGCCCTGTGTCCAAGTGATCTCATTGTTCAATTCCCATCTATGAGTGAGAACATGAGGTGTTTGGTTTTCTGTCCTTGTGATAGTTTGCTGAGAATGATGGTTTCCAGCTTCATCCAGATACATGGTATTCCATCTGCTATCACACTGCATATTCACCCTTGTAACCCAGAGAGACAAATGAATAAGCATCTGTCCAGCCCCAACCCAGAGAGGCAGCTGCCAAGCAGCAAGTGGGAGGAGGAGCCCTCACTTAGACTTCAGCCTGCAAACTGGGATTTAGATGGAATCATTCACTCCAATTTTCCCCAAAACCACATTCCACATTCAAGTTTTTAGAGTGGAGAGCTCAAAATAGGTTTACATTAAAAAACAGTCCTGCTGTTTGTATATGATTTGCTCCGGGATAGTTTCATTGATCTAGCGAAGTGTAAAGATCATTGAATTTGGAGCACCAGACCTAGATACTGTCTCAACCCAATCTTCAAGTTTTTCATTTGATAAGTGAAGTCAAAATCTCTTCACTTCTCAGGATTGAACTCTATTAAGTGTGCCCACATGAATATTAACTGTTACTGCTCTTTTAGACAAAATATGCAATAAATTGCATTTATATAGCACTCTTTGAAAGCAACTATATATGTACATAGTTTGTAAATGTATATATGTATCAGTTAATCATCATATGAATCTATTGAAGAAGAAGTAATTGTTTCCATTTAATAGGTGATTCTGTAAGGAGATTCAGGAGGTTTAAGCAATTTGTCTACCATTGCACACCAGTAGATATTAAAACCAAAAGTTCAACTCAAGTTTTCTGATTCAAGGTCTGATTTTCTTTCTATTTCTCCATCCTGCCTCTATTAAAGCACAGCCACTTGTCTACTACAGAATGAAAATCAAGTGGGTCTAAAGCTTCATGTTGAATAAATGCATGCACATGCTAATTTTTCTGTTCTTTTGAATCTGAATTAAGGAAAATAAGCCAATTACATTAAAGTGATGTCAGCAGATACTGAACAAAGCTTATATATAACCCTAGCACCATGCCGTATGAACTCACTAAACATTTTCTAATGCATAGATGCCATGTAACATTCCAGATGCCAGACACCTTTATTGTTGGAACAGGGAAGAAGCATATAATAAAAGTAAGGTGCAGTTTTGGATTTCAAGAACACAAAACTTTGTGACTAATAGGAAAATTCCTGTTCTGTTCTGTGCTGTGGAGAAACTTATCTCTTATATTGCTTCTATTGCTATTAAGGAGGCATATTGGAAAATAATCTATAGAATTGTTTAGCTGAAGCTTTTTGTGTGCTTTGCACTTCAGACTTGATAGTTTTTTTGGTAGGTTGTTGTTCCCCAGTTCCTTTTTAGTTCTCCTAAGTTTTCCTTGTTTGGAAATTCTTATGCTTCACAGAAATTCTTACACCTCCATTAGAAAACTGACTCTAATACTACTACTTCAAAACCACACACACGGACATACACACATTTACATGCACTTGTATAAACATGTAGGCATGCACAATCCTCCCCTTACCTTATCTAGTAAAAAGTATGGGAATGATTTGTATCATTTGGGATTATATTCAGCTTCAAGTAACAGAAAACTGAAGACTTTATTTGGCTTAACCAAATAAAGGTTGATTTTCTTACCTAGTCAAAAGTCCAAAAGTAGGCCATTTCTGGAGTTGGTTTAGACGATCTCCATCTTCTCTTCCACCATCCTTACAGGGTTGGCTTCCATCTTTATGCTTGTTACCTCATGATTGCAACATGGCTGCCTGAGCTCCAGGCTTTTAATCTACATTCCAGGCAACAGGAATGGAGAAGGGCAGTGTCAGTGACCCTCATTTAGCTGCACATATTGCTGCCCCAAATAATGTGGGATTTATTAGCAGGGAAAGAGGGAGACAAATTGACTACTAGGTAGGTAATTCACAGTGTCTGCCCCATGTTTTTAGTGCATTTTCTTCTCTCTCTGTATGGGTTCAAATAGGACTTCCTCATTGAGGAATGGCTTCTGGTTATGTGCTCATTTGAACAAAGTTCTCTATAATGAAATAATTTGGATGTCCCTTGGAATTCATCCTGTTTTTTAATGATTCTATTGATGCCATATTAGACTTCTATAGCACTTTACATTTTCACTGGCATGAATCCTACTTAGACTTTGCAGCAGTCATGAGATACAGTTCTTATGGCTGGGACCAAAGCAATTTAGTGATATGTTCAACCCAGATCCTCTTTGTCCAGGGCTCCATTCCTTTGTCCACCTCTACTTCTTCTAACCACAGTTGATGTGCTTCCCCAGGATGACTCAATTCTTTGGTTTCTTAACTGAGCCCTCTCCAGCTGGCCCTGTGGCCTGCTACTCAGCTCAGGATGCTAAACACGGACCATCTTGCTAACACATGTGTCTTTTGGCTGATATGAAATCATCAAAGGCAAAACCCTGGAAAATATTCACTGACTCCAAGGTTTAATTGATATATGTGCTCCTATACACACATGCACCCCAGAAGTAAGTCTTCCTGGATGAGACTCTTCAGTTAGGGTGTCTGCTTATTCCAGTTTGATCTGAGGAACTTCAAATGAGTTGTTAGAAGTCTGAGCTGGGATTAGGTTTGCACATCCCATTTGGTGTGTCAGACAGACGGGGATGGATTCCTCATCCTGAGACTTGGAGGTGTTGCATGATTTTTGCAGGAGTTGCTGCCGTTTGCTTCCTTCCCTTCAGCTTGTTGCAAATGACACATCTGGGGGACATATCCCACCACCCCTCAATCCTTGAGAGGAGCAAATCTTGCCTTGCAGTTGGGAAAAGTTTTGTCTTAAAAAGGGGAGAAGGGGAGTCATTTTATTGTTTGAAATAATGATGTTGACACCTTTTAAAAAATGAATCCTACTGATAGCTTGGAGGCCTTTGTGGAATTAATCAAGTTTGATCCAATATGCATTTAATGAGAGCTTACTTTGAGCGAAGGACTGATGGGACAGGAATCAATTTCCCTTTTTGCCCCTGGGCTTGTACAGCCTATGCGCCCATGCTGCAGAGGTCTGTGTTTACTATGAAAACTTGTGGTCAAGACACAAATTAGCATAGCTGGGAGAGGGCTCTTGGGCACTTTGCAGAAGCTTGTGGCTGCAGTGACAGTGGTTGGAATGAGAGGCAGGGTGGTGCTGGTGGTGCGGCTCTGTGTGTCTCTCTCTCTTTTTTTTTTTTGAGATGGAGTCTCACTCTGTAGCCCAGGCAGGAGTGCAATGGCGTGATCTTGGCTCACTGCAACCTCAGCCTTGCGGGTTCAAGCGATTCTCCTGCCTCAGCCTCCCGAGTAGCTGGGATTACAGGCACGTGCCACCATGCATGGCTAATTTTTTGTATTTTTAGTAGAGACAAGGTTTTACTGTGTTAGCCAGGATGATCTCGAACTCCTGACCTCGTGGGTGAGACCCCGTGTAGGAAATGCATCCGTGACCATGAACTGTACCATTGGCCACCTCAGCAGGAATGAGTGTGCCTGGAACAAGGGGGGGCCTTGTTTTTCAGAGTGGCCTCACCCCCTGCCTATTTAACATCTACGCCACAGACCAGACCATATGAGGGACTAGGACATATCTGTGCATCCTTCCCTACTGAAGATTCAGGAACAGATTCAAAGGACACACATCCACGTATCCTGGGCTTACACAATTCTGTGCCTTTGTTTTTGCTATTCTCTGCCGTAGGAATTCCCATACCCCTTTGACCACCTACGGAAGCCTTATCCCCTAAGACTTACTGAAATGCTACTTCCTCTGGGAAGCCCTCTGTGATACATCTACTGCCTTCATTCTGCTCCTTCCCTTTCTCCTATAGTTCTTGGCTTGTACCTCTAGGTTGCACTCCCACTCATCCTGCTCTTGACCAAAGTTATGCATTTGAATGATGCTGGAATGTTTGTAAGGAAAATCGTAGCTGTTACTAGAAAAGAAATGTTTCTGGGGAATCAGAGAAAGATTTTGTCACATGGGAGTCAGGACTAACTTCAGTTTCTCTCCAAAGGAACCAGATCCCAGCTCAGAGGAAGGTTCTTTTATTGGGTGAAATGTCCATTCAGACCTTATAGGACCCCAGGATATTTTGTCCAGAATCTCAAAATGTGTTTACTTATTTAAATGACATGAATTGGGAACCTCTTAGAGGCAGAACACTGCATCCAGCCTTGGAAGGAGGATTCAGGAGAAATAATTCCAGCTCTTATCAGAATGATAGAAAAGAAAAGGTGATGTCCTCAATGCCTGGGAATATGAATATTTTGGTTTAAGTTTATTGATATGAGGAAGGAAGTAGCTTGACCAGCAGACATGACTGTTCTGTTTTCTTGTTGAATATGGTTCCTATTCAGTTTTTTCCCATGTCTTTTACTTTAATAATTTTTATTACTCAATTAAAATATTTTCATGTTAGAAACGTGAAAATGCAGTGAGTAAAAGAAAAAATAGCCGGGCATGGTGGCATTTGCTTGTAGTCCCAGTTACTTGGGAGGCTGAGGTGGGAGGATCACTGGAGACCAGGAATTGGAGGCTGTAGTGTGTAATGAAAAGAAAGAAAGAAGGAAAGGAAGGGAGGGAGGGAGGGAGGGAAACTACTCATAATTTTACTCAAAATCCAAGATATCTAAATTTTTAGAATGAGATTGTACTTTATACAATATTTCAAAATTTGCTCTTCCCTGGCCAGACACAGTGGCTCATGCCTATAATCTCAGCACTTTGGGAGTGCGAGGCAGGAGGATCACTTGAGCCCAGGAGTTGGAGACCATCTTAGACAAAATGGTGAGACTCCATCTCTATAAATTAGCAGAGCAGTGGTATGCACCTGAGGTCCCAGCTGTTGGGAGGCTGAGGTAGGGGGATCACTTGAGTCCATAAGGTCAAGGCTGCAGTGAGCTATTGATTGAACCACTGCATTCTAGCCTAGGTGACAGAGAGAGACCTTGTCAGAAAGAAAGAGAGAGAGAGAGAGAGAGAGAGAGAGGAAGGACGGAAGGAAGGAAGGAAGAAGGGAGGGAGGGGGGAGGGAAGGAAGGAGGGAAGGAAGGAGGGAGGGAGGGGCTGGGAAGGGAAGGGGGGAGGGAAGGAAAGAAGGAAGGCCCTTGCTATTCTCACTTAATAATATATCACAAATATGTTTACATATTAACAAACATAAAAGAACATAAAAAACAAACTATGCATGTAGGTCATTATTAGTAACAGCTTTTTCTTTGCTATGGAAAATTTCAAACATTTATAAAAGTAGAAAGAATGGTATGTATAATGAATCTCCATGCCCCATCACCCAACCTCAAAAATTGTCCACTCAGCTAATCCTACTCATCTATAGCCCCACCATAACTCCCCAATCATACACACATCACTAGCACCCTGATTATTTTGAAGCAAATTCCAGGTATCACTTCATCTGTGACATCTTAAGGATGAATCTCAAAAGAAAAGGACGCTTTAAAAAATACATCCACAATGCCATTGTCTCACTTAAATAAATGATCAATACTTCCTTAATCTCACCAAATACCCAGCTAGTTGCAAAACCTTCTTTTATTGCTGCATGGGACCTTTTCATGTGGCTAAAGCATGATTTATTCAGTGAGTACCCTGCTGTTGGCCATGGAAGATAGTAGTCTTTTTTTCACTATTACAAACAATGCTTCAATAAATAACTTTAACAAAAATTTTTTCACACCTAGAACAGCAGGTATTTTATATAGCATTTATAATTGTAAATAAGATCACTGTTTTCTTCTCTCTCTCTTTTTCCTCCTTCTCTAACTAATTATTGCTGATATTAAAAGATTAATTCTTGTAGTCTGCCTGTGCATAGCCACTGCACTCCAGCCTGGGCAACATAGCAAGCTATGTCTCTGTTTAAAAACAAAACTAAAAACTACTCATAATCTTACTCAAAATCACTAGTTTACATTTTGGTCTTTATTTGCATATATACCTACATTTTTAGAATAAGATTCTACTTTACACGATTTTCCTGTTGTGAATTCTGTCATTGCCAACCTTCTTGAAGATTCTTACTAGTTTCTATTTTCTTCCACTGATTTTCTTGGGTTTTCTAGATCTATATTCTTAGCATCTGATAACAAGGCTGATCTTGCCTCTTTCTTTTAAGTATTCTTACCTTTTATTTCTTTTTCTTGTTTGATTGCACTGGCTGACCCGAAATGAGGCTAAGTGATGCTGAGGACAGTTGGTGTCAGTGTCTCACTTATCTCTAGAGTGGAAATGGTTCTTTGTGTGGTTTATTTTTGCCTGATGGTGACTGTTGGTTTGTAATTGATCTTAACGGAGGATTAACAAACATGGTAAAACATTTAACACAGGATCTTTCAAATAATAAATACATAACAAATGTTTTTGTTATTATTATATTTTCGTCATGGTAAAGAGGTATACTTTAATTTCCTGTCATTAAGATTTATTTTTAAATTGAGAACGGATGTTGAATTTTGACTCCTGCCTTTCTTAAGGGGATATCTATTTAAATAATTACTTATATTTTTCTTTAAACTGTTAATATAATGATATATTAGCATTGATATAGTTGTCTTTCTTGGAATATAAAACCAATTTTGTCAAAAGTTTGTTACCCTTTTGAAATAATGCTAGGTTTTATTTTCTAGCATTTTATTTAGAGTATATGCATCTATTTTCATGAGTTAAACTGTCCTCTATCATGATTTTTCAGAGAGAGCTTTGTTAAGGTTTGAAATCAAGGTTATGCTAGCTTTGCAAAATGAATTGGAAGTTTTCTTTTTCCATCCTCCATCTCCCTTACCACCCCTTCCCCAGTATGTTCTGTTCCAAGAAATTTTGAAGGAGCTTACATGTGAAATTGCCCTGGAAAAGAATCTTTTAAAATATAAATATACATACAAATATATATATGTATATGTACATATATATATATACACACACAGTATTTTCCATTTATTCTACAATTAGTACAACTTTTAGACTTTCTGCTCAGTTTGAATTAATTTTGGCAATTGTACTTTCAAAGAAAATCATTGTGATTCCATTGAGTTTATTGGCATGGAGCTGCAGACAGCCTCTGATTCTGAAATAGCTCTTCTGGATCAGTGATTATATACCTTTTTTGTTTTGTATCACTGAGTGCTTGTGATCTCTCTCTTATTTCTGACTGAAGTTGCTAAAAATTTAATTAATTGTTTGATAGAACCAGTTAGTGTACAAATTAGTGTTGGATTACTAATTATTTTAATTTATTGTTTCCTTTTAAATACAAAAGAACTTGCAGCTGTAAGTTCTTTCCTAATGGTAGGTATAACTGAATCCTAGATGTGTTCATATGTAATATTTTTGTTACTGGTGTGTTCTAAATATCCGTGGTGGTTGTTTTGAATTATACTTTTGCGCAAAGGTTACTCGGCAAAGACTTTGTTTCTTAAATTTCAATTGGATTGGCTCTTTGTTCATATTTTGTTGTTAATGTCTAATTTTATTGCATTTTAGTTAGATTTTGTGACCTAGATTATACCCAATTTTGGAAATTTTTAGTTTTTGTGTGTGTATGCATGGCGTATGATACAACTAATTTTTGTAACTATTATATGGGCACTTAAGAGTATCTTTACGATGTATAATTAATATATCATAATTAGGAGAAAGTGTGTTTATCATGTTATTCAAATAGTTTCTTTTTTTTTTTTGAGATGGAGTCTCGCTCTGTCACCCAGGCTGGAGTGCAGTGGCATGATCTCGGCTCACTGCAACCTCTGCCTCCCGGGTTCACGCCATTCTCCTGCCTCAGCCTCCCGAGTAGCTGGGACTACAGGGGCCCGCCACCATGCCTCGCTAAGTTTTTGTATTCTTAGCAGGGACAGGGTTTCACCGTGTTAGCCAGGATGGTCTCGATCTCCTGACCCCGTGATATGCCCTCCTTGGCCTCCTAAAGTGCTGGGATTACAGGCGTGAGCCACCGTGCTTGGCCTCAAATATTTTCTCTATGTATTTATTTTTGTTCTCTTGATTAAAATTAATAGGAATGTCTTAATTTCTTCCGCTGTGATTGTGTTTTGTATTTTCTTGCATTATGCCATGGAAATTGCTGGTTTCCTAGGTCAAAACAATTAAATATTGGCAGTTGCATCCAGGCTAACCTATGTTTATGATATTGATATGTGAGGGTTTATGGGACTTTCGTGTCTACTGTGGGGGATGCATTCTTATCCCCCATGCTCTTCGCCTTGAATGTGTCACATAGTAGCACTGGTGATGCCAGCCCTGACTTTCTGCTAGTTTCCATTTATTATTAATTTAATAATAAATTTATTAATAATTTAACTCCATTAATTTATTAATAATAAATTATTTATTCTAAATAATCCAGTAGCTATGTATTCAGGAACTTCCAGGTGACATGCACAGTAGTGGGCGATTCGAGGGGTAGTGAGCAGATATCTGCCCTAAGGGAGTGAGAGTTCAGGATGGGGAGAGAGAATAAACACACAGGACAAGGACTAGAGTGGTACCTCCCATGCATGTAATTAAAATAGAGGATGCGATCCTAAGTTACTGGTGGCTTCTTGAGCCTGGATGGGCAGAGATGGCCTCTGCATTAGTTTGGTAGGGCTGCCATAACAAATTGCCAGAGACTGGGTGACTTAAACACCACAGATTTCGGTGGTTTACACTTTGGGAGGCTGAGGTGGGCAGATCACAAGGTCAGGAGATTAAGACCATTCTGGCCATCATGGTGAAACCTCGTCTCTACTAAAAATACAAAAATTAGCCGGGCATGGTGGTGGGCTCCTGTAGTCCCAGCTACTCGGGAGGCTGAGGCAGGAGAATTACTTGAACCTGGGAGGCCGAGCTTGCAGTGAGCTGAGATTGTGTCACTGCACTCCAGCCTGGATGACAGAGTGAGACTCTGTCTCAAAGCAACAACAACAACAACAAAACACCATGGATTTATTTCCTTACCGTTCTGGAGGTTGAAATCCAAGATCAAGATGTGGGCAGGGTGGGTTTCTTCCAAGGCCTCTGTCCTGCACTTGTAGGTGGCCGCCTTCTCTCTGTGTCCTCATATGGCCACCCCTCTGTGTGTGCATGTCTGTATCCTAACCTCCTCTTTTAGGGAGGCAACAGTTCGACTGGATTAGGGTCCATCAAAGGTCCTCATTTTAAAACTATTTATTTATTGTAACTGATAAAAATTTTCTATATTTATGGTACTGTTCTGAAATATGCATGCATTGTGGAATGGCTAACCCAAGCCAATTGGCATATGCATTACCTCACATACCGATCATTCTTTTGTTGTGAGAACACTGAAAATCTACTGTCTTAGCAGCATTCAAGAACAGAACTACAATGCAATAGATCTCTTGCACTTACTCTTCCTATCTAACTGAAATTGTGTATAATTTGACCATCTCCCCACTCCCCCACCTTCACCCACAAAGATCTCATTTTAATTTAATTACCTCTTTGATAACCCTTTCTCCAAATATAGTCACATTCCTAGGTCCTGGGGGTTAGGGCATTAACATATGAATTTTTTCATAATGCTCTCCCTCCCCTTTCCCCCTACTCCGCTACAGGCCCTGGTGTGTGATGTTCTGCTCCCTATGTCCATGTGTTCTCATTGTTCAAATTATGGCTTGATAGGTGCAGGAAAACACCGTGGCACATACATACCCATGTAACAAATCTGCATGTTCTGCACATGTGTCCCAGAATATAAAGTAACATAATAATAATTAATTTTAAAAATATATGAATTTGGGGGAGCACACAATTCAGCTCACAGCAGCCTCTGTCCGGATGTAACATTTACATTGAGATCTCGGTAACCTAGCAACACAGGGAATGACATGCAAAGATCCTGGGGAAGAAAATTTCAGTTGGAGGATTATACTGAGCAATGGTCCTGAAATGGGAGTAAACAGGGTGAATTTGAGGAACCAGAGACCAGGGGTGGCAGGCAGGGGGTGCAGAAAGCAAAGAGACGAGATGAACTTGCGTCCTTCCAGTGGGATATAGAAACTTGACTGTGGCTGAATTCCCCTAGCAGTGAGAAGTCACTGGAGGGTTTCAAGCAGGAGCCACAATCAGATTGATTTTTTTTTTTTTTTTTTTGAGATGGAGTTTCGCGCTTATTGCCCAGGCTGGAGTGCAGTGGCATGATCTTGGCTCACTGCAACCTCCGCCTCCTGGGTTCAAGCGATTCTCCTGCCTCAGCCTTCGGAGTAGTGGGGATTACAGGCACCCACCACCACACCTGGCTAATTTTTGTATTTTTAGTAGAGACGGGGTTTCTCCATGTTTGTCAGGCTGGTCTTGAACTCCCAACCTCAGGTGATCCAGCTGCTTTGGCCTCCCAAAGTGCTAGGATTACGGGTGTGAGCCACTGCGCCCGGCCTCCAGATCGATATTTTTAAAAGGGTTTTCCAGTTGCTCTATGGATTGATATTTTTAAAAGTTTTCTCCAGTTGCATTCTAAAGATGGCTGATATGGAATCAAGGAACCTTTTTTCTCAGGTCAGTTGAAAGTGATAGTGGCTTAGACAGGGTGAAGTTGGTGGATTGGGGGGGATACATTTTAGCAACAGGTTACAGGGGCTGTAGGACCTGTTGATTTGTGGCATGCAAGGGAAAAGGGTTTTCAAGGACCACTACTACGTGTTAAAATCAAGTTAGGATAATTTCCAGAGATTCGGTGGTGCCCTTTACTAAGATAGGAAAGAATGGGAGAACAGGCTTTGGGAGAACATTTAAGTAACCTAGTATTTCCCTGAGAGCATGGATCAGGAAACTTGGTGGAGCCTGGGCATTCTCAGAAATACTGACACACTCCTCCCGCTGGGTCGTTTAGCACTGACACCCAGACCCAGAGCACAGAAATTCCCAAATGGGAGGAGGCATGATGCTGTAGGAACGCCAGCATGGTGATGAGGTTGGTGGGGCTTTGCAGCACACCAGCTGTGTGATCTCGATGGATATCTGCTGCATCTGGCCTCGGCGAAGTCAGTCTCTGGTGCTGTAGGGATAAGCACACCCACCGCGTAGATCTGTCTTGAGGATTCAACGGGGTCACACTTGTGAAATGGATGCAAGTCCTGGCACACGCTGTGCAGTTGGAATAAATTATTGTTGGTACTATTATTAATATCCTTGGTGTTATTTTTGTTTTGTTTTTGTTTTTTGAGATGGGGTCTCACTCTCTTGTTGGGCTGGAATGCAGTGGCACAATCTCGGCTCAGTGCAACCTCCGCCTCCTGGGCTTAAGTGATTCTCCTGCCTCAGCCTCCTGAGTAGCTGGGACTACAGGTGCACACCACCATGCCCGGCTAATTTTTGTATTTTTAGCAGAGACAGAGTTTCACCATGTTGACCAGGATGGTCTCGATCTCTTGACCTCGTGATCCACCCGCCTCAGCCTCCCAGAGTGCTGGGATTACAGGCATGAGCCACAGCGCCCGGCTGGTGTTATTGTTAATATCCTCAATACTGAGGGGACATCAGCTCGACTGACTCCAACAAAACCTTCAGAGATACCCAAAGGCTCCCATACAGTCTTCAGTCTTCCATACATTTCTCCAGCCTAGTAACCAACTGGCTCTCACGTCAGCCTTGTTTTTGTTTTTAAGTTAAACCAGTGGCTCTAGGCATGTCCCTAAGGCTCTGAGCAGTGTGAGGGTTGGGTCCTGTCCACCCCAGGCCTTTGGCAGGATAAGGGGCAGGGAGAAGATAGCAGCTGTGGACCCAAGAAGACAGTGGCACGAGCAGGTTGCTCCCCACGTGCGAGGCTGCTCCTTTTTGCTGATTTAACAGACAGAATCTCACTCCCAGTCTTGCAAAGTTTGTTCCCAAATGAGACAATATATATTTTTTCATAGCTTTATTTTTCTACTGTTGATAACAGATGAAACTAAGAAAGTCAAATACAGTATTTCCCCCATCTGAGGGGCTACGTATGTTCCAAGACCCCCAAGACTGAATGGCTGAAACCAAGGATGGTACCAAATCTCATATATACCCTGCACAAATTTCTCTTTGCTTCTTCACAATTTCACCACTGGAAGATTGGTTCTTACAATAGACATTAGCAACCTCAGCCTATAAGTCTTTTTTCTTTCTGTATTAAGTTGAGAACTTTTGTGTTTTCACTTTAAGGAAGCACTTTACAGCTTCTCTTTGGCATATCCAAATTGCCAGTATCGCTACTCTGTGCTTTGTAACCATTAAGAAGCAAAATAAAGGTTTTTCGAGCCCGCACACTAGGATAGCGTGGCAGTCGATCTGATAACCAAGACAGCTACTAAAGTGACTAATAGGCAGGTATCCGGTACAGTGTGAAAATACTGGACAAAGAGATGATTCACGTCCTGGGTGCGTGGGAGATTTCATCAAGCTACTTAGAATAGGCGAGCAATTTAAAACTTATGAGTTGTTTACTTCTAGAAATTTCTATTTAATATTTTCAGACTGCAAGTAACTGAAACCGCAGAAAGCAAAATGGCAGATAATAGGGGACTACCATATCAGTCTTCTCTTGGAGTACCATAGTCACAATTGTACCATCCAAACTAATGAGCATTCATTCATTCTACTAATGTTTATTGAGCACCTACTGAGTCTCAGGCCCGTGATGGATTCTGAGGATACAGCTGTGAATAAGACTCTGAGTTCCCTGCTCTTGGCAACTTACGGTCAGTGGGGGAGACAGACAGTAAATAACAAACCTGCCCACTTTCCAGTATTTAATCCAAATTAATACAAATTATTGTAAGCTCTATAAAGGAAGTAAAGGTGACACAATAAATGATGGGAAGGTGATGTTGGAAGTAAAGAAGTGGATGCAATAAATGAGTCATAAAGGATTTTGTAAATGATAAAGGATGACAGGGACAGTCCTAGCAAGCCACTTTGAGGAGGTGATGTTTGAGCTGAGACCTGAAAGATTAAAAGGAAGTTATGGGGCCGGGTGCGGTGGCTCATGCCTGTAATCCCAGCACTTTGGGAGGCTGAGGCGGGCAGGTCACAAGGTCAGGAGATTAAGACCATCCTGGCTAACACAGTGAAACCCTGTCTCTACTAAAAATACAAAAAATCAGCTGGGCGTGGTGGTGGGCGCCTGTGGTCCCAGCTACTCAGGAGGCTGAGGCAGGAGAATCGCTTGAACCCAGGAGGTGGAGGTTGCAAGTGACCTGAGATCACGCCACTGCACTCCAGCCTGGGCGACAGAGGGAGACTCCATCTCAAAAAAAAAAAAGGAAGTCAGGGGAGAACATTCCAGGCAATGGGAATAGCAAGTGCAAGGGCACTGATAAGCCAGAGAGCTTCGTTTGCTCTAGGAACTGTCAGAAGACCAGTGTGACTCCTGCATAGTGGAAGAAGGGGGTGTGAGAGAAGGTTCTAGAGAGGAGGCCAGGGCATGCAGAATTATACATGCTGCAGGAAGGGACAATAGGAAGCCCTGATGGAGTGGACACTTGGGAATGACATGGTCATCTTTACATGTTTGAAAGATCTTTCTGGCTGCTGTTTGGAGAATGGGTTGAGAGGGCACAGGAGTGACTTAAGGGAGACTAGTTAAGATTATAAGAGTAGTCCAAGGAAGAAAGAGGATAAGGGCTTAGAGTAGGTAGTGGGAAGGAGTGTGCAGAGAATGGGAAGGCTACCAAATAGATTTCAAGGCAAAACCAGTGGGGCTTGATTTGTGTACGGATTGGGTGTGGGGATTGTATGGATTAGAAAGGGAGTAACTGAGATAGATCCCAGGTGTTTGACCATAGTGGTGCCATTTAATGGAATAGAGAAGAGTCCTCAGTAGCCAGTGCTGGATGCTGGAAACGAAGACTTGCGTTTTGGACATGTTACATAGGAGACAGTGCTTACCTACAGAGCCCAGGAGCAGCCTGGGCTGAAATATAAATGTGAGTATCTTCCTCTAGGGAGTGTTGGAAGTGATGAGGGGATGTCTCCTAGGAACAGAATATTGAGCTAGGGGAGAAGGGGCCCTAGGACTAAGTACTGAGGGACTCAAAAACTTGAGGTCGTTTGCATAGCAGGAACATGGGAAGAGCCCCAGGAAGGAGCGGATTAGGAAGGAAGTAGAAGGAAATCCAGGAGGTTGTGGTGTCCCAGAAGCTAGAGAAGAGAGTGCATCAAGAAAGGGGAAATAACTTACCCTGTGTAAAGCCATGGAGGGGCTAAATGATTAGAGAATGGAGCTTGTAACATGGAAGTCAACCACAACCTCAGAAAGAGCAGTCCCACTGGGGCTTCAGGGACTCCAGAGGCCAATTTGGATGAAGCAAAGAGGTGGATGAGGAGAAATAGAACTGTGCTGATGACATTTTGGGAAGTTTTGCTTCGAAAAGGAGTAAAGAAATGGTGCTGGGGGCATATGGAATCAAGAACGTACCTCTTGTAGATGGAAGACACCAGATCATGTGTGTTTGCCATAGAGCTCTATCTAGTAGAGAGTAAGAGTTTGGAGATGGAGAGAGGGCATGCAGAGGAGTGAAATCCAAGAGAAGTTGAGTGTATTAATTAGTATATAGGTTTGGCTGTATGTAAGGGAGACCTTGAGTAGCAGTGGTTAAATAAGAAAGAAGGTTATTTCCTCTGCAATTAATAGCCCAAGATAATTGTTCTAGAGCTGGAATGATCATTCTGCTACACAAGGTTGTTCATGAAGTTGGCCCCTTCATACAGCTTGTTCCTCCATGTCTAGGGTCCTTGTCTAGGGGGTCCAGGACAATATACCCCTGCATACACACTCCAAGCATCAAGATGGAAGCAAGGGCAATAAAGGAGCAAGCCGTCCTTCTAAGGCTGTGCCCCAGAGGTTACTTACATCCCTTTCTTTCAAGTCATATTAACCAGAACCTGGCCACAAGATCATGCTGAGCTGCAAAGGAGACTGGGCAATACAGCCTTTGTTCTTAGTATCTATGTGCTTAGCTGGAAATCAGTTTCTCTTACCATAGAAGAAGGGAGGGGCAGCTGTTAGGACCCTGTCCCATCCAAGTGTAGCAGTATCTTGTGGTTTCTGTCATGGTCAAATAGGAATGGAATCCCTAAGTGAAGTGGGGAGACATTGCCCTTCAGCGAAAGAAGGAGCAATTAATTCCTTGGTGTTAGCAGGAGGAAAGAGAAAATGGATGGTGGAGCTGGAGGGTTTGTTTATCTGGTGGTTTGAGGACAACAAAGTTCCCATCTGATGCCTTCTGTTTTCTGAATGATATTTGAGGTGAGGTTATTAGAGGTTGAGGATGGAACACCAAAGAGTTGAAAAGATCATAATAATTGTTTCTACTTATGGTGTGCTTATGCTATGCCAATCTCTACGCTAAAACCTTTACATCTATG
Source organism: Hylobates moloch (assembly GCF_009828535.3). NCBI lineage: Eukaryota > Metazoa > Chordata > Mammalia > Primates > Hylobatidae > Hylobates > Hylobates moloch. The sequence goes on from NW_026652294.1 coordinate 42,248,756, forward strand.
AATTAATTTATGTAATATTTTGAAGAACAGATGAGGAAGCTGAAGCCCAGAAAGTGTTAGTTCCTTGATAAAGATCCCACAGCTAGAAAGTGGTAGAGCTTGGACTTGAACTTGAGTGTCTCGATTCCAGCATCTATGTTGTTTACTTCTGTACCTACTGCCTCTAGCCTGGAACCAGACATACGAGATCAACCACTTCAAGAGTGGGACACACAATAAGAGAGGTTGCCTGGCCAGACTGAGTGCCCAGTGGAGATTTGTGCTTGTGAGTTTTATGTGAAACCAATAAGCTCAATCATACAGTTGTCTCTGGGAAGGTTCAGCTGCTGAGTGCAGGTGAGGAGAAGATGGTAGTTTAGGGTGTTCCAGGTGAGTATACCAAAGGGAAACACAGCTAGAGCCTGGAGCCTGTTGGACATGCAGATATTATCATGATAGACTACTGAACTCAGGCTGGGCCAGCAGGTGAGAGGTGATGACAAGGAGGGTGTGATGGCCAGTGAGAAAGCAGTGGGGTCAGTCCCATGGCAGCTGGGGAATGTGCTAGGCGGTGTTGCAGTGGGGTGTTTGCCATGATGATTCTGAAAGCAGTACAGATTCTGGTAACGCAAGACCCAACATAGGAGTCTGGAGTGGATGGCTGAGGGAAGGCACAGTGAGAACCAAGAACACTAACAAATGACTCCCAGTGGCCAAACCATGTTCCAAGTTCACTGTCGGCAGCTAGCTCAAGGAGGCAGACCTCATTGCTGGGTTAATGGTAGAGTGGGGAGCCTAGCTTTTGCAGCTACTCAAGGTGGCTCTCTGAGGATGGACTGATATTAGAGGTAGATTTGTTCAGGGATGGTAGAAAATCAGAGTCAGCTGCTGAACGTGCTTTGGGTCTAGTCTATTAGGTTGATGCAAAAGTAACTGCGGTTTTTGCCACCAAAAGTCATGGCAAAAATACGTCCCCTTTCCTTCCATGACCTAGAACACTTGAATCTTCTGTAGCTCCTATGTCCCTTTCATAAACAATAGAGCTACTCTTCAGTAGTAAAGCATTAGGATGGACCACATTTCTTCATTGTGTCATTGTGACCTCTAGTACATTCTATTCTCTGTCTAGATTTTAATGTTCTCCCCCATAAAATAAAGCAGTTGGATTGGAATAATCATAGCTAATATTTATTGAGAATTACTGGGTGCCAGATGCTATTCTAAGTGATTTACATACATTATATTACATTTAATTGTCCTGAAAGCGCCATCGGAGGTAGATATTACTATTTCTGGTGGTTTTTTTTTTCAATGCAGGAACTGAGACACAGAGAATAAGTAACATGCTGTATTCATTTCCTATTAACTGCTAAAACAAATTATCACAGATTTAAACAACACAAATTTATTCCCTGTGATTAAAACAATGCACATTTATTCTTTTACACTTCTGGAGGCCAGAAGTCCAAAATAGCTTTCACTGGGCTGAAGTCAAGGTATGTTAGGGCTGGTTCCTTCTGGAGGCTCTAGGGGAGAATTGATTTCCTTGCCTGTTCCAGCTTCTAGAGGCCATATGCATTCATTGGCTTATGGTCCTTTCCTGCGTCTTCAAAGTGCATCACTCCAATCTCTGTTTTCCCCATCCCATCACCTTCTCTCTCTGACTCTGACCAACCTGTGTCCACTTACAAGGATCCCGTGTGGGCCCTCCCACACAATCCGGGGTGATCTCCTCATCTCAAGCACCTTAACTTGATCCCACTTGCAAGATTCCTTTTGCCATGAAAGGCAACATCTTCAGGTCAGTCACGGTGACTTCATGTCTGTAATCCCAGCACTTTGGGAGGCTGAGGCCGGCAGATCACGAGGTCAGGAGATCGAGACCATCCTGGCTAACACAGTGAAACCCTGTCTCTACTAAAAATACAAAAAAAAATTAGCTGAGTGTGGTGGCATGTGCCTGTAGTCCAAGCTACTTGGGAGGCTGAGGCAGGAGAATCTCTTGAACCTGGGAGGTGGAGGTTGCAGTGAGCCAAGATCGTGCCACAGCAGTCCGGCTTGGGCAACAGAGCAAGACTCCATCTTAAAAAAAAAAAAAACAGAAACAAGAAAAAAGAAAGGCAACACCTTCACAGGTTTAAGGACTGGGATGTGGATATCTTTGGGAGGCATTTTTCTATTTACCACAATACGCGAAGCATGAGTTCCCAACCAGTGTAGACCTGGGCCCTGGGCACCACTGTGCCGTACTGACTTAGGATGGGCAAACATGTGGCATGCAAGCCACTGCCCTTCTCTTCGTGTCCATGGAGCATTGGCAATTGACTGCAGCCCTCTTTCCTTCAGAATCCGAGTGCATCTTCAGAATCCTTCTCAGCACTGTTTTCCAGGCAGCCCTCTAAATCGACCCGAGCTGTCAGGCACGATGAAGCCTGTGGGCCCTTTTCAGTTTTGATCTCTAAGTTTTCATCTGGGTGTGACATCCAAGACACCCATGGCACCAATGAGCTTTTAGAGAATGAGGTGTGGCAAGCCTGTTTGCCATTCTTGGGAGAGAATTTCCTTTTTTGCCAGTTTAGGACTTTTTTTTTCTTTTTTCCTTTTTTTTTTTTTTTTTTTTTGTTGTAATTCAGTGGCGGTGGGTTTAAATATTACCCCTTCATAAGAGATGGCTCTAGGAAAAGCAGGCTTCTTATTTCAATTCCCCGGCATACTGGCCAGAAACCTGGCTCTTTGTGAAATGCTAGTTGATAATTTCAGTTTGGGTGGTAGGGAAGGGAGGTGGAGCACATGGGGGAACACAGCTCCACCCTCCTGCCCCATCTGTCTGTGCTTCAAGAACATACTGTAATTGTTCAGCCCTGTATGGGGTGGGGGGAGAGAAAAATCACAACATGTTCATACAGAAGAGAAAACAAACAGCTTTTAATACCTGTCAAAGGAAACACGTTTAAAGGGTTTTTTGCAAGGCCTGAAGCAAAAGAACTTCCCCAGTACAGCTGCGAGGAGTCCCATGCTCAGCTTCACTGTGGGCCTTCCACGTCTGGCTGTCAGAGCCTCTCTGCATGTGCTGAGCCCAGTATCAGGCCCTTTTAATGCAGCTAGAACCCTCACTAGTGTTCTTCCTCCCTAACAGCCTGTGATGTATTGGCGGGTACTGGGGTGGGGAGCATTGGACTCTCAAGTTGAAGCCGCACTGTTTATCCCCTGGGTGCATTGCAGCCCCCAGGACCATTAATTACACATTCTCCAGGCATCAAATTCCCCAGGTGGGTAAATAATTCCATTGCAATAAGGGAATGGTACATTGACTTTTATTTGTCTTTCTAATTTTCCACTTCTTTGGGGGCCCTGGGCTTTGCTAGGGCCTAATGAGCTGTAGTCCAAATGATTGCAGCACCTTGGGTCAATATCTTCCTAAATTTACTCCTTTGCAAAGGTGCTGACCAGAGAACTGTGATAAAGGCTTTCCCCACTCTGGTCACGCCGTGCATAAATGAGTCTTTCTCCTCTTCCAGGCGTCCTTCAGTTGACCTCCTTGCTGTTCCCCTCCTTCCTGCCTCCTCCAGCCAGAGGCAGCTTCCAGAAAACTTCCCACTCTTACTGCATTTCCTATGAACGTTCCTGCAATCTGGATGTGTCCTTCTGGATCCCCAAGTCAATGTCATGCTGGTAGAAAGGATGGGAACACAGGTGTGACTCCTTCAAGGGGAGATTTCTCATAAGGGGAAACTGCCGGCTGTAGGGGTCCTCTCCCTTTGCATGGTTTTGGCTTTAGGGGCCTTGTATGAGTCCATCTTCACACTGCTGATAAAGACATACCAGAGACTGAGAAGAAAAAGAGGTTCAATTGGACTTACAGTTCTACATGACTGGGGAGTCCTCAGAATCATGGTGGGAGGCAAAAGGCACTTCTTACATGGCAGCGGCAAGAGAAAATGAGGAAAAAACAAAAGCGGAAACCCCTGATAAACCCACCAGATCTTGTGAGACTTACTATCATGAGAATAGCACAGGAAAGACCAGCCCACATGATTCAATTACCTCCCTGCCCCGGGCCCCTCCTACAACACGTGGGAATTCTTGGGAGACACAATTCAAATTGAGATTTGAGTAGGGGGCACAGCCAAACCATATCAGGCCTAGAGCTTAACTTTAGGCCTGTGTTGGAGTTTTTGAAAGAATTCAAATTTTGTCAGGCCCAGTTTCCTGACAGCAAAATTTGAGGAGTTGTAGAGAGTGAAATAGACCACAGAATGTTATGCTGGAAGGAACCTCCTAAGTTTGTCCAGTATAAAGTTCTTATTCTGCCCTTAGGTCCAGCAGCCAGAAAGTGGCAGACCTGTGGCCAGAATCCAGGTCCCGGGACATCCAGATCTTTTCTCAGCTCATTTTTTATGTGGTCACCTATGCATCTGCCTGTATTTTATTGCAATAAGGGGATGGTACATCTGGTACATGGAAGTGTTAGAAACAGGCAAGCATTTCCTTGCCAGGCCTAAGCTTTTGAAAAGCAAGAGAGAGAGGGAGAGAAGCAGATGTTGAGGAAATAGCCTGAGTGCATTGGTGGCCTCTGGAACATCTGCACCAGTCCAAGCCGTCTTTTGCTTCCAACATTGGAAGTCCTGCTTAGGTCCTAGCAAGAAGATGGCTTGTCATCCAGCCATTTCACATATGGGGCCAAGAGGGCAGAACCCCAGAGTTGCAGCTCTCAGCAACAGCCCTAGGATGGAGGTTGCTATAGAAACAATATGGGGGTAGGGGAAGAAGCAGAGAGTCCTCCAGGTAGAGAGGAGGGGGACGTTTGAAATGAGAGGTTTCTTGATGAAACGGACTTCCTGCAGGTTCTGCTGGAGTTTCATTGAAGGCTGATGGCTTTGTCATTTCCCATCAAGCTGGGCTATAGCATGGGGCATGGAGACCTCCTGGGAAAGAAAGACGTCTGACTGAGTAGTGTGATGACGCCCCCAACCCAGTGCAGTGCAGTGATCTGCCTACATGCTTGCATGATTGTGTGATACATACACAATAGTGATTGCCTGTGTGTGTGTACATATCAGTGATTGTGTGTGTGATTACCATTGTAGTTGTGTGTGTGTGCTTGTGTGGTTTTGTGTGTGTGTAAGATTCAGTATGATTGTGAGTGTGGCTGTGTGATTGTGGTTGTGAGTGTGTGGTATTATGTACAGTTGTATGGTTGTGTGTATAGTTGTGAATGTATGTGATTGGTTATGTGTGGTTGTGAGTATGGTTGTGTGTGGTTGTGTTTTGTGTATGATTCTGAGTGTGGTTGTGTGTGTGATTGTGTCTGGTTGTGAGTGCATGTGTGTGGTTTTGTGTGCAGTTGTATGGCTGTACGTGTGGTTGTGTGTGAATATATGTCATCAGTTGTGTGTGATTGTGAGCGTAGTTCAGTGTGTGATTGTGTGTATGTGAGAGTGTGATCTCCTCTGATGCCACTGTGAGGTGACGGGATTTTTCACCTATAGGAGAGCCACATAGAAAAAGGCCACACACAGAAGGCTGAGCCTGGGGAGCCATCTCCAGCACACAGAGGACAAAGGGGGCCATCAAGCCTGGTGCTCTCAAGCCACCACTCCCAGTTGGCCATGCATGTCCCTCAAAGACCCTTCTGTGCCCTCAATACCTGCAGTACAGAAGGTCACAACAAAAACTCATGAGGATGACTCCTCAGAGGGATGTGCTGAGTTGGGGATAAAGGTGGGGATGGGGACATGCCATCCCTGCTTCTGTGTTTCCCCCAGTTGTGTTTCTAGGGTGGGCCTGAGGTGGGTAAAGCAGTGGAAGGGCAGGTGCCCGAGAAGAGGCCATGTTTCCAGCGTGCCAAAAGCTGCAGGGCCTGACCAGCTCCATATCCAGGAGCAGAGGTGAGGATTCCTCAGGCCTCACTATTTCTGCACAGACGAATGGAGCAGAAGGCCATATCAGGAAGCCCTTCTAGGATAGAAGCCCTTTCCTGGGAACCTTTGGGTAGTTTGCACCTTTCCTGGTGAGTGATAGGGTCCCCAGTGGGTAACGAGGGCCTGACTGACCGAGAGGCCCCTTTGCTCTATGGGAGCTGCCCTGCCCCAGTGAGTGGGGCCGTGGAGGGGCCAGTGCCTGGAGTTGGACGAAGGCTCTTGGGAGGTGGCCGGGCGGCAGTGTGAAGTGGTGCAAACAGGAAGATGTGAGCTTCACAAGCAGAGGGAGGATGATCACACGGCATCTCATGTCCTAGGCTCAAGATCTACCTTTTCCTCCTGCAGCTTTGATCTCAACACCTGCAGTCAAAAGATGATGGCCCCCGCTTGAACCTTCCCCCGTGAGGTGGGCAGGAATGATGCCTGGGAAGCCTGGTACTGGGATGCAATGGGGAGAAGCCGGCAGAGAGAAGCAAAGGGCGGGTGGGTGCTGGGAGGTAGGAGAAAGAGTATTTTTCCAGCAGCATTTTGAGCTGATTGGAGAGGAAGTGAGGAGGGGGCACAGGTTGGGGAGGCATCAGAAGACAAGATGAGTGGGGACCACAGCACCGTTTAGGGCTATGCTTCAGTGATGATGCCAAGGAAGGAGTGCCAGTGAGGTGTGGAGGAGAGGAGAGAAGATCCCAAAATAACTCTGGGAACTTTCCAGGGACACTTCAAGCCGGAGTGTAGGGAAACTCAGCCCTGAGACCTGCCAGAACTGTTCCCGGTAGGAGCTGGGGATGAGGGCTCAGTGCCAAGCCGGTCTCACCGCACTTGGCCACTCGTGAGAGACCTCTTCCTGCTGGGCTTCTGGGTGGCTGGTTGGTCAAAGAGGACCAAAAGGAAGCAGAAGCAGTGCTGTGAGAGTTCCTCAGACCATATGTTTCGATGGACAGCTTTGTTGTTCCGATTTTATGTGGTTCAAAGAGTCCTTCCACAGTTACAAGACTAGATTTCACATTGACCTGTGGTGTTGGGGCTTTTGAGGCACTTCTTCATGCGTCACATCTCATCCCTGGTGAAGCATAGCACCTGCTTGTGGTGTACCCTTGGGCAAGTTCTGGAACACCTTTTGTGCCTCCGTTTCCTCTTACAAAAAGCAGGCTCCTAAGATCAATTCTTTAGGGGTATACTGTTTGCACTGAATAAGCAAGCATTCATGAAGCACTTAGGACATTGTCAGCATTCAGTAAAATCAGCTACTTCGTGGACCTTTGTACAACCCTTTTAACCATGAAGTCATCTTTATCGTCAACAAGTAAGAAAACCAAGATTCAATGAGTTTAAATAAATTTCTGAGATCAATAAGCAATGCACAGGAAGAGGGGGAGCAAAGCTAATGGAAACGAATTGCAATGTGTGCTGGAGAACCCCTGAAATGGGGGGAGAAGGCCCTGAGTTCAGGTTGCAATGTCTGGGTCGCCTCACAGACTGCTGCACAGCAGGCTGGATTGACTGATAAAGCCCGCTTGGGATGACAGGCTCAACTGCTCTGACAGAGATTCAAACATGCATCAAGAAATCGGAAGTTTCTCTCTTTTGTAACAGTCTTTGAGTTTGGTGTTGAGGGTGGCTCTGCCATTCTCTAGGCCCGGAACCCGGAACATTTTCTTTGTGGTCCAGACCACAACAGTCTGTGCTCAGTCCTCAGGGCATGACAGAGAGTGGATGAGGCAGGCCCACCCTGCCCCGAGCCTCCACCTGCGTGTAGCACTATCATGTCTGCTTATGTCTTGGAGCAGAGGCCAACTGCTAGAGAGGCTGGGAGATGGGGTGGACTGTCCAGCTGTGGGCCAGGCTCTGATTTTATTACCACAGAGAAAGGGAGAAGGCATTGTTGGTGGGCAGTTAGTAGTCTTCGCTGTCATAGTCCGTGCCTCTGAGCACCAGATGCCTGTGCCTACCCTTGTTCTTACAAACAGGACACCTGCCACCCTGCCCCAAAGCAAACAACCCCACCAAACCATATCAGCTTTGAAGACCTGAAAAAACAGCTCATTTTACTGAATGCTGACAGTGTACTAAGTGCTTTATAAATTGTTGCTTATTCAGTGCAAACCATATACCACTAATGAGGTTGATCTTACCTAGGTCTGAGTTCAGGATCCCTGGATCTTAAGCAATTCTCCTCTCCTGAGGTCTGGATTCCCGATCCAGAGGTTGAAAAAGGAAAGTAAGTGATCTCAGCCTTCCCCCACCACGAGCCTTCATCCATCTTCCCAAGACCTCCCCACAGAATATGCAATGGTGGAGCAGAGCTGAACAATTCACAAGAACAGTTTCCATTGAGAAAAGGGAAGGAGGGCCACAGAGCTGGGCCACAGCAATGATGGGTTTCTGCTGGGTAGAAATTACCTCGAGAGTGGAGGAGTTTCTGATTGAGACCCTGGTTCTGCTCTCTGGGAAGCATGCCCTTGTTTATGGCCATGATATACTACTGTGTCCACTGTATTCATCCTTGGAGTCTTCCTTTGTGTCCTCTGTGACTGCACCTGAGTGGGCATTGGTGAGCCCGCCCTTTGGAGTCTGAGAACTTCGTTACTTGCTTATTTTTTGGATGTGTTAAGGGCTCTGGTGGCTTTAGGCACAGAACAGTCACAGGTTTTTTCAGACCCAGTCCAGTCTTTCTTTGGCAATAAATTCCCACAGATAACTTAATAGGCTTCTGGTCTACTTGCTTCCTGTCAGTTCCATGTTCCAGCAACTGCACTTAGTATTCTTTCCTAGACATCGCTCTTAAATCTGCTTTATCCTTTGCTTCTTTGACCTATCCCCATCTCCTTTATTTCCATGGTGACTTATCTGAAGGCCATCCAAAACCAGCCATAGGAGTTGGTGGAAAGGGAAGGCAACATCCTTAAGTTGATCTTTGCCTAAAAGATGCCTCTGAAAGAAGGCTTTGAAGAAAGCAGCGTATCTCCTGATGTTCAGAATATGGAAGCAGATGGCATTTCAAGCCCTGTTTCCCCCAACCCCCCAGTGGAAAAATTTTATTTCTTCTATATCTCTTTGCAAAATAACCTTTAAGACAGTGCCATATATTTAGTACTCTGTTGTCTGTACCAGTTAGAGTCTAAGTTGCTCTACTCAAGAGACCTCCAACTGCAGTGGCTCTGTTGAGATAACTGTTGCTTACACAACTATCTGAGTTTCAGGTTCACAATGAGCTCTGCTCCATGCATTAGTTTGGGGAGCTAGGTTTCTTCCATATTGTTCCCCTGCCTTCATTAAGTCATTGTCCATGTCTGCATAGCCAAAGCTGGGTTCCAGTGTCAATTCTCCAGCTTATCGGAAGAGGAAAGTAAGAGGAAGGAAGCAGGTCCATCATCTTTCAGGTTTCAGCCCAGATGTGGCTCATAGTACTCTTATTCATCTTTCTCAGTTGAGCTCATAGGCATATAGCCACACCTAACAGCAGGGGAGGCTGGGGAATGGAGCGTGTGTCTGGACACCTGTGTGTCAGGTTGTCATTCTCCTACCATGGAAGATGGGGAGAATGGATTGGGATGGACATTGAGCAGTCACGCTGTTTGCATAAAGTCTGTGCTCTCATGAAGTTTACCTTGACTTGAGGTAAACAAATATTCCAATTCATAGTATAACTTCACATAATGGTACATGCTATGGAGAAAAATAATGTGAGTAAAGGGATATTGAATAATGAAAATTGTTACTTAGATAGGATTGGAGGACTCTTAGAAATGCCAGCCCAGCCTTTCATTTTACAGATGAGAATGTTTAAGGTAGAATAACTAAGAAGTGTTTAGTATCAACAAGCAAATGAAAGGAGTGTACTAGAAAAAAGGCAGTTTCTTCCGGTGCCTCCAAATAATACAGCGGAGTTTGGTGTCTGAGCTGTTGTCCTGATGGTCTGACTTTGGTGGGGTAAGGAAATGGGCACCAGGGAGGTTGGTGCCCAGGTCATTAAAATCTGTCATGGAAGGGCAGGGTTAGGGGGCCTTTAGAAATCCTGGCCCAATCTCTGATTTTATAGATGAGAAACCTGCAGTCCAGAGGGACGAACCATCTGCCCTGAATTTCCTTAGTGTTTTGGCTTTTTCACAATTTCTGTTCAGGAAGATGGCCATGTAATAGGCAGAAATGCCAGGGTGGAGAAGGCACAGCTAAAGAAGCGAACTGCCAGAATTCCATCAGGGTGATCCCAGCTCCCTAAACACTCAAACATCTGCCTCTGCCCAGCCCTTCCTCCTAACCTCGTATGTGCACAGGAATGCAGCAAATTGACTTCTCCTGGAAATGGCAGGAGCATGATTTTCTCCCTTCTGCATCCAAGGATGCCAAGGGAGCTTTCTCTTTTCCCCTCTACCGAAGGCCACAATATCTCAGACTTCCCAGTACAATTTCCAGAGTGCTTTATTAAATAACTCACTAAACACCCCAGATACTGTGATCGGCTATGTTCGCTAAGCCCCGCCTCATTTCACAAGCTGATCCAAAAAGCAATCAAGTTTGTCCAGCATGATTTGTTCTTTAATAAAGAAACTCTGCGATCTCACAGCTGATCTTTGCCCAGGGCTCAGGCTGCAGCCAATACTTGAGTTCTGTTGGGTAAGGTATCCACAGGGGAATCTCTCCATGCTCGGTGGCTGCGATGCAGGCAACAGCTGTAAAAAAAAAATGCTTTGTTATGTAAAGGGAAGAACAGGCAACTTTCAGAGTCAGACTGGAAGGCACAGTGACAAATTAGTTCAGTAAACCTGTAGGCTCTCAGTTTCATACTTTCACCAGATACTAAACTTCCAAAGATTGGGCACTGCCAATGGAGCACGAATCATCCACATGGCTTTTTAAATTTTTTTTAAGAGACAGGGTCTTGCTCTGTCACCCAGGCTGGAATGCAGTGGCACTATTAGAGCTCACTGCAGCCCCAAACTCCTAGGCCCAAACGATCCTCTTCCTTCAGCCTCCCGAGTAGCTGGGACTACAGGTGCATACCACCATGCTTAGCCAATTTTAAAAATGATTTTAGAGATGGGGTCTTGCTATGCTGCCCAGGCTGGTCTTAAACTCCTAGACTCTAAGGATCCTTCTGCCTCAGCCTCCCAAGTAGCTGGGATTACAGGGTCAAGCCAACATGCCCCACTCCACATGAAGCAAAGGTTTGCTCGCAGAGGTTATACACAACTGGCTTTCATCCTTTAGGGAGAATAAGTTACTAGTTGGGTCTAATTGCAACTTGTTTTCTGTAATAACTTCAGTCGATGAATTTGATTGTTTCTCATGTGGAACCTGTATCTATTCTGTAGGTGATCCATCTTATCGGTGGCCAGTCTGTTGTATTTCTTCTTTTGGAGGCAGGAAGATAACCTGAGAACCTGGACTGGGTCATTCCCTGTTTTTCCTTTTTTGTTCTCTTACTTTCTGATGCTTTGATGTTTTAACTTCTGATGTTAGATTTTTACCCTCTTGTGGGTGATAACTGAATTCTGTTCAGTGGCCATACTCTAAGGCATCATCAATAATTTACAGAGTGGTTTGTCAATAGCTTTAGCTCTTTATTAAATCAAGTGAATAGATGTTCCCTATGCAAGCATTTGTTCTGCCCTGGCTTTGTGTGATAACTTTGGCAGCTCACTTTAAAAAAAGTGCTTATTTCTCTTTTAAGGTTCTTCCTGTACAGAGAGATTTCTGTGGTTTATCTTGATTTTGGATTTCCTTTCCCCATTTTCAAATCTGGAATAGAAGTGTCAAGAAAAGGGATTTTGTCATTCATTCACTCACATATTGAGGCATTGTCCTCAGCTGCGTGGCCAAAGCTGGGCTGCAGCATGAGGACATCCAGCACCTTTCAGACTTCAGCCCAGAAGTGGCTCACGGTACTTGTTCACCTTTCTTAGGTGAGATCCTAGGCTAATGGCCACATCTGACAGCAAGGGAGGCTGGGGAATGGAGTGTTTCTGGCTAGCCATGTGTGTCAGGCTGCAGTTATACCACGGAAGATGGGGAGAGTGGATTGGGATGGACAGTCTCCATTATACATGCTATTTTCATACTGTCTTGACTTGAGGTAAACAAATATTCAAATTCATAATGACACTGTGTGCCAGGCACTGTTTTAGGGTTGAGACTACCAGAATGAGCAAAATCTGTTTACATATGTGTCCTAATACTGCTGTCAACCCAAGGCTGTTGACAATCAATGGATAACTAAGTGCATTGTATAACTTCACATAATGGCAAACTGTATGAAGGGAAATAACGCAGGTTAGGGGATATAAGATGATCAAAATTGCTGCTCAGTGTGGTCGAGAACAACAAAGTCAGAGAATGCAGTGCCTTGAGACTGGCCTGCAGTTGAGTTGTTTGAGGAACATCGAGGAGTCCTGAATGGCTGGAACAGAAGGAGCATGAAGAGATGGAAGAAATGAGGTCACCAGAGCCCATCATGAAAGACCTCGTGGGCCAGAGGAAGGCTCTGGACTTTATTCTAAATGAGATGGGAAGCTCTTAGAGGGTTAGGGGCAAGGAACAGATATGATCATATTTATGCTTTAAAAAGATCACCTCTGGACTGTAATCCTGGCACTTTGGGAGGCCGAGGTGGGCGGATCACAAGGTCAGGAGTTCGAGACCAACCTGACTAACATGGTGAAACCCAGTCTCTACTAAAAATACAAAAATTAGGCTGGGCACTGTGGCTCACGCCTGTAATCTCGGTACTTTGGGGGGCCTAGGTGGGCGCATCACAAGGTCAGGAGATCGAGACCATCCTGGCTAACATGGTGAAACCCCGTCTCTACTAAAAATAGAAAAAATTTGCCTGTGTGGTGGCGGGTGCCTGCAGTCCCAGCTACTCAGGAGGCTAAGGCAGGAGAATGGCATGAACACAGGAGGCGGAGCTTGCAGTGAGCCGAGATTGTGCCACTGTACTTCAGCCTGGGTGACAGAGCGAGACTCCATCTCAAAAAAAAAAAAAAAATAGCCAGGCGTGGTGGCAGGCGCCTGTAATTCCAGCTACTCAGGAGGCTGAGGCAGGAGAATCGCCTGAACCTGGAAGGCGGAGGTTGCAGTGAGCCAAGATCGCACTACTGCACTCTAGCCTGGGAGGCAGAGCAAGACTTTGTCAAAAAAAAAAAAAAAACCAACCAACAAACACAAAAAATCACCTCTGGCTGCTGTGTGGACAGGAAACTAAGTATTTTCTTTGGAATCTTTGCATTTATGCAGGTGAGGTTTTCTTATTTGTTACTATATGATGTGGCAGGTCTTGGAGTCATGGCTATACTAGTAAAATGCATTGGAAAATGTATCACAAATCTGTTGTAACACAATACTAGTCCAATGAATTGGAATGCTTACCTCTTTTTTCCTAAACAGCATAAGTATACGGCATTCCTTGAAGCTTCAAAACCTCTTTTGTCAGGGAACAAATTTGGAAAATTCTTTCATAAGCAACAGTGTTTTATGTTTTTTTAATTATACTTTAAAAAATAGCACACCCATTTTATTGGCATTTTCATATAACTGATGAGTTTTAATCTCTCCATTGTTAATTATATCTTCTTTCTTATTGATAGAGATAGCTAGCTAGATATTTAGATTTTTTTCTTTTCTTTTTTTTTTTTTTAGGAGGGCAGAAGGCACTTTTATTTATTTTTTTTTTTTTATTATTTTTAACGTTTTCTTTTTTTTTATTTTTTATTTTATTATACTTTAGGGTTTTAGGGTACATGTGCACAATGTGCAGGTTTGTTACATATGTATCCATGTGCCATGTTGATTTCCTGCACCCATTAACTCGTCATTTAGCATTAGGTGTATCTCCTAATGCTGTCCCTCCCCCCTCCCCCCACCCCACAACAGTCCCCGGAGTGTGATGTTCCCCTTCCTGTGTCCATGAGTTCTCATTGTTCAATTCCCACCTATGAATGAGAACATGCGGTGTTTGGTTTATTGTCCTTGCGATAGTTTACTGAGAATGATGTTTTCCAGTTTCATCCATGTCCCTACAAAGGACACGAACTCATCATTTTTTATGGCTGCATAGTATTCCATGGTGTATATGTGCCACATTTTCTTAATCCAGTCTATCGTTGTTGGACATTTGGGTTGGTTCCAACTCTTTGCTATTGTGAATAGTGCTGCAATAAACATACGTGTGCATGTGTCTTTATAGCAGCATGATTTATAGTCCTTTGGGTATATACCCAGTAATGGGATGGCTGGGTCAAATGGTATTTCTAGTTCTAGATCCCTGAGGAATCGCCACACTGACTTTACAGTCCCACCAACAGTGTAAAAGTTTCCTTTTTACATCCTCTCCAGACCTGATGGCCATTCTAACTGGTGTGAGATGGTATCTCACTGTGGTTTTGATTTGCATTTCTCTGATGGCCAGTGATGATGAGCATTTCTTCATGTGTTTTTTGGCTGCATAAATGTCTTCTTTTGAGAAGTGTCTGTTCATGTCCTCTGCCCACTTTTTGATGGGGTTGTTTGTTTTTTTCTTGTAAATTTGTTTGAGTTCATTGTAGATTCTGGATATTAGCCCTTTGTCAGATGAGTAGGTTGCAAAAATTTTCTCCCATTCTGTAGGTTGCCTGTTCACTCTGATGATAGCTTCTTTTGCTGTGCAGAAGCTCTTTAGTTTAATGAGATCCCATTTGTCGATTTTTGCTTTTGTTGCCATTGCTTTTGGTGTTTTAGACATGAAGTCCTTGCCCACGCCTATGTCCTGAATGGTATTGCCTAGGTTTTCTTGTAGGATTTTAATGGTTTTAGGTCTAACATATAAGTCTTTAATCCATCTTGAATTAATTTTTGTATAAGGTGTAAGGAAGGGATCCAGTTTCAGCTTTCTACATATGGCTAGCCAGTTTTCCCAGCACCATTTATTAAATAGGGAATCCTTTCCCCATTTCTTGTTTTTGTCAGGTTTGTCAAAGATCAGATAGTTGTAGCTATGCGGCGTCATTTCTGAGGGCTCTGTTCTGTTCCATTGATCTATGTCTCTGTTGTGGTACCAGTACCATGCTGTTTTGGTTACTGTAGCCTTGTAGTATAGTTTAAAGTCAGGTAGCATGATGCCTCCAGCTTTGTTCTTTTGGCTTAGGATTGACTTGGCGATGCGGGCTCTTTTTTGGTTCCCTATGAACTTTAAAGTAGTTTTTTCCAATTCTGTGAAGAAAGTCATTGGTAGCTTGATGGGGATGGCATTGAATCTATAAATGACCTTGGGCAGTATGGCCATTTTCACGATATTGATTCTTCCAACCCATGAGCATGGAATGTTCTTCCATTTGTTTGTATCCTCTTTTATTTCATTGAGCAGTGGTTTGTAGTTCTCTTTGAAGAGGTCCTTCACATCCCTTGTAAGTTGGATTCCTAGGTATTTTATTCTCTTTGAAGCAATTGTGAATGGGAGTTCACTCATGATTTGGCTCTCTGTTTGTCTGTTATTGGTGTACAAGAATGCTTGTGATTTTTGTACATTAATTTTGTATCCTGAGACTTTGCTGAAGTTGCTAATCAGCTTAAGGAGATTTTGGGCTGAGACAATGGGGTTTTCTAGATATACAATCATGTCATCTGCAAACAGGGACAATTTGACTTCCTCTTTTCTTAGTTGAATACCCTTTATTTCCTTCTCCTGCCTGATTGCTCTGGCCAGAACTTCCAGCACTATGTTGAATAGGAGCGGTGAGAGAGGGCATCCCTGTCTTGTGCCAGTTTTCAGAGGGAATGCTTCCAGTTTTTGCCCATTCAGTATGATATTGGCTGTGGGTTTGTCATAGATAGCTCTTATTATCTTGAGATACGTCCCATCAATACCTAATTTATTGAGAGTTTTTAGCATGAAGCGTTGTTGAATTTTGTCAAAGGCCTTTTCTGCATCTATTGAGATAATCATGTGGTTTTTGTCTTTGGTTCTGTTTATATGCTGGATTACATTTATTGATTTGCGTATGTTGAACCAGCCTTGCATCCCAGGGATGAAGCCCACTTGATCATGGTGGATAAGCTTTTTGATGTGCTGCTGGATTCGGTTTGCCAGTATTTTATTGAGGATTTTTGCATCAATGTTCATCAAGGATATTGGTCTGAAATTCTCTTTTTTGGTTATGTCTCTGCCAGGTTTTGGTATCAGGACGATGCTGGCTTCATAAAATGTGTTAGGGAGGATTCCCTCTGATTTTTTTCTTTTCTTTTCTTTTCTTTTCTTTTTTTTTTTTTTTGAGACAGAGTCTCACTCTGTTGCCCAGGCTGGAGTGCAGTGGGGCGATCTTGGCTCACTGCAACCTCTGTCTGCTGGGTTCAAGCGATTCTCCTGCCTCAGTCTCTCGAGTAGCTGGGATTACAGGTACGGGCCACCACGCCTGGCTAATTTTTGTATTTTTAGTAGAAATGGGGTTTTGCCATGTTGACCAGGCTGGTCTTGAACTCCTGACCTCATGATTCGCCCGCCTCAGCCTCCCAAAATGCTGAGATTACGGGTGTGAGCCACCACACCCAGCTGATATTTTTTCTTTTGTTGATGAAATATGTCAGAAATTATAATGCTTTACTTTATGTTTTTCACAGAACTAAGTTTAGGACTTATTTATTACTTACATGTTTTGGTGTTTTCTAAATTTATTAATTCCCACTTCCATTCGTTAATCCTTTTCTCTTCATTTCCCTGAGTTTTATTATTTAATATACTGTGTTGAGGGCTTAATTAATTTATTATCATGTTTTTTAATGATTAAATTATAAAAAGCTATGAATTTCCTCTTATTGCAACCCTTTCTACATTTTGTAATTTTTGCTATGTATTATTCTCATTATTTGTTATGGTTTTTAATTAGTCAATTTGATTACCTCTTTAATACAAAAGTTACGTTAAGATTGTATTTTTCTGAAAATAATATCTGTTGCTTTGAAAACACACTTCATCTATAAATGAATAGATTAAAAAGCAAAATATATCACTCACTCACCTCCTTTTTCACTCCTAGATCAGTGATTCCTTAGTTGTCCAAAGGGATCACTACCTTTAAGAGGAAGCATCCAAATAGACCTTGTCCAAACACATATAAAACAATATAAGCATATATGGTTTTGTCAAAATGAAGTAATATCATAGATGTCCTCCCAGTTTATTTGTTCAGCAATAAGCTATGGCAGTATCCATAGTTCTATTTCATTCTTTTTAAATGGCCATTTTATAATATGGAATAAATGTATCAAATCATTCCCCTACCAGTGAGCATATAGGCATCTAGGTTGTCATTTTTTAAAAACAATGTATATTCTTCTTGTGCACTTGTGCAAAATTTGTATAGAATGCTAGATCAAAATTATTCCCGTTTTTTCTTTTTATAGGTAAAGGCGTTGATGTGCTTATAAACTCTGTCAAACAAACAAACAAACAAAAACAACCATTTGATTTGTACCATTTGCCAATTTCCCTGGTGTGAAAATTCCCACCATGGGCAGTTTCAAGCTACCAACTCCTCTAAAAAATATTCTTTTTTTTTTTTTTTTTTTTTTTGAGACGGAGTCTCGCTCTGTCGCCCAGGCTGGAGTGCAGTGGCGCAATCTCGGCTCACTGCAAGCTCCGCCTCCCAGGTTCACGCCATTCTCCTGCCTCAGCCTCCCGAGTAGCTGGGACTACAGGCGCCCGCCACTACGCCCGGCTAATTTTTTTGTATTTTTAGTAGAGACGGGGTTTCACCATGGTCTCGATCTCCTGACCTCGTGATCCACCCGCCTCGGCCTCCCAAAGTGCTGGGATTACAAGCGTGAGCCACCGCGCCCGGCCAAAAATATTCTTGAATATTTAACTACAGACTCCTGTAAGCCAGTTCAAATCAATTCCATCTGATCCTAGCACACCACTTCAAAAAGCCAAATTGCCTCTAAAATTATTGGGTTAGTATATACTCATGCAGTATCTGATAGTACACCTCTCTCTATAACTTCAATAACCCTGAATATTAATAATTTTTCTATTTTTTCCAGTCTGAGAGAGTTTTAAAAGTTGTATTTCACTGTTATTTAGTTTGCTTTTCTTTCCATGTGTTTAAATACCACTTATATGTCTTCTATGAATAGCTTATTCATATTATTTTTCTCCCCCCTTTTTTTAATTCAACAACATTTTGAGTCCCTTCTATATACTGTGAATTCCTCTAGCTGCTAGGGATAGAAAAGTGAACAAGATGGATTCTTTTCTCTGTTCTAGTAAAGGTATTCTAGGGACATGATATCCAGAAATGAGTAATCAGACAGACAAAATTATTGCAAGTTGGAAACAAACTATGAAGGTGGGAGCTATACGTGGAAGCTAAACTAGAAATTAAAAGGGGCATCTCTTTTAACTGTTACCTTTTGGGAAGCCCTCTCTGGGGAGGCAGCATTTAAGCAGGGATTTGAAGGGTATGGAGGAGTCAGCCAGGTCAACAGGGTGAGCTGAGAACTGGGAAATTGAGATGGTGTTGCTAAGCCTTCCAAACAGCAGCAACAATCTCTGCAATCTTTCTGAGAACTCAGGCAGATTAGGGAAGACCAGCAAGTCAAGAGCCTGGTGATGCTGGTGGAGAGATGAGTAAGATGAAGATGGAGAGAGAGAGAGAAGGACCAGGGTTGGATGGCCGGCCACTGAAGGTTTTTAGGTAGAGAATGATGTAATGCTATTGAAAATAAAGATATACTAATATCTTTTACAACTGTGCATAGAATAGATTATAGAGAGGCAAAAGAGGTATCTGGGAGTCAGTGAAAAGAGAATGTGCTGTGATCATCTCAGTGAACAGCTCAGAGAGTCCCATTCAAACTGAACTCTGTGCTCTGCTGTAACTGACAGCCCTGTGGACCAAACTGACAGACTGTTCCCTTGTTTCTTTATTGGCTTTTAGGGGTATTTTAGAAAATAGATATATTTTGGTTACTATATAAGTTGCAAATATTTTTCCATAGTTGGTTATAACCTATTTCATGATTCAAAGTATTAACATTTTAAATTTTCATGATGTTGGGTTTGTTCATTTTTTCCTTTATTGCTGCCAAGTATTTTTTGGTCATATTAGGAAGAGCTTCCCCTCTGCAAATTTATAAAATATGCTTACGTGGTTTTTTTCTTTCAATGTCTATATTGGGGGAAAAAAACTTTAGATTTTAAAATGAATCTGTAAATTACTTTGGTTTATAAATAAGGTAGGAAACTAAGATATATATTTTATATATATACATATATATGTGAATATATATATGTTCACTGTGTACCTTTACGTCATTCCATACTGTTTTTTTGTTTTTTTGTTTTTTGTTTTATTTTTGAAATGGAGTCTTGCTCTTGTTGCCCAGGCTTGAGTGCAATGGCGCAGTCTCGGCTCACTGCAACCTCCATCTCCTGGATTCAAGCAGTTCTGCCTCAGCCTCCCAAGTAGCTGGGATTACAGCTGCCCACCTCCACACCTGGCTAATTTTTTTTTGTATTTTTAATAGAGACGGGGTTTCACCACGTTTTAGCCAGGCTGGTCTCAAACTCCTGACCTCAGGTGGTCCACCCACCTCGGCCTCCCAAAGTGCTGAGACTACGGGGTGAGCCACTGCACCTGGCCCATGTTCATTTTTTTAATTGGAGCTCTATAATCCATTTTGATGTCAGGAAGTGTAAATCACCCCTCATCAGATTCTTTTACAAAATATTACTGGTTGTTCATGTGCATCCACTTTTCTTTATGACTTCTAGAATCAGTTTGTTCAAGTTTTATTTTTAAATAAATCAGTGAGATTTTAGAAGGGGACATGAATGGAATTCATAGCTTTAATGTGGGGCAAATTGACATTTTAAACATCTTGAGTTTTCATATCCAGAAATATGTCTTTTCAGTTATTGAAACTTTCCTTCTTGTCCCTTTGGCGAGATTTTCAGTTTTTAATCCTGGTGTTCTGATACTTCTCTTGTGTTTATTACAAGGTATTTTATCGTTTTTCTTATTAAATAAATGCAGTTATTTTTCATTGGATTTTGCCAGTATGTGGGAAAGTTATTGATTTTTGTGCGTTTTTCTGTAACTTTATTGAATTTTCTTACTAGTTTTAATAGTAGTTCAGTTGACTGCCTTGGATTTTATAGGTAAACTACCATATCACCTACAAATAATGACAGCTATGCCTCTTCTATTTCAATATTTATTTCTCTTACTTTTTTTTTCTTATTACTTTGATTCCGACCTCTTTAAAAAAAGAGAAATATAGTGGTAACAGGCATCCCTTATAGAAATATCTTTTGGGACTCATCACTAAGTTAATCTTTACAGGTTACAAAAAAATGGCTTTTTACTAAAAAGTGACTTTTCAGATTACAATACTGACATTTTAAAAAATGGTTTTTTTTAAAAATAACTTTTTCTGCACTTTGAATAATCAGACGATATTTCTTTTTTATGTCATGAATTATATAACATATTTTGATTTTCCATTCTTGAACTTTCCCTGCATTCCTAGAATTAATTCACCTTGGCCTTGATGCTTTATTGTATTACTACACTGATAATTTGTTTGCCAACATTTTATTCAGATATTTTTCCATCAAAATTTGGTTTGGTTTAGGTATGAGAGCCAAACATAGAGTTCTGAGATTTCCCTTATATTTATTACAAGACATTTTATCATCTAGACTTAAAAAACACTGAATTTTTTGTTAATCATTTTTTATGCTCTGAAGTGGTTTAAATAACAAAAGTGATATATATTATTTAAAAGTTGTATCAAACTCTATCATCAAATGATCTGGTGCATTTTGAGGAAAGTCGCTTTTTGCCTATCTGCTCATTATCTTCATTGCTACTGACACATTAATTTTCATTATATCCTGAGCTAATTTTGTCTAGTTTATCTAATGCTTGGAATTTATTGATATAAAGTTGAACATAGTGTTTTTTAAAAAAAAAAAATAGTTGTGAAGTTTTCACAGTAACTCTTGTTACTTTTGCGTTGCCATTTCTGATGTTGTGTGGGCTCATTTGAGTTTACTTTCTTTAGCTAAGACCAGTTTTTCTGTTTTATTTACTGGGCTTTTCAGTAAACAAGGTTTGGGTTTGATTTTCAGGTCCTTTTTTTTGTGTGTGTGTATTCAATGGGAATCTCCTTGCATTTCCATTAGTTCCATCCTTCTCTCTGTCTCTGTCTCTCTTTTTTTTTGAGATGGAGTCTTGCTCTGTCGCCCAGGCTGGAATGCAGTGGCGTGATCTTGGCTCACTGCAACCTCTACCTCCTGAGTTCAAGCGATTCTCCTGCCTCAACCTTCCAAGTAGTGGGGATTACAGGTGCATGCCACCACGCCCGGCTAATTTTTTGTATTTTTAGTAGAGATGGGGTTTCACTGTCTTAGCCAGGATGGTCTCGATCTCCTAACGTAGTGATGCGCCCACCTCGGCCTCCCAAAGTGCTGGGATTATAGGCGTGAGCTACCACGCCCGGCCCGTCCTTCTCTTTTATGTGGGCTTACTTAGTTTTGTTCATTCTTATTTTCTTACAAATGCATTTAAGTTGATAACTTTTCCTCTGAGTTAGACTTTGGCCACGTCTCCTAGACTTTGAAATATAGCAGGATTTTGTTTTATTATTTCTTAAATGATGTGTAATTTTAGCTTAATGTCCTATTTTACATAAAAATTACTTGGAAGAGTTTTTGTGTTTACATTAGAAAATATTCCAGACAGTTATGATTTTGGCTGTTACTCACTAACATGTATTTTAATTTGAGAATAAGCTCCTGTTACCTACCATTTCTACACTGAGAGGCTTATTGATATTTTTTTCTGGCTTAATGACTGATTTTTCTAAATGTTTTATAGATGTTTGGAAAATACGTACATTATGTTTATATGCTACCTGTTTTTTGTGTATAATTTATATATCTTATTTATTATTTGGCTCTATATTTTAAAAATCTTAGTGAATTAGTTATGTCTTTTGTTGTAATTGTAGTTTTGTCAAACTCTTTTATTTCTTTGAATTTTGCTTTGTTTCTCTATTGTATTTTATTTTTGTTCAAAAAAATTTATTATTGCTATTACTTTGGTTTATTATTTTTACCAAAATGTAGTATTTGTTTTTATCTGTTTTGATGCTTTTTTTTTTGCCTTGTATTATCTGTTACCTAATATTTCTAGTCCCGATTTCTTATTGATCATAAACATACAGTTTATCTTTGTTCAGCAGTTTTTCTGCTTTTCTGTATCATTTTGTTTATAGAATATATATACATAAATACACATATGTATATTTGGTGGTTGTTTGTTTTCTTAGGAATCCTTGAAAAATAATTGAATTGCATTTCACAACCGCAGTTTAAATAATTATTTCGATTTTGTTTTTTTTTAACTTTGTTTTTGTTTTGCTTGCTTACTTGGGTGCCTGTCTGCCTGTTTTTCTTCCTTTCTTCCCTCCCTCCGTTCTTTCCTTCTTTTGCTTTTATTTTTGTTTCTATTTTGGTAGAGTCTTCTTTCTGTTTTAAAAACAGATTGAATATTTGGTTGGCAAATTCTATGAGTGTTTATGTTTCTGAAAAAATTCTTTATTTTATTATTCTAGATATAATGATTTTAATTCTTTTTGTTAACTTTTTTATTATAGCAAAATTTTAGACAAATACAAATATACAGGGGTGGTAAGGTAAACCCTTTGTACTTATCCCTCAGCCATTCTTGGCTTATCTAACCTGTCCCTGCCACCCATTCCACCTGGATTATTACACTTCTGCATTGGATTATTTTGCAACAAATCACAGACATCATATAATTTAATCCATAAATAGTAAGTTTTTTTATGTATTTCTGAAAGACAAAAAAAGGCACTTTTTGAAAATATAATCACAGTGCCATTATCACAAGAAAAAAATGGAGCATTACTTCCTTAGCACATTGAAATTAGATTCAAATTATCTGAACTTCAACAGTTTGAATTCATTGTTCCACTGTTTTATGACACCTAGTTTTGCAGCTGAGAAGTATAATACTAACTGCCTTTAGTCTTGCTTTTTGGAAGCTGGCAATATTTGCTTTTTCTACTTGGGATTTACATATTTCATGTATTTCCTTATCTCGTGAGCTCCGACCACACTAGGCCTCTTTTGGCTTCATCATGTGCCAAGCCACAGGGCCTTTGCACAAGCTGTTCCCTCTTAGAATGCTGTCTTCACATGTACCATCTGCCACCCCCTAGGAGGTCCTTTCAATGTGAGCCTTACCACTGCTTCCCTGACTTGCTACCTGGGCACCCTCCTGGCTTGCACTGCTATAACACCATTTACCTGTTCCTGGTTGCTCTTATCAGAACTGAAAATGTGCATTTTATGTATGTGCATATGTGTTTGGGTATAATATCTATTTTTCCTACTACCATAAGCTCCATGAGAGCAGGGACTGTGTCTGTTTTTGCTCTTCGTTGCATATGCAGTATCTACCATCGTTCTTCACATTTGATAAATATCTATTAAATGCTTGAATTTTTGGAGGAATAAATGACAAGTATCTTCATAAGGTATTCAGTGTCTTTATTATGTAAATGACTTCGGATTTTTTTTCATTCCGTCCTTTTCTTTCTCTGCTCCTAGAATTCTCATTAGAAGGATATTCGATTTTGCTCAAGCTATTTGCAGTGGCTTTTAACTTTTCTCTCATAATTTGGACCTGTTATCCTTTTGGCTAGAGTCTACTAATTTGTACTTCAACCTGGTCTATTCTAGTATCCAGCTCTTCTTTGGTTTTTGTTTTTATTATGTTTTATTTTCTAAGACCTGTATTTCTTCTTCTTATGTTTTTTGTTTTGTTTTGTTTTGTTTTTCTTGAGATGGAGTCTCGCTCTGTCGCCCAGGCTGGAGTGTAATGGCATGATCTTGGCTCACTGCAACTTCTGCCTCCCGGATTCAATCGATTCTCCTGCCTCAGCCTCTGAAGTAGCTGGGATTACAGGCACGTGCCACCACGCCTGGCTAATTTTTGTATTTTTAGTGGAGACGGGGTTTCACCATGTTGGCCAGGCTGGTCTCGAACTCCTGACCTCAGGTGATCCACCTGCCTCGCCCTCCCAAAGTGCTGGGATTATGGGTGTGAGCCCCACAGCTGGACTGTATTTCTTATTAATAAGAGTGTATGGTTGTGTCTGGTATAATAGTCTCTCAAAGGTCTCTGAGAAAACTAATTTTACTTGTTTTAAACTTGTTTTCTGTTTCTTGAGTTCACTCTATCTTCAGGAATTCTTCAGTTGGTTCGCTCTGATACATCTTTTTCATGCCGCTGTTCTCCTTGAAGAGTTGCAAATGTGGATTGCCATCTTACTTTTAAAATTAATACTCTAACCATCTAAAGAAGTCATGTTTAACCATCTAAATAAGTCATGTTTGACTAGCCTTCTTTTACAAATTGAAAGAAAATGATAACATAGTAGCTTTATGATTATTCAAATTCTTCTATTTCTCCCTTTTTGAGGATATAAACACTATTCAAAATGTATTCAATTCCTTGAAGTGTTTAGCTAACATGAAGTGAGACTACATTGCTAGTCATTGGAGATAGACATGAGTAGGTTTCTGTTCTTTTCCTTGTCAAATTCAGTTAAGTAAGGCGGAAAGTACATGTAAACAGGTCACAATACTGCAGTGTTAAAACAATTATGACTGCGGATTGCCTAAAAAGAAAACTAGAAGACAAGAATTTGGAAAAATTCTAAAACATTTGAAAGGGAAAATCACTGGCTATTTCCTTTTTGTGTCCCTAGGGTTCTGAAAGATAGTAAATACTTCATGTTTAATAGATGAACTGGCATTCAGGGAATGAGGAAATTAATGTAGGCTGTTGGAGCAGAAGTCTTCTATTTCTTAAGTAAATATTTTCAATGATTTATGTGGACATAGTGAAGAAAACTATTCTGAACCTTAGTTGTATCTCGACTCTTTTGGGTACATTGTAGATAGCTTTGATGCTTAACAATTAAGTGACAAATAAGCTGTTCAGAGAAATTGGGAAGCAATAGGTCTTAATTCCCCAGTCTGTAATTCCCTGGTGTTTGTGCATCGGGGGTGGGGCTGATAGAGAGAGAGAAGAGGCTAGGCGCTGTGGCTCATGCCTGTAATCCCAGCACTTTAGGAGGCTGAGGCGGGCGGATCATGAGGTCAGGAGTTCAAGACCAGCCTGGCTAACATGGTGAAATCCCATCTCTACTAAAAATACAAAAATTAGCTGGGCGTGGTGGTGGGCACCGGTAATCCCAGCTACTCAGGAGGCTGAGGCAGGAGAATCATTTGAACTCTGGAGGTGGAGGTTGCAGTGTGCCGAAATTGTGCCATTGCACTCCAGCCTGGGCAACAAGAGCGAAACTCCACCACAAAAAAAAAAAGAGAGAGAGAGAGAGAGAGAAGAAACCAAGGAGGAGGAGGAGCAGCAGCAGCCAGAGCAAAACACAGGCAACTAAAGGGACATCTGCGAGAAGCACTCATTTTTAGAGCCCACATCCTTTTCTTTTGCATGATATAGTAATGCCTTCAGGAGGCAGAGAACTCATGTATGGGTGTGACATACCTTGTTCTCCAGAGAATCATCATTTTGTGAAAATGTATCATCTGAGTGTAATGCAGGGTGGGAAATGTGATACCAGACAGATCATATATAGATGTAGATTCAAGAAAATGCTCTTTCGTGTCTATATTAAACTTAGAAATTTGGATTGCTTTTTTAAAACACTAAATACCTACTTAATATCACATAAACAAAGTGGTGTATATTTTTCTCACCAAATAAGAGGGATGAAGTATTTATGAAGCAGCTCAGTGATACACTAACCAGCATCTTTGTCATTGTATTGGCCTTGATCCTCAAGTCACAAGATATCTACTATAGTGCCATGTATCACTTTTATAGTTGAGGTAGGGTTAATGGAGATATAGGATTTTAGCTATATGTATCGTATGTATCAGGAAAGCTAATGCAGTGTTGGGAAATTCTGTTCATATCTCTACCCCAGAACTAGGTTATATGGCCACTCTTAGCTGCAAGAGAGGCTAGTAAAGTGAATGGTTAACATTTCCAGCTTCTTTAAGAAAGGTAGGCAAACAAGGAAAGGAATGAGAATGAATTCTGGATTGGCAACCAACAATATTGGTCAGGGATTTGAGATTTTGCATGGTAGATTATTTGCATCTTTCTACTTGCCGCTTGTCTGTGACTTTATTTTTAAAAAGCATCAATTACAAAAGCATATAGATAGGTCTTGTTTTTGTAGCTAGTCTCACAATCCTTGCCTTTTAATTGCACTGTTTTACTCAACTTGTATCTAATGTAATTATTTTTATAGTTGAGTTTCAATCTACTATCTTGTTATTTGTTTTCTAGCTTGACCCTCAGTTTTTTGTTTCTTTGTTGATCCTTTTCAGGCTAATCAAGTTTTTGCTGCTGCTGTTGTTTTGTTCTTTGCTTGGATTCCACTTCTTCTATAGCAAGCTTGTCCAACCTGTGGCCCACAGGCTGCATGAAGCCCAGGACGGCTTTGAACGTGGCCCAACACAAATTCCTAAACTCTCTTAAAACATTGAGAGTTTTTTGTAATTTTTTTTTTCAGCTCATCAGCTATTGTTAGTGTTAGTGTATTTTATGTGTGGCTCAAGACAATTCTTCTTCTTCCATTGTGGCCCAGGAAAGCCAGAAGATGGGACACCCCTCTTTTATAGGCTTTTAAGGTAATTTAAAACTTAAGTTGTTTAAGTTTAAACAGCTCTTTTTGTGGTTGCTCTAGGGATTATGTCTCTTTATCAGTATCTACCATTACTATGAGTTAACATTATTTTCATGTACAATGTAAGGTTTTTTCAGCAGGATTATCCTGCTTATATCCCTTCCATCCTTTGTCTATTGGTGACATAAGTTTTACTCTTACATATGTTCTAAGCCTCACTCTACATTGTTTCACCTTTTTTTCAGTCAATTAAAGAACGTAAAAAAGAAAAAAAATAGCTTTTTGTATTTATCTGTATATATTTACCATTTCCAGGACTTGTTTTCCTCACCTAGATATTCAGGTTTCCCCTTGGCTCTATTTCCATTTAGTAGAAAGAAATTTCTTTACAATTTCTTATAGAGTGAATCTGCTGGTGATAAATTCTCTTAACCTGTATTTATCTGAAAACATCTCTTTTGCCTTGCCCTTAATTTTTAAATGTTATCTATGTCTTTGAGTTTCTATGATTTTCTCTTAAAATAATCTTAACTTAGAACAGTATGAGATTTACAGTAAAGTTGCGAAGGACATGCTGAGGACTTGAGATACTGGCGTACAATTCCTTTTTAGTTATACTAGAATCAAAAACCTAACTTGTATTAATTAATTTGCAAAAAATCATTCTCCTCTTAGGGGTACTAATTCAGTATATTTGATCCATGTTGGAGAATTTCTTGTGTGCATACATGGGTTGATCCGAATGTGAAATGCTGAATTTCTATTTCAGTGCATTTATCAAGTATCTAACCTAAAGATTTTCAGCCTCCTACAAAAGAAATGTGGAACTACATCCATTCTTTAAAGGCTACATTGGGTGGGGGATGGAAGAGTGGGTATCAGTAGGGTGCTTAGTTGAGAAGAAAATTTTGAGATTTTTCTTTAGAAGTTAAGGGTTCCCAAAGGTTTGAAGTTTGAGAGAAAGAGGCAGAAAGAGTTAAACTAGGGGAAGAAAGGAGTGATTCACTCTGACATTAGTGTTCTTGAAAAATTCTTTTCGGGTCAAGTTAACCAGTCTTCCCATCCTATGCCCACAGGACCAAATGTTTCACAAGTCCTTCAGCAAGCAAGTTCACAAAAGAACTTGGAATTCCATTCTGTTCCTTAATCTATCACTGAGAACAGGGCAAGTTCTTTAAATCTCACATCGTTCTAATTTTATCTAAACTTCATTAGCTTGTCTTAAAATAATTCCCAAACC
Source organism: Hylobates moloch (assembly GCF_009828535.3). NCBI lineage: Eukaryota > Metazoa > Chordata > Mammalia > Primates > Hylobatidae > Hylobates > Hylobates moloch. Next base: position 42,276,617 of record NW_026652294.1, read on the forward strand.
AAAGCATAATAGAAAGCTGGCTCTCATCTCATCCAGCTTCCTTTATGATACAAATAAGGAACCTGAGACAGAAAGGATTGTTCAAGGTCATCGTCCTCATAACAATCAAATATATATAATAATAATACATGGGCCGGGTGTGGTGGCTCACACCTGTAATCCCAGTACTTTGGGAGGCCAAGGTGGGTGGATCACCTGAGGTCTGGAGTTTGAGACCAGCCTGACCAACATGGAGAAACCCCATCTCTACTAAAAATACAAAATTAACCGGATATAGTGGCACATGCCTATAATCCCAGCTACTCGGGAGGCTGAGGCAGGAGAATTGCTTGAACCTGGGAGGCAGAGGTTGCAGTGAGCCGAGATCACGCCATTGCACTCCATCCTGGGCAACAGAGTGAGACTGTGTCTCAAAAATAAATAAATAAAATAATAATAATAGTAATAATACATGATACTTAGAGGTCGAGCTGGGACTTCAACCTGTAGGCTTTGCTCTTCCAGTCTAGGCTGCAGCACGCCAATGACCCCTTTCCTTCCCTTACGCTCCAGGGGCCTCAGCATGGGTGTAGTCCCCTCATCCACAGTCGCAGCTCTACCTGAGCTTCGTTTGCTTTTGTAAACAGCTTTATTGAGATATAATTTACATATGATACAAAGCACTTATTTTTCATTTACTTTTTGCTGCAGCTTGAAATCTGGATCCCAGATCTCAAAATGTCAAATACAGAAGGAGTGCTATAACAAATAAAATGATTGAGGGAGGCCTTGACATCTCAGGGTGTACACCCAGTGGTATATGCACCCCTATTTCACGGAAGTGACAAGCCACAAAGGCCCACATTTTTAAGTTTCTGGCCCCACATCTCTTGGGAATATTTCCCGTCCATCTGCAGCTCTTCTCAGCTTTGGTGCCGCGTTTTCATCTTATCAAAGATTCATGCAAGTGTGTCAGACTGGCACACGTAGGCTGTCGAATCTGATGCCCATACACAAGGGAAGACTTTCCAATCCTTTTCCTGTCGATGACACTCTTCCTTTCCCCCGTAACACAGCATTTAGAAGGAAAATTATCTGTGAGCTGTCTTTGGCATGAACAGAAGAAGAAGGAACTCGTATTTATTTGTTCATCCAGTAACTCTTGAGCACTGTCTGAGTGCTGTGGCCTGTGCTGGGCACAGGGGATACTTGTTAAGTCAAAACAGGCAGGGCCCCTGACCTTGTGGAACTCATGGGAAATGAGTCAGTAGCTTCCTGGATAGTAGGAGCTCTTTTCCTTCATGGAAATCTGTAAATGGACCTTGGGTGGGGTATTGGGGCTGGTGAACACAGTTGTGCTCCAGATTGGGGGTGGAGAGAAGAGGCCACGCCAGCCATAATCCTCCCCTTCATCCCCAACTCCTCAAGACCCTTCTGCGATTTGTCTTCAAGCCTCTAAGTTCAAGCTGCAGAATCTGGAACTATATGTTGGAGATCTGTGAGGTATGGCTTCTAGATTTACTTTAAAATCTCAAACTACTATCCCATGTCATTCGACCTGTTATGCTTTGGTCTTCTTAGTGCACAGTTAGGAAGCTGAAACTCACAGAGCAGTGATCAAAGATACCCAAAGCGACCTAAGTAGTAACACAGTGAGGGCCGGGTCTCCAATCACCTGCCTGTCTGGTCTCTGGTGCCCTCCCCACCTCATTGGTTCTGCCCCAGATCTTCCTTTTGCCAATTTTGCTCCTCACAACCAAGCAAAGCCTGACATCCTAGCTTCTGGCTCCAATTTCTTACCCGGTAAGGGTCAAATATCCGTGAAAATCATTCTGAGAAATGTGCCATCATTCTCAGATGGCAGCCTTGACATGTCAGGACAGCCTGGGTCCAGGCGAGGATCACCCCAAATGGAAATGATAAACTTGGGGGCACATCCAGGCGGGCCCAAAAGTGGAGCAGGAGCAGGGATGCTGGCCTCTGTGTTTCAGTTCATCAGGCTGAAGGGGCAGCAGGGCTTTGGCAGGTTGAACGGCACGAGCTCTAGAAACAGGACAGTGCCAATACTTTTCTAGGACTGTATCGGATAAACTGGGACATCTGCAATATTTCCTAAGCAAACTAGGTTACCCTCCCCGCTGCTGCGGCTACCCGAGGGCATTGGGCAGCTGGGTGACCCAGAAATGGCCATCTCCTTGTCCAGCTCCATCTGGAATTCCAGCCCCTAATTCCGGGGCACTGACAACCTTTAGGTGAAAGCGAGCTTTACAATACCAAATGGAATCAAGCCCATTTTTGGTGCAGGATGCCTATCCCAAAACAATAGGGGGAAAGAAACATTTCTCATTTAAAAAAAAGACAGGATCAGGAAGTGAAATGGCAATAAATCTTCCCCATCTACTTTTACATTTTATAGTCTAGAGAAGCAAAATAATTGCAGGAAAGTGTGCCATGTTAAAAAAAAAAAAAAAGGCTTGATGTCAAGAGACATTGATTTGGGTAGCTAAACTGGGAAAAATTACTTCCTCCCTGGGCTTAACTTTCTCAGTGGTACAATAAAGAGGTTGGCTTAGTTGATCTCTAAGTCTTTCCTGCTTTGAAAGCCTATGATTATATGCAGTCTCTAGCTAACAATGCCAAAAAACAATAATGGGGACAGCCAATGTCTATTATGCTCCTCGACCCCAAAAGACTTGTTGATTTAGTGACTGGGTGACCCTGCAATGCAGTATTAAAGGCCCGAAAGGCCGGGCACAGTGGCTCACGCCTGTAGTCCCAGCAGTTTGGGAGGCCAAGGTGGGCGGATCACGAGGTCAGGAAATCGTTAGCCATCCTGGCTAACATGGTGAAACCCCGTCTCTACTAAAAATACAAAAATTAGCCAGGCGTGGTGGCGGGCGCCTGTAGTCCCAGCTACTCGAGAGGCTGAGGCAGGAGAATTGCTTGAACCCGGGAGGTGGAGCTTGCAGTGAGCTGAGATCGTAGCACTGCACTCCAGCCTGGGCGACAGAGCGAGACTCCGTCAAAAAAAAAAAAAAAAAAGGCCCTAAATAGGGGAATGTAGGGCAAGAACAAGTAAGGTAGCAGAGGTCAGCTGCTTTCTGTACTCCCCTCTAAAGACATGCACTCTTTGTTCACTCCTTCTTCCAGGGCAATCAGAACCCTGTGTGCATTCATTTGTGTGTGTTGTAGTATTGCAGGTTCTAAACTCTCAAAGATGTAAATGAGAAGAGGGAACCAATAGGCAGTGAATTCTACGGTCTATCAGAAACAGAGCAGTCTTGGGGTTGGGGCCAAGCTCATTTACTCAGCCATTCATAATGACATGGCACCATATTTGGCCAGCACCTCAACCTTCCGAATCTTAGACCATCTGTCTAACACCGTTAATTGGCTCCAGAGGGAGATGTGCTCAGAGGACATTTCAGCACATGCACATTGAGGATGATGCAAAGTTTTTGTATCCAGACCTCTGTGTGAAATCCTCTGTCCTTGGAGGCATGGACTGAACCACTAGTCAGTCCACTGATTCACTTAGGCTGAGGATATAGGCAGGCCTCTTACCCTGGGCCACCCAGCATCCCAGAGTAGGGCGTCCCCTCTCAAGGAGAAAGCAGCCTGCATTATTTTACCACGTCCGCAGCAATGTAGGACTTCAGGGAAACTTATAAGACAATGAGATTCTGAAATAGCAAGTGAGATGGTACAAAGGACATATTCAATGTCCATTACGTCCTTGCTGTTGAACTCTGTGGACATGTTAACCCTCTGGGTGGAGTAGGAGGAGCCCTAGGGTTGGAATACTCCTATAAAGTTTAAGGGAACCATCTGATAGAGACTGATGTCCAAATAATTGCTGTTGAGGTTAGATGAGTCTAAAAACCTGGTGTTTGACATTTATGGTGCAGAGTCAAAGACCACAGTAACTATTTCCTCATTTCCAAATTCATCCAGGATAAAAGGATTCTTCCTAGGTCGCATACCATGAATACACATTAATCTGGAAAAACCTGACTTCTGAGTTGGTGTGATTTCAAAAGATCACTACGATGGGGTTTCTGCTGCTCACTAACCAAATGACCTTGGGCAAGTCATTTCCCTTCCGCAAGGATTAGTTTTATCATCAGAGAGCTGAGAGGGTGGAACCAAAATATTCTCTTGTAGTTAGCTTAGAGAGGCCTTAGGACTCTTCTAAGAAAAGGAGAGAGAAGCAGCTCTATCTACTTTATTGGTAAAATCTTTTCTAGTAGTGGCAGTGATAAATCCAGTATAAATCCAGTAATACTGAAGGACCCAGCATTTTGGGAGGCCAAGGCGGGTGGATCACTTGAGGCCAGGAGTTCTATTCCAGACTGGCCAACATGGCAAAAACCCGTCTCTACTAAAAATACAAAAATTAGCCGAGTGTGGTGGTGGGTGCCTGTAATCCCAGCTACTTGGGAGGTTGAGGCAGGAGAATCGCTTGAACCCGGGAGGCAGAGGTTGCAGTGAGCCAAGACTGTACCGCTGCACTCCAGCCTTGACAGAAGAGTGAGACTCCATCTCAAAAAAAAAAAAAGTATATATTTTTAAATAAATACAAATGCATTCACTTTTTTTGTGACACTTAACAGTTTATCCCTTCAGCAATGACTAGTTGTGGAACCCAGCATGGTCTTTTAACCCTCAATTTCTTCATTTATCTAATGGAGATTTAAAAACTATGTCAAGGCAACAAATGAACTAGAAATGAGTACAGCATATTGGGTAGGAAATTGGGTCCTGGACTCTGGCCACACACATGACTGCCATGACTGCAGGTTCTCAGCTCTGTGACCTTAGTGCAATTCCCTCCCACCTCTGTGGGCTTTGATCCCACCACCAGTAAACAGGGGCGATAAGAGAACTTTTCCCTAACGGTTGCTTTGTTTGTGGTGGGGCAATTCGGAGCCACAGCTCTGGGGCTAGCCTTGGAAGCATTCCAAGCCTCGTTCTGACATTTACTGGTTGCAGAACCACAGGCAGTTTAATTAACCTTCTTGTGCCTTGGTTTCTCCATCCAAAAATGGGAATGGGAATGGTGCTTATCTTCCAGGGCTTTCTTGAGAATTAACTGAGTTAATACATCTAAAGTACTTGGAACAGTGCCTGGTATGTAGGAAACACTCAATAAATAAATTGCGTGTGTGTGTTGTTAAGTCTAATACAGTCACCAAGAGTCTTTTAACAAACATCCCAACAAAAACTACAAGTAACAAAACAGCATTTCTCTTGTGGATCTTGCATTCTGAGGAGAAAGACAGACAACACACAAATGAAAAAAATAAGTATGAAGTAGGTCAGGTAGAGGAAAGTATGATGGAGAAGAAACAAAGAAAACCAGGGAAGGGGGAAATGGAGAGGGAGGAAAGGGTGCCCCTTAGATGGAGTCATCTCTAAGGAGGTGAGGTTTTCAGTAAGGAGCCGAATGAAGGGAGGGAGTGTTCTGTGGGCGCATCTGCTGTGAGGCAGAGGGTGCATTGATGTAAAGGCCGCATGCTTGAATGTGCTTCTGCTGCTAATAACGATGGTGATAATGATAACAATAAATCAAAACAATGCTTTAATAAATAGTACTCAGTGGATGTTCAGGACATCCATGCAGGCACATTGACTCATCTTAGCCTGTAAGTTATTACAGTCAGCAGGTGTTAAGATTGCAATTGCCTGTATTCAAAGAGGGAATAAAGGAAAGATGGCAGGGCTTCCTGCTTTAAATGCTGTCTGCCTAGCTAGTAGCCCTGGTGTAGCCTCTTCCAGTTTCCTGTCAAGTGACCTATGAATACAGAAAGAAGAACAGCTGCTCATGGACTGCTGAACACGGACACCGTGGGTTAAGCTGCTCTCAGAGTCTCGGAGAAATTTTTACTAATTCCAATATCGTTACATCTCTATCTTAAAAATGTAAATTGGCATCAAATTTGTGGAACTAATGTGCATGGGGGTAGGGTTACCATTTACTGTTATCTCGGAGACTGTCCATGGATAAGCATGGTTTCCAGATAACTGGGCATTCATCTTCTCTCCAATTGACACAGTTTTGGCCCTTCCCTTCCCAACTCTTGCCTGCAAACTCCAGAAAGTAGGAAGGGGATGGGGTGAATAGATGGGTGGCGGCACAATGCATCTTGGCAGGCAGAGTCTCCACGCGACTAAAACGTTTTAGGTAAAGGTAGAGTTTGGAAGAGCCTTGGGAACAAATATACTGGGCATTACAGCTTTCCTTATATATTTTTTTAAGAAGATCTGCAAGAACCAGTTGGAGGGGACAGGAGAAGATACCAGCAAGGTCCAGCAGAACCAGCTGTCCTGGTCTGAGTTTTTAGCCATTGTAGGGTAAAGAAAATCGACTTAATATAGGTTATGTGAAAGAGGGAAGCATTGACTCATTGTGTGCAATATGTTCAAGCACACCTGGATCAAGGTGCTCCAGTGATGCTTCTCTCTCTCTCTCTCTCCCTCCCTCCGTCCCTCCCTCCCTCCCTCTCCCTCCTGTCTCTCTATTTGCCTTAATTTCATTCTTGGGAAGGCTTTTCATATGAGTAGAATACGGCCATATGAATAAAATCTGGCTTTCTATATGAGTAGAATAAGGCTTTCTATACGAGTAGAATACGGCCCCCAGCAAGTCCCAACTTGCATTATCCTTACAGCTTAGTATCCCAGAGGGAAGCAAAGCCTTTCCTTATATTTCTAGCAAATGTTCCTGGGTTCTGGTTGACCTGTCTTGGGCTGGCTCATATCTGAACCGGTTTCAGTGGGATGGAGTACTCTGAGTAACCAGATCATGGTCACGTGGTTGCCACCAGGGGCCTGGAGGAGGGGGAGACAACCCGTCTGAACCACCTGGACTGAACAGCATTGCTATGGAAAGAGGCTGATGTGGTTTACCAACGTTAGGGCTTCCAGGCAGATGAAAACTCACATCTGTTCCATCTGTGCTAGGTGATGGCAGGACAAGGAAAGGGTAGAACTGACATCAAACAAAGGCTAGTCAATAATAGGATGGCAAATTGAGAATGTTTTCTAAAATTCTGAGAGTAATGCGAGAGAGAGAAAGAGAGAGAGAGAGAAGATGATAGATAGGAAGGACAGGGGAAAAGGCTAAAATTAAACCTGTTCCTAAAGAAAATCTACAAGAATTTTTGAGGTGTCCTAATCAAAGATGCAGACAAATCACCTTCCCTGAGCTTCCCCGGGGTCCAAGTTAAAAGGGTGCTATTCATTACAGGCAAAAACGTAAGTAAAAAGATCCACGCGTGAAGCACCTTGCCAAATGACCAGCATATACGAGCAAAGGAAAAAATGTAGTAAGTATCTAGATGTTGAAGATAATTTAAAAATTATTGTACAGTCAGATGAATAAAATTTAGGTTGGCCTTCGTCTTTGGTCTGGTATCAAGGACCAGAGACAGTGGGAAAGCGCCTGACTTTTCTGAGTGCTTGTGAGCCAGGAACCTCGTGCCAAGACAAAGTATCTCATGTATAGTGACAACATGAAGTCATTCTTGGATATGTACAGTGTGGGAAACTAGCAGATTTGAAGTTCTAGCCAGCCAAAGATAACTGAAGTTAGAAATGCGAGTGGATGTTTTGCTTATAGGAACTGGCTGCATTCCTTGAGGTGAGAGTCAGATTCCCCCATCTGGGAGGCTGCAGGAGAAACATCTGCGCAGTAACTCTCCCAGAGTGATCGGCCTCTCCACGGGATGTGGAGGCTTGGCTTTCCTGTCCCAGTGGCGCTCAGAAGAAGCTTAAAACGGAGGGATTTCAAAATGCTTTACCCTTCTTTATTGGCTTGACTCTGTAACTGAACATAAGACATTCCTTTGGAAAAGCTTCGTCTTCAGAGAAGTACAGGCCAAAAGAGACAACAAACAGTATTTCTCACCTGCTTCCTCTCAGTGGGAACCTTTGCTAAATGCTTAATGTAAGTTCTCACAGGTAAATTTCACCACTGAATTCTGAAGTCCAATTAAATAGGATTTACAGCTACATCTAGAGAAAAAAATGCAAAGCCTGCTTTGAGAGGTATGTCTGTGGGTGATTTCTCCCTCCCTTCAGTTTTCTATTCTTATTTTTAACGACTTTTTGAATGAAAAAAATAAAAACAATACACAGTTAAAATAGACGAGATGGCATGCATTAAACCAAATGCATGGTTTGGAGCACTCCCTGCATGCACTCACATTGAACCTCCACACTCCCTTTGCTCTCTCTCTCACATACAAGCTTTCCCTATTTCTTCTCTTCTTGTCTCTCTTTTTCTCTGATCCACAGCTCACATGGACAGGGCTCCCTCAAACACACACACACACACACACAGCCCCCTTGGTCACTTCCTCCTTTGCATCTCCCTCTCTTTCCAGCTGCTTCTCTCATACACAAACCTCTAGTCTTGCTGTCACCTCTGGGTCTTCTCCCTCTGACCCTCCCAGCTCTGCACACAAACAGGAGCCTTCAGTGGCTGCTCCCCTCGCTCTGTGGCTCTGTGTACCTTCCATTCACAGACGCACACACTGCCGGTGGAGCGCAGTCACATCCTCTCTTCTCTGTATCCTTCAGTTCTCATCCATCTTACTCTGTCTCCCTCCCTCCCTCCCCCTCGGCCTCCCCCTCTCTCTCTAAAGTGCACACACTCTCCTTGATTAGTTGTGCACACTTATAACCACAGGAGTTATGGATTCAATTATCCAAACACCACCATCCTCCCCCACCTCTCTTGAAAAGTGAAGACAAGTGAGCATCCTAATTAAAACGTTACTGGTCTCATTGGCGCAAAGAGACAGAAGCACCAGCGTTGGGAAAAAAAAAAATGGAAAGACAATAATGTGTTTACCTTCCTCAGCTGGGTGAGTCATCCGTGGGCTTTTTCTGGTTTTATAGCAGCTCTCTGCTACTCTGCATACCATAGACTGGGGACAACTTACTTTTTGTCCATCCTTATGGGTAAAATTATGAATTCTTTATCTGAACACTTAAGAATAAACACGCACTGTAATCAGAGCTTGGCCTGAATCCATGGGCTCCCAAAACTTTTGAAAAGGCTCCTTTGTTCTTTGTCAGTCGTAAAATAAACACACCGCCGATGTGTCACACATCTCATGATACCGGGAGGACGTGGGCCATATTTGATGAAAGGGAGAGAACTGCGAGCCTGTCTCCATTTCGCCGGCTCAGGTTTGCTTTCTGTCTCCTTTTGTGCAGACTAGGCTCCGTGGAAATTCAGCTGGAAGCCACCTCCTGCAGGTTTCCAGGCCCTTAAATTCAAGTGGATAGATTATGCCCATGCTGGAGTTGGGGAGCATCTAGATTATCAGATCTGTTGTTAACCCACTCTTATTGCTTTAGAAAACAATTCCAATGAATTAGTGGGGGGTTTTGACAGAGCAAGCCATCATGTGATATTCCACTGGAAGCCTGCCCAACCCTTGGCTCCAAAGCTTGCAGGAATCTTTGGTGTCATTGTCTCTCGGGTGGTGGTAGAAGTCAAATTGCCAGTGCGGCAGCTAGAGAAGTCTGTGTCCAGATGAGATGGTAATCCAGGAGCCTGCAGAGCAGCGGGGGCCTCCCTATGCGGCGGCTGCCAGGGGGTGACCTGCCTTTTGGTGTGCGTGCCACATCTTCATCACTGTGACAGGAACACAGCAGCAATGACTTCCTCATGGTGTGGCTTGAGGAGCTGGGACTGATCGTGCATTATAAGGAATATTTAGGCCCCAGTCTTTGATGTTCAGAGTGGCACAGAGGTGAGTTTCTCTGGTCCGTGTGGAGAGGGAACCTGTCAGAGCCAGCGGGTTGAGAGTGGGGGACTATAAGAAATAGATTTTTGGTCTTTGTCCCTGGTTCCTGACACAGAACTCCTAAATCCTTGGAATTTTCTGGGTGATAGGAACATCTTTTGTGCTAAGGAAGCAACTCTTGGTGAGCCCTTAGAGACCTCCAGAATGGGGCAATTGGCAGAAAGGTGAAGCCTTGATTAGAGGCCTGGAACTTTTACCACCCCCTGCAGCCTCCAGGGACAGGACAGGAGCTGGAGCTTGAGTTAATAATCCATCAGGCTGATATGATGAAAACTCTATCTCCTTCTCGTTCTCCTCCTCCTTCTTCTTCTTTTTTTTTTTTTTGAGAAGGAGTCTCGCTGTGTCGCCCAGGCTGGAGTGCAGTGGCGCAATTTTGGTTCACTGCAATCTCCGCCTCCTGGGGTCAATGATTCTCATGCCTCAGCCTCCCAAGTAGCTGGGATTACAGATGCACGCCACCATTCCTGGCTAATTTTGTATTTTTAGTAGAGGTGGTGTTTCACCATGTTGGCCAGGCAGGTCTCAAACTCCTGACCTCAGGTGGCTGGGCATGGTGGCTCACGCCTGTAGTCCCAGCACTTTGGGAGGCCAAGGAGGACGGATCACATGAGGTCATGAAAACTCTACAAAAACCCCTAAACAATGGGGGGTGGTATTCAGAGAGCTTCTGGTCTGGAGAGCATGTGGAGGCGCTGTGAGGATGGTGCATTGGCAATTAAGTTTCTACCACCACCCAGAGAGGGCACAGAAGCTCCATGCTCCCCACTCTCCGTACATTGCCCTGTGCATCTATTCCATCTGGCTGTTCCTGGGTTTCCTCCTTTATGATAAACTGGCAACAGTCAGTAAAGTGTGTTCCTGAGTTCTGTGAGCCATTCCAGAAATTACTGAGCATGAAGATGGGGGTCATGGAAATCCCCTGTTTATAGCCAGTTCGTTCAAAGTACAGGAGGCCTGACAACTGCAAGCAGAGTCCCAAGAAGGGAGCAGTCTTGTGGGACTGAGCCTTTAAGTGCTGAGGTTTGTCCTAACTCTAGGTAGTAAGTATCAGAACTGAATTGAATTCTTGAACACCCAGCTGGTGTTTGAAAGGTTGGAGAATTGGTTGATGTAAGGAAAAAAAAAAAATTCGTCCAGTTGATGTCAGAAGCGCTGTGCATAAAAACAGCTTTTTGAGAGTGCTTGAGAAACAAGCCCCTGGACCTGAAAATCACTGTCTGCATTCGACTCATTGGGGGCCATCTCTCCTGAACTTGGGCATGCAGGGAGCGGGGCCCCTAACAGGATACTGGTGGCTGCAACACAACTTATCCAGCTCTGCCCTCCAGAAGAGCGCTAGACATGCATGTCCAGGTTTTAGGTTTGATGCCAAAGCCAGGCTGGAGTCCTGGCCACAATGGCCTCTCCCTGAAGATCTGGGATGCCTATCTGGGGGAGGGAGACTGCCACACAATGCCACCATCACCTGTGACAGGAACACTAGCATGCTCCCTTGGAAGTCCCACCTTCGGATCAGAAAGCATCATTTCAGCCCCTTGTGCTCTGAGAAGGTGTGGATGGAATACTGGCCTTGGCACAGCTGCCTGTAGGATCTTTAAACTGTGGGCACCTGGAATTCAGCCCCACGGACCCCCTGCAGTACTATGTAGCTTGTCCCACTGGAGGCTGGGTTATAGGGCCACCCATTCCCATCCTCCTGGTGCATGATTTGCCATGCACTTCTGGCTTGCACCTGCACGAGGCTGGGCAAAACCTAGAGACATTGAGGCAGAGATACACATGATGTGGGAGGCTGGCAACTTATTCAGTGGGTATTGACAGGTGGCACTTCAACGTCTTTTCATAGGACACGTGGAAGAATGTGCCGTTTGCTTCTTAGAAACAATGACAGTTTTGTAACTCAGGGATACAGATGCGAATACAGAACTTCCTCCTGTCACAAAGATACTCGCACCCATAGCCTTGGCGGTCGCACAGATCTGCCCAGCTCTCTGCTGGAAGACTTATCCCATATCGCAGGCCTCTGTTTAGATGCTTGCTGCTTCCTTTGGGTTCTATTCCAGAGCCTTGCAAGTGCCAGCCATATTGGGTCACTGACAAATGAATATGGGTGAACGAGCGGAGGAGTTTGAGTCAATGCGTGAACATGCTCCTTCTACACACTTACACATGAGGACATGATCCTGAGCGGGGAAGCTGTGCTACTATAGGTGATCTCAAGGCCCAAGGCCTCCAAAAGCAGGAAGAGAGGAACGAATTTCTGATTGGACACAAACTGAGCCACCAGCACAGCCTTTCCCTGGCCACCTCTGAGAAACATTGTTCAAGTAAAGTTCCTCTTGAGTAGTGCAGAATCCATGGACCTCTTTTTCCTTGGCTCCTCAAGCCCCATGAAAAGGGCTCTTGTGGCAAAAACCTAGTGTTTCAATGAACTTGCCTCCCAAGGAAACTGGAATCTTTTCCCACAAATTATCAGGAGCCCGAGGTTCCAGCGAACATAGAGGACAGAAAGGCAGACTTGAGTTCCTTCTCTGGTGCCACTACTCATTGGCTGGGTGACCTTGGGCATACCATGGAACCTGTCTGAGCCTCATTTTCCTCATTTGTAGAATGGTGGTTGCAATAAAGTTTATTTCATAGCACGCTTGGTGGTTCAAATGACACATGCGAATTATGCCTTATAAAACCACAAAGTTGGCCAGGCGTAGTGGCTCACACCTGTAGTCCCAGCACTGTGGGAGGCCAAGGCAGGTGGATTGTTTGAGGTCAGGAGTTTGAGACCAGCCTGGCTAAAACGTGAAAACCCCGTCTCTACTCAAAAAAAAAAAAAATCCAAAAATTAGCTGGGCGTGGTGGTGCATGCCTATAGTCCCAGCTATTTGGGAGGCTGAGACAGGAGAATTGCTTCAAGCTGGGAGGTGGAGGTTGCAGTGAGCTGAGATTGTGCCACTGCCTGTGCAACAGAGCAAGACTCTCTTTCTCAAAAAAAAAAGTAATAATAATAATAATCCCAAAGTGCTATGAAATGTTAGCTAAGTCCATAAGTTTGTTTATTTTATGGCTCTGATCTTCATAGACACACTTTTGTCAGAATAGTCTTAATGTGGGTATGGGGTAAAGAAGGGGTGCTGGGATCTTCAAGGGGAACGTGGTAAGCTATTATGGGGGCAGAGAGAGAAGAGAGGGTGGGCATGCAGAGGTTTAGACGCTTATGGAATCAACATGGCCCATGATGGACCCTTCCCCAGAGACCCCAATATTGGGCTCATGGGGCACCTCCTGCTGCAGCTCCTCACCTGCCACCCCTGGCTGTCCACACTCACTGACCCTGTGACAAAGCTTCTCAACGTCACACGCCTGGGGCTTGCGAAGGCAGACGAGGAGGGGGCAGGGAAGAAGTCATAGTGCTCCCTTCTCTCCTCTACTCTAACAGTGATTGGACAGAAACTGAGCCACCAGCAAAGCCTTTCCCTGGCCACCTCTGAGAAACATCGTGCAATTAAAGGCCTGACAGTTGCCATCTGTCCTGTCCTTCTCCAGTTGCCCAGGGCACAGGGATTTGGAGCCGGCACATTGTGATACTCTACAGTGCTCTGTCACCTCTGATTTCTTCCAGAAAGTCATTGAGCAGACCTGTGTGGGAGCTGCCCCAGCGTCTGAAAACTCCCTCCAGGGCAGGCAGCACAGAGGTGGTGAGAACACACTAGGATTCCTCAAGTTCAAGGAAGTTGGAGTCTGTGTGAGATGAGATGAGGAGAGTGCAAAGTCAGACAAGGAGGAGTGGGATGTAGACCCAAATGGACTCATTTCCTCTTTCTTCTTTGGCTCCTTTGATCTAAGATGGAGCCCTACATCTTCCTTAGGACCCCAGAACCACAGGCAGTGTAGAATGTGCCTTATTTTAGGTTTTCCTAACAGCAGAGTCTGAGACAAGAACTTGGCTGCAAGTAGTTTATATGGGAGAGGATCCAGGGGGCAGAAGTGAGAGAGTGGGCAAAATGCAACTGGATGGGAGGAAAAGCCAGTCATGTGATGCATGAATGAGCTGATTATCACTGTGGGCACCTGGAATTCAGCCCCACGGAAGACCCTCTGCAGTACCATGTAGCATGTCCCACTGGGGGCTGGGTTATAGGGCCACCCATTCCCATCCCCGTGGTGCATGATTTGCCATGCACTTCTGGCTTGCACCTGCACGAGGCTGGGCAAAACTCGGAGACACTGAGGCAGAGATACCTGCGACACTTGTTGTGGGAGGCTGGCAGCTTACACAGATAGCGGTGCAGGGGATGTGGCATGGTGGATGATTTGGATTAGCTACAAAAAGCCAGAGTTCTTGGAAAGCAGGGCTTCTTCATGTAGGCACCAAAAGGCAGGGACTCCTTTTTCCTGTCTGACAGGCTTGTCCTTTTCTTTGAGAATCAGCTCATAGGTTACCTGCTCCAAGATGGCTTTGCTTGGCCAGGTGCACTAAGATCCTTCTCATGACCTGGCTCTAGGAGAGTCTCTGTCACAGTCCCCTCTCACTGCTTGTTTGCCTGTCTTCACCATCAGACCTGAGTCCCTAGAGGACAAGGAGACCTAGCTGCTTCCTTTTTGTTTCCTGAGCACCTAGAAAACTACCTGATGTGTAATAATTATTAGTCAAATGATTGTTTTTTCATTCCTGCATTTGGCAATGCTACTACAGAAGATGTGTTACTTATTACCACTGTGGCTGATTGAGCAGGGGCTAGCAAACTCTGACCTTTAGGAAGTCTTGGAAGAAGAATGATAGAGGGCATGGGTATCAATCAGGGACCATTGCAGTAGCCCGAGAAGTGGTTGAGGCCTGGAACCAGGGTGTAGGAGGAACAATGTAGAAAAACACATTGTCAAGGGAGAATCAGCTGGACTCAGCATCTGATTTGAATGAGGTCTTTAGCAGTGGGTAAAGCACGCAGCGACCTCACGTTCAGCAGCTGCACACAGACTAGATAGGGGTTTGGCATGCATCTGCTTTGAGGATGTTGGGACCACTCTTCTCTCTCCCCTCCACCCACTTACATAACAATTTGAGCCTCTAGCCCCAAAGTGATAGTCCAAGGAGCGACTACTGGTGGAAAAGCCACCTAGAATTTGTATTCTAGAGCCACATCCTGCTAAGCAAGTCCTCTTCATACCAGAAGCCTTTTTGTTTATTTGTTTGTTTGTTTGTTTTTTGAGATGGAGTCTCGCTCTGTCACCCAGGCTGTAGTGCACTGGCATGATCTTGGCTCACTGTAACCTCCACCTCCCGGGTTCAAGCAGTTCTCCTGCCTCAGCCTCCTGAGTAGCTGGGACTACAGGCACGCGCCACCACACCCAGCTAATTTTTGTATTTTTTTTTGTTAGTAGAGACGGGGTTTCACCATGTTGGCCAGGATGGTCTCAATCTCTTGACCTCATGATCTGCCCACCTCAGCCTCCCAAAGTGCTGGCATTACAGGCATGAGCCACCACACCCGGCCACCAGAAGACTTTTAACAAAAGGTTTATCAGTCTTTTCATTGGCCATCCTGTGATTCATGGCTCAAGGCGACTTTGAATTTTGCTGTTAATCTTGTTTCCTCACAGATTACTACTGAAACTGCAAAGACACATGAAAAAGATGTGGCACTGCTTATGTCGTTGAAAAGCTAGGAAAAACCTAAATGTACAACAGTGGGGGATTACTGAATTAAATGATGTGCATAAAATTGCCAACATTCTTATATATTTACTATATACATAATGTTTAAAATATGGAAAAGCAAGGAGTGATCTATGTGCCCAGCAACAGAGAGTTCATTGAAAAAAAATCCAAAATGTGTGTAGTACATTCATATAATGCAGCACACCAACATGGCACATGTATACATATGTAACAAACCTGCACGTTGTGCACATGTACCCTAGAACTTACAGTATGATAAAAAAAAAAAAAAAAAAAGAAAACTGCAAGGCCACTAAATTGCCCCTGGCCTGTTATATATGATGTTGTCAACTTGTCTTTGTTGATATGAAGCTCTGTTCATAATATACTAAATGAAATTAACAAATTAAAAATTAGTATGCGCACCCTGGTCAAATTGTTTTCATTATAATTATTTAAACATGAGTGAAAGATCTGAAACAGTAATCTCCAGCCTTTACTGTGGTTATTTCAAAGTGGTAGAATTATGAGGTATTCACTACACCCCCACTTTTCGGTCTGTTATTTTTAAATTTTTCTACAAGAAACGTGTTTCATTTGTATATAGAATAACAAGAAATAGTTTTTTGAGGGATAACTGGAAATTAGCAGCACTCTAGATGTTTAAACAGTATGATTTAGGAATATTCTGCTCACCTGAAGTAAGACATAAAAGCATAAAAACTGCCTCGACATGCCACATTTAGAAAGACTGGCAGCAACAGTTCTATTGCTTCCTTCTTCTATCTTGCAGCAGAAGTGTGACTACAGGAATTAAGGGTTCATGTGTAAATGAGGTGAAGCCAGAAAATTTCAGCCTGTGGGAGCCCAGGGGAGGATTCCCTTTTGATATTTGGTAGCCATGAAGAAAGAGCAGCTCTGATCTGATAGTGTGGACCTGTGACCCAGACTTCAATCCTTCTGAGGGTGAAGGAAGTAGAGGAAGACTCTCGAATAGAAGCTCAGCTAGAAGGAAGACCAAGACTTGCTAGAAAAGAACTAGGTGTTCAAGAATTGGAGGCCGGGCGCAGTGGTTCACGCTTGTAATCCCAGCACTTTGGGAGGCCGAGGTGGGCGGATCACGAGGTCAGGAGATCGAGACCACGGTGAAACCCCATCTCTACTAAAAATACAAAAAAATTAGCCCGGCGTGGTGGCGGGCGCCTGTAGTCCCAGCTACTCGGAGAGGCTGAGGCAGGAGAATTGCTTGAACCCGGGAGGCGGAGCTTGCAGTGAGCCGAGATTGCGCCACCGCACTCCAGCCTGGGCCACAGAGCGAGACTCCGTCTCAAAAAAAAAAAAAAAAAAAAAAAAAAAAGAATTGGTACTAAAGGAGGACCCTAGATGACCCAGCAGAGAAAGAAAGGAACCACTTGTTAAAAGCTAATTACCATTGCGATTTTGCCAAGCTGCTTAAGCAATGAAACTGGCTACCTGTTTTTTGCCTTCCTGTATATTGTTCCCCCACCATTTCAAAAGTTGAGAGCACATGAATTCTCAGTGATTCTATAAACATAACGACGTAAGCTTGAGCACCAATGAACTGAATATGGGTGCTTTGGGAAATTTGAGAAATGTATTAGTTATCTGTCACTACGTAACAGACTATCCCCCAAATTAGTGAATTAAGACAACCACACTTCATTCTTTCTTGCAGTTCTGACGGCGGCCTAGACGATTCTCCTGCGGGTCTTGCCTGAACTCATGCCTGTGGTTGCATTTAGCTGGGGGGACAACTGGGGCTGGGCTCATCTGGACCCCGGAAGGCTGGGCTTTTCTCTCCCATGGTCCTCATCATGCAGCAGGCTAGGCTAAGCTTCCTAAGTGTTCCAAGAGGTTTAAAGCAGAAGCTTCCGGGCCCAGGAATGCCTAGTCCCA
Organism: Hylobates moloch; assembly: GCF_009828535.3. Lineage (NCBI taxonomy): Eukaryota > Metazoa > Chordata > Mammalia > Primates > Hylobatidae > Hylobates > Hylobates moloch. Next base: position 42,293,987 of record NW_026652294.1, read on the forward strand.
GACTTGCTACAGCATTGCTTCTGCTCCATTCTGTTGGTCCAAGCAAGTCGCAAGACTACCCTGAATTTAATGAGAGAGAAACTTGATGGAGTGGCCATGTGCTTGTACAGAGGGATGGGAGGGATTACTGGCAATCATCTTTGCAGACAGTCTGGCCCAGGAAGGATCCAGCTGTATTCATAGCTCTGCAGCATCACCTCCACTCCAAAGAGATGACTCCCCAGTTACAGGAAGGCTACCTAACAAGGCTGGGATCACAGACAGTTTCTTGAAGCTCTGAACTAGAATAGTGGACACTGCAGTGTCCCATAGAAGGAGAAACCTAGTAACTGTATGTTCCAAGCAGTTCCCAGAGGTACAAGAAAGGAAGACAAGAAGGGATACAGTTTGGATCTGGGAGGGAGAAAGCTACAAAGGCTGGGGCCTGTGGAGCCCTGCTGGTCAGCTGCAGGTCTGGAGGTGGCCCTCAGCCAAGCAGGAAGCAGCCCCAAGTCTCCTTTCCTGTTTCTCATGTGGATAATAATTGACGAATGTTGGCACCAATCCTGCCCCACCTTCTGAAGAAAATTTCTGTTGGTCAATCTCTCTGGCTGAGATGCACCCACTCTCATATTGGTTACAGGGATGGGAGCATCTTCTGGGGGACCCAGGATTGAGTTTTTCTCATGACCCACAGTTCCACCATTCTACAGTGTGAATGCAACTGCAACAATAAAAATGACAAGGATCATGGCAGCAAACAGTTATGGGCCTTGTAGTTACTGATTATCCTCTAAACAACCCTGTAAAATAGGAATCCCATTCTTTCTCTCTCTTTTTTTTTTTTTTTTTTTTTTTTTTTTTTTGAGACAGAGTCCTGCTCTGTTGTCCAGGATGGAGTGCAGTGGCATGATACTGGCTCACTGTAACCTCTGCCTCCCAGATACAAGTGATTCTCTTGCCTCAGCCTCCTGAGTAGGTGGGATTACTGGTGTGCACTATCATGCCTGGCTAATTTTTGTATTTTTATTAGACACGGGGTTTCAACACGTTGGCCAGGCTGGTCTTGAACTCCTGGCCTCAAGTGATCTCCCGCCTCAGCCTCCCAAAGTACCGGGATTACAGGTGTGAGCCACCGCGCCTGGCCAGGAATCCCATTCTCTAAGTGAGAGAAGAGAGGCACAGAGGAGCTCATCGACCTGCCCAAGGTGGAGCTGGAGCTGCAATTTTAATGCCAACAGCCTGGCTCCAGGGCTGTGCTCTTGCCCACCACCCTGCCAACACCAAGCTCATTTTTCTCCTTGATGTTGTGATCTCAGTGCTGTTGCCCATAGACTGCACTTTGATGTCATTTATAACAGATTATCAGGAGGAAGACTGTATATTTAGCTACTGATTAATTTTACACAGTTTCCTTCCAACATGGAGTTTTCCTCTGAACAGTGGGAGAAGAGGTGTCTGGGGCCAGCCCAGAGATGACAGCATTCTGCAGCCCACCCTCTCTGCACCTCCCCATCCTCCCAGAGGCCAATGTGCATGGCCAGTCTATCTTGTCTCTCTGGCAAACTTTCATCTGGCCTCTTGAATGACTTCCCTGCCAGTATCTCTGCTGAAATGGAGCAGGGTGATGGGGGAGAAGCCTCCGCCCACTTTGCTCTTTCCTTGCAGATCCCAGATCCCCCAGAGGACCCACAGAGGTGAAGGTGTCTGACATACAAGTGAGATCCATGGAGCTGCAGCCTAAAACCACATAAATATTAAATCACCCAAGAGCCAAAGCCCTCTGGGAGGGGGAGTCTGTGAGCAGGGAGGAGGAAGCAACATCCATTACCTAGCAGCAGACAACCTGAGGGAAGGTGGCAGGTGGAGGGGGGGAGGAGAGAGGGCGTGTTGGAGGCTGGGGCTGCAGCCAGACCAGGCCCAAGCTGGTACGGTGGAGATGTGGAGAGAAGGCACAGGGACTCTTCCTAACAGTCTAGCGGAGCCAGACCCTGCAAAGGGTCTTCGTGAGCTCCCAAAGGGGTGAAAAAAGACATCTCGTTGATAAAAAGATAGAGAGAGGATAAAGATCTTCCCCAGTGCACTGATAATGTTTTTAAACCTCATTTCCCATTAGCAGAGCAGTAACAACCTTCTAGTAGTGGGTACAGTTGTAGGATTGTCCCAAAATACACAACCAACCCCTCCTTTTGCATAGCAAGAGATATATTCACTGCACAAATATTTCTAGAAGGGTGATTCTGTGCAGAAGTGGGTGTTTCTGTCCATGAACACCACAGGCAAGGTCCTCCTCATACTAGGAAGTTCAACTTGTCAGAAGTAGGGGCGGAGACAGTCCTGTTCTGATGTTGGTTCTGAGATATCCTTACTCACTTCCTGTGGATTTTTCAAGTTGTGTGAATTGCACATTTCTCCAGATACAGAATCAGGGACCTTTTGGACTGGGAGGGGACCTTGGGACTTCTCATTCAAGCCTCTCATTTCACAGATGAGGAGGTTAACATACCCACACCCACCAGTGCGTGCAGCAGAAAGTGGAAACACAGGGACTGAGTTGGGGTGGTGGCTTGTGAAAGAGCCTGAAGAGACACACAGCTGGAACTCCTAATTCTCATTCCAGTTCCTTCTTTCCCCTTATAAGTTATATGTGATTTTAGCTCTGAGACAAATTAATAATTTATTTAGGATAGTAACTGAAAATTGTGCATCATTTCATTGTTAGCCTCTGGAGGAGGGAGAGAGGAGGTGCCAGCTCAACCCAGGGTAAGCTTCTCAGTTAATTTCCTTGGTCCTCTTTTAGAGGAGAGAAACTGATGTCATTGGTTTAATTCCAGGGCACTTTATTAGCCCACATTCACAGGGATCAGTGGCTTACCTTGAGTGCTTTCAGGAAGCAGAGCCTGAAACAAAGGCTTGTGTAGGGTAGTTTATTTGGGGGTGTGATCCCAGTGAGTGGAGAACTGAGAAAGTGTACCAGGAAGGAGAGGAAGCCAGTCCAAAGGCTATTGAGTTGGTTACAACCATGGAACACGGGAACTCAGTCCTGCTGGGAACATGTGAAGGTACCCTGACATTGTCTGCCTGGGATGCTGAACTGGGGAGCATTGATCCCCTGAGTCCCCTACCCCTTGGATGGGAGGTGGTTAAATCCCTCACTCCAGATTAGCCTATGTGATGGAATGGCAGAGCAGGCTCCACAGCAGAGCAAAAAGCTGCAGGGCAGAAAGCACCAGGTGCAGCTGAGAGGTGAGTTGCTCTCCAGATACACCTCTATGGAGCCATCCAGCTGCTATAGTCATGTCCAAAGCAAAAATGAAGGACAAGAGGATGTGAGACGGAGCATAAAAAGTGATCAGTACACTCATGCATTAGAAGAGTATTGCTTCCATTTTGCAGACAGGGTTTCACCATGTTGGCCAGGCTGGCCTCGAACTCCTGACTTCAAGTGATCCACCCGTCTCGGCCTCTCAAAGTGCTGGGATTACAAGCATGAGCCACTGTACCTGGCCTATTATCTGTCTTTTTTTGTTATAGTCATCCTAGTGGGTGTAAAGTGGTGTCTTATAGTGGTTTTGGTTTGCATTTTCCTGATGGCTAATGACATTATGCATCTCTTCACATGCTTATTTGTCCATTTGTATATCTTATTTGGAGAAACGTCTATTTAAATCTTTCGTCTATTTTTTAATTGGGCTGTCATTTGATTTTTGAGTTGAAAGAGATTTTATATACTCTGGATACAAGTCCTTTATCACATATAGAATTTGTAAATATTTTCCTTCGTTCTGTAAGTTGTCTTTTAACTTTTCCGATGGTGTCCTTTGAAACAAAAACGTTTAAAAATACGATGAAATACATTTTATGTATTTTTTCTTTTGTTACTTGTGCTTTTGGTGTCGTATCTAAGAAGTCTTTGCCTACTACTCCAAGCTCACTAAGATTTACTCCTGTATATTATTCAAAGAGTTTATATTTTTAGCTTTTATATTTTGATTTATGAGTCAGCTTCATTATTTTGCATGTGGATATCCAGTCGTACCACCACCGTTTATGAAAAAGAGTATTTTGTCTCTTATTGTCAAAAATCAATGGCCATAAATGTAAGGGTTTATTTCTGGACTCACTTGCCTATTTCATTAATCTATAGGTTTATCTTTTCAAAATGTTTTAATTAACATGTAATAATTGTACATATTTGTGGGGTACAGAGTGATATTTCAATGCCTGTATACAACGTGTCTAATGATCAAATCAGGGTAATTAGCATATCTGTCCACTCAAACATTTAATATTTCTTTGCATTGGGAACCGTTAAAATCTCTTCTAGTCATTTGAAAATATATAATAAATTATTGTTAATTATAGTCACCCTGTAGTTCTATAGAATGCTAGAAATTATTCCTCCTATCTAGCTGTAATTTCGTATCCATTAACCAGCCTCTCCTTATTCCCCCTCTTTCCTACCTTTCCTACCCTGTAATAACCACAGTTCTATTCTCTGCTTCTATGAGCTCAACTATTTAGCTCCCACATATGAGTGAGAATATGCAGCATTTAGTTTTCTCACCTGCCTTATTTCACTTAACATAATATCCTCCATTCTCATCCATGTTGCCTTGAATAACAGGAATTCGTTCTTTTTTTATGGCTAAATAGTATTTCATTTGAATGAATGAATGTTGTATATACCACATTTTATTTATCCATTCATCTGCTGATGGACATCTAGTTTGATTCTGTATCTTGGCTATTGTGAGTAGTGCTGCAATAAACATGAGGGTGTAGATATCTCCTCAACATAACCATTTCCTTTCCATTGGATAAATACCCAGTAGTGGGATTGCTGAGTCATATGATAATTCTACTTTTAGATCTATCTTTGCTACACTATGTTATTTAATTTAGCTCATAATAACTTTTGAAATTGGAAAGTATTAGTCTCATAACTTTATTCTTTTATTTGAAATTGTGTTGACTATTTTGTATTTTTTGCCTTATCACATGCATTTCATATGCAATTTCTTAAGAAAAAACAACTGACATTTTGATAGGGATTGTGTAGTAGCTGTAAATCAATGTGGGGAATTTTGCTATCTTAACAATGTTGTCTTCCAATCCATGAACATGGGATGTCTTTCCATTTATTTAGATCTTCTTTAATTTCTTTCTGCAATGTTTATAGTTTTCAGGGTACAGATCTTACACCTCTTTACATTTATTACTAGATACTTTATTTCTGATGCTATTATAGACTTGACTTATTAATTTCATTTTCAGTTTGTTCATTGCTATTAAATAGAAATAGAACTGATTTTTGTGTCTTGATCTTGTATCCTGAAACTTGCTAAAATCATTTACTAGTTCTAGTAGGTTCTTTTAGTAGATTCCTTAGGATTTTCTATATACAAGATTATGTCATCTGTGAATACAGATAGTTTCTTTCTTGCTTTCCAATTTGCTTATCTTTTACTTCTTTTATTTGTCTAAGTGTCATCGCTAGCACCTCCAGTACAATAAAAGTTGTGAGTGAACATAGTTGTCTTGTTTCTCATCCTGGGAGAAAGCATTCAGTTTTTTTACTATTAAATATATTGTTAGCTATGGATTTTTCATAGATGCTCTTTGCAAGATGAGGATGTTCCCATCTGTCTCTAGTTTGTGGAGTGTTTTCATCACGAAAGGGTGTTGGATTTTGTCAGGTGCTTTTTCTGCATCTTTTGAGATAATCATATGGGTTTTTTGTTGTTCAAGAAAAGACAAAACTTAAAAAAGGAAAAATTTATTAATATGGTACATTACATTATTTTCAGATGTTAAACCAACCTTGAATTTTGGGGTAAATTCTACTTGGTTATGGTGTATATGTTGCAGGATTTGGTTTTGCTAGTACTTTGCTAAGATTATCTGCACCTGTAGTTGTAAGTATCTAAGAACTTTTGCCTCTCTGAAATTGTTTCTAGATCTAAAGAACCATTTTAAGTGAACTCTCAGAGATTTCAGAGGTAGGTGATTGCCTGAAGAATTAGTTTTACTTTGAAAATTTGAATCTGTTTGAGAAAATTATAAATTCTAAGTAATAAAGCAAATCTATCAGTCTTTCCTGAGACAGAATCATCTGGGATCAACCAGTAAATGAGTATTTCTGGAGATACTTAAGGAAATTGAAAATAATTTATCCCAATAATATATCATTCTATGTTTATCTTTTGTTGTCTTGAATAATATTATTTTGTTATGTTGAAATAATTGTCACTTATGCTCACTTGAGTTGCATTTGATATCTTGGATAGAAATGTTTATCTGAGACTCAACGATATACTCAACAAACTGATGATGACATATTCATGAAATACCTACATGATATGTGTCCTATGATATTCAGTAATATACTCATCATATAGTCAGTCTACTGATGATTCTCATGAATACTTACTTGATATGTATCATTTGATGTAATGAATTGTTCTTTGAAGGACAATGGCATCTTTCCATTGCATGACTTTTATAGGCACAGTATCACGTTTGTGGAGTTCAGTCTATAGCTTAAGTCATGCTATGTAGCTGCAAAGTTCCTGTTTATGAACACGCAGAGTTTGAATGGTGATGATTCATCTTCCATGCACAAGTGTTGACAGGAAAGGTAGGAAGATGGAAACTTAACTGAAGGTAAGAGGTTGGGGTTGGAACTAGAGTTGGGCATCATTTTTTCAGGGAAAAAAAAGGATATCCACAAAGAAGGCTGAGAAGGATATCTACATTGACAAGAGGAAAAGAAACAACAACAACAACAGCAGCACAAGTGATTAAATGGGAGCAGTCAGAAGTAAGAGAAGAACCAGGGGAGTAGAAAAGACCAGGGTGGTCAACAGAGAGAAACAATGGAAAAGGCTAAATATCTGAGAATCATTCTTTAGATTACAGGATAGTAAGTCACCTGGTAACTTTAGAGAGAAGCTTTTCAATTATACCTTTGATAGAGAACTTAATATATATCAGAACCTATAATACGTATTTCACATGTATTATCTTATTAATACTTAATATTATGAGCTAGATATTATTTGCATCTCACAGATGAGGAAACGGTGGCTTTGAAGTGTTAAGTAACTTGCCTAAGGTCAAATAGAAAGTCAATTGCAAGCTGGATTTCAAATGCAATCTCACTATAAAGGAGAAAGGAGGAGAGAGCAGGTGACGAAGAAAACAAAAGCAGTGTGGGTAGGCACATGAGAGATCCAGAACCTACCTACGAACAAGGAAGTGGGTGTCAGAGAAGGAAGCTTGGAAGCTGTATCTAGGGGTGAGAGTGGTGCCCTTTTCTCTGGGAGCCCTGCTGAGGTGACAGCTGAGGACACTCAGAGCTGCATGTGGCCTGGTGCTTATGGGTTGTTGCACGTAACCCACTCTGCTCCTCTTTCATGAACTGACTTTCTGTACAAAGAAAGATCCTTGGGGATGTATAAAACTGAAACACAGAGTTATGTTCTGAGAGTAAACAGGATTGTTTTTGGACTGCCAGAGTTAATTGGTCATCCATAAGAAGATGCAAAATTGTATTTTGTTTACAGAATATAGTGGCTTGGCAAAGCGTAATGGCATCAACAGAAATGTAACCTAGCTGAATCAACAAGCCTTGTGTCCTCCATATGTTGAGAGTACATATGGTGAAACTGCATTTAATTGGGCCCCATTGCTTTGAAATTTGTGAAGGTCTGGTCAGGAGCTCGGCTGAAGCTTAGCTTTGCTCTATTTATGGGACCAAAAAGAGTTGGTAAGTTATTTGTTTATGTAAACAAGGATCAGTGTGTTCCATCTTCTTAAGAACATACATGATTCTCAAGAACTGAACAATAGCCATATACCTGCAGATCATGAGTGATGTCAACTATAAATGATTTTTTGCCTCTTATTAAAGCAGGCTTTAAAGACTTTCTTGGCAATTCTTGATGAGCTAATGGCACTTGTCATCCTCTATATTTAAAATAATTAAATAATTATTTAATGCAATAATTTACTAATTATTTATAGTTATAAAATAATTATAGAACCATCTTTAAAAATATTCTATGATCCCAATAGGCCTCCTCAGTCTTGGTCTGAGTTAGTGAGTGAAGTTTTATTCCTTTTATTCTATTGGTCCTCAGCAATGTATACCATGAGTTTTTTCTTTCTTTCTTCTTCCCTTTTTTCCCCTTTCTTTTCCTTCATAAGAAACAAGTTCACTTGGGGCCTATATTTAACAGTCTACCCAATCTGTATATTTTAACACTCGAGATCCTAAGTAGTAAAATGGAATAATATTTCATGTTTGTATCAAGATTGCTCACTTTCAAACCACATAATTATCTTGTGAAGCATTTATATTCTTCCCACTGATGAGAAGAGTTGAACAAACATAGAAACAAGTATCAGAACAGAAATCATGAAACTTGGCCATTCTTTTGCTTCTCCTACTCATCTGGCTGTGCTTTCACTAGTGGGGGAAACCATAGGCGTAGCTCCTACAGCTTTGGGGGATTCATAAAAAAAGAGCTCTGCACCACGGTACAAAATAAGCTAAAGGTTGTGTTTGGTCTGGGATCCTTTGGTTTAATTTTATGCCACTGGATAAACATGCTGTCAGCGAGATGCATTTATTTGTGCCTTGCAAAGAAGTATAAAATCTTGCCTGGCCATAAAAATTTGGCTAGAGTTCCCACCACATCAATTTACCATTCCACTTCGCCATTGTTTCTGCCCATCATAGATCCACAACAAAACACGGCCTGACCTCATCCCCCAAAGGTATTATTTTGTTCATAGTATAGCTTTCACATTGGGCCAGAAAGAAACTATTTATCAGCTCGTGACTCAGACCTCTTAGGTTAACACCCCTCTCAGATTCTGTGATTTCAGAGTTGGTTTGGGAGTAAATACATCAGCCTAGGGTTATTTGACATTGTTTTCTGTGCTTGGTTAGCAGAAGTCCATTGAGTCGGGCTTTTGTCACCCACCTACATAGTAACAATGGAAGTTATTTATGGTATGGATTTTATGGGTCAACACTTTTGAAGATAACTGTAAATGCCAGGACTGTGCCTCCTTGGGCTGTGAGTTCTGTAGCTGAGCATCCAGGGTTGGGGGTGGGGGATGCAGGAATGTGTAAGTCAGTGCTAAAGACAACCACTTTGTTTACAAAGCTCCAGCGCTTTCCACATGTCTGCAGTATTCTACCTGTCAGTCAGCTCCACTATCTGCTAAGTCAGATAACTGATGGGAAGGAAGGAATGAAATGAGGCTTTTTAAAAAAGAGAGATTATTCAGATTAAGAGTTTCAAAGCAATAGGTTGGAAACAGGCAAAAATGAATCATGTGGAGAATCAAGATGAATAGAAGTGGAAGATTGTGGGCTCAGGGTTAAGACCCTGCACTGGGCCTTCTGTTAGTCAATGTTAAGGGGAAATGCAAGACCCAAGAGGGACAAAAGGAGAGTGCAGAACCATCCTCTGCTTATCTGGATAAATAGTTCCTTTCACATTTTCTTTGTGGGTGGCTTCCTGAAAGCTGTGGAAAGCCGTGTTCTCTGTTTTTTTTGTTTGTTTGTTTTTTTTGTTGAACCCGCCTCCCAGGTTCAAGCGATTCCCCTGCCTCAGCCTCCCAAGTAGCTGGGACTACAGGCAGGCACCGCCATGCCTGGCTAATTTTTTTTTTTTCTTTTTTTTTGTATTTTAGTAGAGACAGGGTTTCACCATGTTGGCAAGGATGGTCTCGATCTCCTGACCTTGTGATCGGCCTGCCTCAGCCTTCCAAAGTGCTGGGATTACAGGCATGGGCCATCGTGCCCAGCCGAGGACCCCTTTAAGGGTCAGCTTATGAAGAAACCAAACCAAGAACCTCATCAGATATCTAATCAAACATCTTATCTAGTTGATTCCTTCTCTTTACATCTCAATTCTATCCCCTCTTCCCTCAGTCCACTGTCAATCATCTCTCACTGGACCGTTAACTATTCTGCTTACTATTTTTCTGCCTTTAATCTTAACCTTCTCTTTATTTAATCATTGTAGAGTGATCAGAGCATTTTTTCCAGTATATAAATCTGGTCATGCCATTCCCTCACTCAAAATTCCTTACTAGTTTCACACTGGCCAAAAGATTAAAAACTCTGTAGCAAGACATAAAGTCATTCTGCTATAAAGGCACATGCACACATATGTTTATTGCAGCACTATTTACAATAGCAAAGACTTGAAACCAACCCAAATGCCCATCAATTATAGACTGGATAAAGAAAATGTGGCACATATACACCATGGAATACTATGCAGCCATAAAAAAGAATGAGTTCATGTCCTTTGCAGAGACATGGATGAAGCTAGAAACCATCATTCTCAGCAAACTAACACAGGAACAGAAAACCAAACGCCACATGTTCTCACTCATAAGTGGGAGATGAACAATGAGAACACATGGACACAGGGAGGGGAACATCACACACTGGGGCCTGTTGGGGGGTGGGGGACAAGGGGAGGGAGAGCATTAAGACAAATACGTAAGGCATGCAGGGCTTAATACCTAGATGACAGTTTGACAGGTGCAGCAAACCACTATGGCGCACGTATACCTATGTAACAAACCTGCACATTCTGCACATGTATCCCAGAACTTAAAGTAAAATAAATAAATAAAAAATACTATCCTGTCTTTATCTCCTGTTATGCCTACCTGAATATCCAATTACCTAGTCATGTATGGTTCTCTGAAAACAATAATCTACATATTGTTACATGTTTTTCCATTTTCTTTTAATATCCAGTCATCAAAGTACCTACCTAGTAAAAATTCTACTCATCTTTCAAGTTTCAACTCAAGCATTACCTCCGCTGTGTTGCCCACCCTGATCCTCCCAACAAATTCGATTTTGCTGCTTCTATTATTTCTTAATCATGTCTTCGTTACAGCAGTGCTCACATTTCATTACAATTGTTTTGTTTGCACATCTCTATTTGTATTAGTCTGTGAGATCCGTGAGAAAAGAAACCATGTTTATTCTTTTTTGCACCACCATCCTCTGGCATAGGCCCTAAGTACATATTTGTAGCTCAAGGGATGCTTTTTGAATGAAGAAAGCATCTTAGGAAGACAGGAATGGCACCGTCAAATGAAAGAGGGAGACGAAAGAGGTGTGTTCTGTGGTTACAGAATAAAGCCATACTGCAGGAATATATACTATAAGGAACCAGTGATGACCTATAGGTTTTTGAACATAGTATGGTGGTGCTGTTGGGATGGGCAGTGGGGAGAAAATAGGTAAGTATGGAAAAGACATAGGTTTTAGGAGAAGGATAACTTTGAATTTTTGGTGAGATATTGGTATGGAGATATTCCTCAAGATGTTGGACATGTAGGGACAGAACAGGTGCACAAAATCAGAGCTCGAGAAGTGGATTTGAAAAGGACCTACCTGGAGGTGAAGGTGGGACCCATGAGAACAGAGTACATTAATAAGGGAAGGAGGAGAGAGAGGGTAGGTAAACATTAAAGAAAAGAGCCTTTATGGAATATGTTATTTTACATGGTGGGAAAAAGCAAAGGAATCCCATGAAGGAGAGAGATCTTCTGGAAAGGCAAGCATAAAATGGAGATGGTGTTCACACTGAGAAATCAAAGGAGGAAAAAAAAAAACCCTGAACAATATGAAGATGGTTAACAGCTGCAAATACAAAAGAACAGGTAGATTAAGGACCAAAGAAAAATTGTTGCGTTTGGTAATTAGGAGTCACTAGTACTCAAAAGCTGGATTATTGAAGAAGCAGAAATATTATTTATTAGTGACTTCAAGTGAACTGCAAGATGGGGAAAAATAGGGGTGGTGAGCTATCATGTGCTTTTACAGTGTGAGCTTTCAGCAATGGAGTAAGTCTTGCTGCTGAATCATACCCACAGGGTAATGGTTGGGGGAGTGGCACTGAAGTTGAAGTTGGGGCGATTGGGGAACCAAGAGACCAGAGCACCAACGTACCAGAGATGAAGGCAAAAGAAAAGCTGTCTCCCTGGGGCTGAGCGTGGTGGAGAGAGGGCTGGTGCGCCTTGTGCATGTAGGGTTGAAACAGTAGGGTGGGCTGATGTAGGTCAAACAGTGGTTCCTACAGCCACTTTCTCTGTTGCAAACAGAATGGCCCCCCTTTTCTTGGAGTGGTCTTTCTAAAAAGCAGTTCTGACCATTTCCCAACCAATACTAACTATTTGGGGGAGAAACAAATTCCATATATTTGCATTCTTCTCTAAACAGTGGACGGTTTTTAATCACTTGATCCGCACTGCTCATGATTTTCAAATTCTCAAATGCCTTCCCCCCAACCTTTATCTTTGCCAAACTGAAAGGCACTATCTTCATGTTTCCGTTTCCATATGGCAGCCCCCAACCTCCATTTTACCAATTTTCATGTTTCTTTCAAGTTATATATTCCGTCTTGACATGTGGTAGCCAGGGTCATGCAGAATGTTACAGCTCCCGATGCATAATAGTCATAAAAAAGGAGAACACGGACCGGGCGCGGTGGCTCAAGCCTGTAATCCCAACACTTAGGGAGGCCAAGGCAGGCAGATCACGAGGTCAGGAGTTTGAGGCCAACCTGGCCAAGATGGTGAAACCCCGTCTCTACTAAAAATACAAGAATTAGCTGGGTGTGGTTGTGCGGACCTGTAGTCCCAGCTACTTGGGAGGCTGAGGCAAAAAAATCACGTGAACCCGGGAGGCAGAGGTTGCAGTGAGCCGAGATCATGCCACTGCACTCCAGCCTGGCAACAGAGCAAGACTCCATCTAAAAAAAAAGGTTGGGGGAGGGTCCTCAACCAGTGTAACAATAAACTAACTGCATAGCTTAAGCTACTGTTGGTCCCTTCAACCAACAGTAAGGCAAGTACTCTGATTGGAGGATGCATAAATTGAGCCCAGTATGGCTCACCTCCAGCTCTAGAAAAACCCTGGGAACAGGTCTTCCCGTAGCCACAAGGACCCTCACATCATCATGGATGTGTGTGCTCAGAGGGCACTGTGATAAACAGGAAGAAAAGATGCTTTGAGGAAAGGGAAGGTTAATTTATCTGTTCATAATTTAGATTTTAATGTTGCTGTGAAATGGAAGACATCATTCCTGCCTCCTGGGACTAAATGCTGGAAGAAGACATCTGTTTACAGAATTGTGCTGGGCATGTTGTATAAATTCATGTTTAAATAATAATTTCAGGTGAACTGTGAGGAAGACAGGGAAAACGAACAGGCCCCAATATGTCTTTCTTTCCTAAGAGAACCCTCTACTCCAGGGGTTTCCTGACTTCAGCACTGTGGCATTTTCGGCTGGATAAATCTTTGGGGAAGGGGAGGCTGTTCTTGTGCATTTTCAGATGTTTATCAGTATCCCTCACTTCCATCCAAGGCATCATCCACCCTAGCCCCAAGTTGTGACAAACGAAAATGTCTCCAGGCATTGAAAAATATCCTCTGTTGGGGCAAAATCACTCTCAGTATAGCACTGCTGCTCTGCACTAAAGTTTCTCAAATGTTGATGTGCACAGGAATCATCTAGGGACCTTGTTCAAATGCGAATTCAGATTCAGTAGGCCCAGGGTGGGGCCTGAGAGTTTGCCTTTCCAGAAAACTCTCAAGTTGTGCCCATTGCTGCTGCTCCAAGGAGAACATTCTGGGTAGCTGGGTTTTGACACTGCCTGCCTTTTCTCCCTTCTACACACTCTACCACCACACAGGATGGAGGCCGGATGGTGTCAGGGATGCTACCAAGGCCTCTCCTTGTATCAACATGGACATCCACCAAGCAGGGACCCTCTGACCTCATGTTCCATTCTCCACGTTCTCAGTTGGAGGGGCATAGAGCAGATGGGAGTAAATTAATGAGACGCATCTCAACCTCATTGTTAATGTCTCCAAGGTCACGAAGAAAGCCCTGGGCATCTAGAGATTGGAGAGGCTGGGAGGAGCTCACACATCAGCCAAGGCAGCTGTGACTCAGTCCACTGGGTGCAGTTCAGAGGATACAGCAGCTAATGGGACCAGATGGTCTGTGCCTTGTTTGTGGGCACGTGCCTCCCCCACCCCCTATCCTCAGTCAGTGATTTCCTTATTTGTTCCTTCCCTCCAGAAACAGAATAGCCATTTTTAAATGAAATGTGACGGAAGGCTCTCTTTCTTCCCAGTCTACGTTCCATTGAGCTTTCAGATGTCCCTATGTGGAATCATGGAACTTTCTTTAAAGGTTCTAACAGCCACCTGTATTTGGAAGCCAAGTAAAGTCGTGATATGAAGGAAAATGAAAATATATGTACCTCTACTCCAACACCCTAAATTGGGATTCTTAGGCAGAGCATTATCTCCTGATAAATGCAGGTAATTACTGGAGGTGTCATGTATTAGCACTTTACTATTAACACATGAGAGTGAAGCCCTTTATTAAAACCACCTCAGAGAGGCCAACTGAGAGCACTTTATTCCAGGCTCCTGCAACCTAAACCTGAGTGAGTGGACAGAGCCAATGGGCTATTTGCAGGTCCATCTATCCTCAGCCCCAAAGTAACTGAGCAGGGCTTAAGTTTGTTATCCTGAGAAGCTGTTCCATCAAATTGAAGTCTTATTCCGAAAACTGTCCCCTCGTGGTATCACATGCTACTTCCTTGAGAATCCTCCCTTTACCTTGAACATAGGTCTCCATTGTTTCCTCACTTGTGCTTTTTTCTTTATCTAGCAGAACCATTTGACGATTGGGTCCTGATGGGAAAAAAATACAATTTACTTGGTTCAAGAGATTATGGGAATAAACGAAGGATGTGGTTTCTAGAAACCAGCCAGGCGGGAAGCCGTTACCACCCCCAGGCCTGATGGAAGGACAAGGGGAGGTCATAGCGTTTCCAGAGCTCAGGTAGAGCTCAAGCCATGGCAGAACAAAACAACTGCCAAAAATATGTCAAACAAAGATAAAATACACTGATCTCTGCTTTTCTTCATTCTTCAGTTACCTACAGGTACCTTCTATTGGGAGAACTCAATTGAAAACTGGCTGGAAAGGGAACCGATGAGCTTGAATCCACATCGGCCAGCCTCTTGGGTTCCCCATCTGGGATAGAAAGGCAGATGGTGGGTCTGATGAGTTAGACGGAAGGGGGAATGCCGAGAATCATCAGGAGATAATCCTTTTATTCCCATGATAATCTGCCTGATGATTAAAACATCCTGACATTTGCACTTAATAGCAAAGAACATCTGAGATCAAAACACAAATATACAATAAACCATGTAGATCAAGGACCAACATGGCGAATGAGACCAAAATGGCTAATGCCATCTGTTGGTAGTAGGCAGAAAGAATGGTCCAAATCTGCATTGTAATAAGATTCTCAGGTGATCTGTGTGTTTACCAAAGTGTGAGAGGCACTGGTGCAAAGTTAGTTGTATGTGGAGAAGTTTCTGTACAAAGATAAGACCAGCAAATGAGGCATGCACTGTAGAATTAGCTTATATGAGCAAACCATTGACAATTTCCCATCTTCCCTGTTGATGCAAACTCCAAGCACCAGTCCAGGCAATCCACAAAGCATGAGTTAGAAGGAGCATGCAGGCTGCTCAAACCCTGGCTCCACTGGCCTATGTGAAGGCAGCTGCCTTCAGGTGGTCCCCTCCAGAGATTCTCCATTGGTCTCTCTCACTTGCATGAAACCAGGTCCCAGAGCTGCTGTTTAGCAGATGCAATTACTCTCTCCACAGTCACAGCAAAATAGTTTCCTCTACCCACTTCAGCTGGAACATCTTATTTAAAGTTCACACCCAAGGAGATGAGGGTGTTAATGGCTAATTTCCTCTAAATGAGCCCAAGAACTGGGAAGCCTCCTCCCCTTGACTGACAGCTGTGGAGGAGTCAGAGTCCATCTGCGTGGCCTCTGCCGGCCCTAATGCTGTGTCTGGGTGAGGGACCACTGTGGGTGAGCCACCAACAGGACAGCATCTCTCCTGTCATTCATCTGTGTGGCACACCAGCCCTCCCCTCTATAACCAGGGGCCTGTGGTATCCCCTTAAGTTGCACAGCAAAGTCTCTGCTGGCTGAGTTGGGGTCTGATGTTAATATTTTTTCTTTCCTCTAAAGCCATGTGAGGATCTGCCTGGTAGCCAAAGAAGGACCTTGGAGAGGTCAGGGGTGAACAGCCCAGCACTCATTCCCATTTGCTGTTGCTCTGCTGTCCTATAAGAAACAAAGATGGCAAGACTGGGAGGCTGAGGCAGGCGGATCACGAGGTCAGGAGTTTGAGACCAGCCTGGCCAACATGGTGAAACCCTGTCTCTGCTTAAAATACAACAACAACAACAACAACAAAAATAGCTGGGCGTGGTGGCAGGCGCCTTTAATCCCAGTTACTAGGGAGGCTGAGGCAGGAGAATCGCTTGAACCAGGGAGGCGGAGGTTGCAGTGAGCCGAGATCACGTCATTGCACTCCAGCCTGGGTGACAGGGCGAGACTCTGTCTCAAAAAAAAAAAAAAAAAAAAAAAAAGAAGCAGGGAGGTTGCATGGATTCAGAGGCCTGTGGTGGTAAGAGGAGGCTGTGTCTTGTGTAACTTCTCATTTTTTGGAATTACAACTTTTTGTTATTTAATTTCTTAGTTACCCCTCCCATCAAAATGTACCCTATTTCTAAAATAGAATATTTCTAATTATGAAAAGAATACCTGCCCATTAAGGAAACTTTGGAAAACACAGAAGAGTATAAAATTACTCATATTACATCCCAACAAATGCCTTGAGAGCAACCGATGTGTCTCCTCCTCCCTTTGCCCAATTGTATCCCCTCCTTTATTCTACAAAGATGGAATCACATTGTAGAGTAATTACAAACCTTTTGCTCACTTAACGTTATTTCATGAGAATTTCCCATGGCATTAAACCGTTCTTCAAAAGATAGCATCAAATGACTGTGTGGCATCTACCCTTTGGATGTAACATAATTTATGCAGCCTTTCCTCTGTTGATCACATTTAGCTTGATTCTAGTTCTACACTATTATAATTAATACTGGATGATAATCACTGCCCATAAATCTTCTCTGTCGTAATTATTTCCCTTGGATAGATTGCTTCAAGTCGAATTACTAAGCCAAGGGGTGTGTATGTTTTAAGACTCTTAGTATATATCACCATATTGTCCTGAAAAGACACTGTCCCACTTTATGTCTTCTTTTCTGAATTGCCTGTTAATGTCCATGGCCTGGTTTGTCTTCTTCTAAGGAAGTTCATCTCTTCTTATTTGGAAGAGCTTTTTAAATATATGCTAAAAATATTAACTTTTAAATTTTTAATTATGGTAAAATATACATAACATAAAATTTACCATTTTATCCATTTTTAAGTGTACAGTTTACTGATGTTAAGTATATCCACACTGTTGTGCAAACAATCTCCAGAACTTATTTATGTTTTAAAACTAACACTCTGTACCTATTAAACAACAGCTCCCCGGCCGGGTGCAGTGGCTTACGCCTGTAATCCCAGCACTTTGGGAGGCCCAGGCGGGCAGATCACGAGGTCAGGAGATTGCAACCATCCTGGCTAACACGGTGAAACCCCGTCTCTACTAAAAATATAAAAAGTTAGCCGGGTGCGGTGGCAGCGCCTGTAGTCCCAGCTACTAGGGAGGCTGAGGCAGGAGAATGGCGTGAACCTGGGAGGCGGAGGTTGCAGTGAGCCGAGATCGCACCACTGCACTCCAGCCTGGGTGACAGAGCGAGACTCCTTCTCAAAAAAACAAAACCAAACCAAACAAAACAAAAACAAACAAACAAAAAACATTTCCCGATTCCCTTCTCCCCACAGCCCCTGGTAACCACTCTTCTGCTTTCTTTCTCTATGAACTCAGCTACTAGTCTAGGTACCTCATATAAATGGAGCCATACAGTATTTGTCTTTTTGTGGCTTATCTCACTTAGAGTAATGCCATCAAGTTTCATCCATGTTGTAGTACATGACAGAATTCTTTTTTTTTTTTTTTTTGAGACGGAGTCTCCCTCTGTCACCCAGGCTGGTGTGCAGTAGTGCGATCGGCACTCACTGCAAGCTCCGCCTCTTGGGTTCACGCCATTCTCCTGCCTCAGCCTCCCGAGTAGCTAGGACTACAGGCGCCCGCCACCATGCCTGGTTAATTTTTTGTATTTTTAGTAGAGACAGAGTTTCACCATGTTAGCCAGGATGGTCTCGATCTCCTGACCTCATGATCCACCCGCCTCGGCCTCCCAAAGTGCTGGGATTACAGACATGAGCCACTGCACCCGGCCAGAATTTCCTTTTTTTTAAAGACTGGGTCTCACTCTGTCGTCCAGGCTGGAGTGCAGTGGCGGGAGTGATTTTGGCTCACTGCAACCTCTGCTTTCTCGGGCCCAGGTGATTCTCCAGCTTCAGCGTGCCAAGTAACTTGGACTACAGATGCATGCAAACACTTCTGGCAAATTTTTGTATTTTTGTAGCGACAGGGTTTCGCCGCGTTGCCCAGGCTGGTCTCGAACTCCTGAGCTCAAAGCGATCCGCCCACCTCGGCCTCGCAAAGTGTTGGGATTACAGGGGTGAGCTATCATGCCCAGCCCAGAGTTTTCTTTCTTTTTCAGGCAGAATATTATTCCATGTGATGTACATACCACATTTTATTTATCCATTCATTCGTTGATGGACACTTGGCTTTCTTCTACATTTTGGCTATTGAGAATAATGCTTCTATGAACATGGGTGTACATTCATGGTGATTTTTGACATATAGACTTCTAAAAATTTTTGTGACATCTGACCTATGTGTCCTCTTTATTGTTGCTTGCTTCCTTGGTCATGTTTAAGCATGTCTTGCTCACCCACAATTAGAAAAAGCACTTTTTAAAATTGTCTTCTATCATCTCATTTTTTCTTATTAAATTTTAGGCTATAACTAAACCATGCTTTCTTAAATAGTGTATGCTTTACTCAGAATATATTTGTTTGCAAGGAATGCAAACCCACTCAAAATACTGCAGACAAAAGGAAGCTTCTTCAACGATACATCTCATGGCTGCAGAGGCAGCTGGGCCTTCCAGGAGTAAATACACCATTAGGCAAGCTATCTTCCTCTCTGGCCTCTCTCTCTGCATCAACTCTCTTCTCTCTGGACCAAGTTTTTTGGCTTGCACACAGTTTGGGAGTTCACAGAACTCTGGATTGCATGTGACTTTGAAGTGTCTTGACAGGGACTCCAGCTCTAATTCTCCATGATTTTAAATGGTGCAAATACTTTAACAAGAGTATTTCAAACTCTTAGTTTATAATCTGGAGAGGGAGAGAAAGAAAAAACAAACTGGTTCAACCTTGTCCATGAATTGGTTTTCTTTGTGTCTGCTGTTTGTTTTGGGCCCAAACAGTTCTCACCGGGAAATGGGAGAGAGTCATGTGATACAAGCAACAACAACAAAAAACAAACAAGAATCTCCAGGCCTACAGAAATAAGAACGCTTTTACACTGTTGGTGGGAGTGTAAATTAGTTCAACCATTGTGGAAGACAGTGTGATGATTCCTCAAGGATCTAGGACCAAAAATACCATTTGACCCAGCAATCCCATTGCTGGGTATATACCCAAAGGATTATAAATCATTCTACTATTAAGACACATGCACACGTATGTTTATTGCAGCATAATTTAGCAAAGACTTGGAACCAACCCAAATGCCCATCAATAATAGACTGGATCAAGAAAATGTAGCACATATACACCATGGAATACTATGCAGCCATAAAAAAGGATGAGTTCATGTCCTTTGCAGGGACATGGATGAAGCTGGAAGCCATCATTCTCAGCAAACTAACACAGGAACAGAAAACCAAATGCTGCATTTTGTGAGGCCGAGGCGAGTGGATCACGAGGTTAGGAGTTCAAGACCAGCCTGGCCAAGATGGTGAAACCCCGTCTCTACCCACAAAAATACAAAAATTAGCCGCGCATGGTGGCAGGTGCCTGTAATCCCAGCTACTCGGTAGGCTGAGGCAGGAGAATTGCTTGAACCTGGGAGGCGGAGGTTGCAGTGAGCCGAGCCTGCGCCACTGCACTCCGGCCTAGGCGACAGAGCAAGACTCTGTCTCAAGAAGAAAAAAAAAAAAGAGAGAGAGAGAGAGAACACATGGACACAGGGAGGGGAACATCACACAGCAGGGCCTGTCCAGGGGTAGGGGGCAAGGGAAGGGAGAGCATTAGGACAAATACCTTATGTATGCGGGGCTTAAAACCTGGATGATGGGTTGATAAGTGCAGCAAATCACCATGGCACATGTATACCTGTGTAACAAATCTTCACTTTCTGCCCATGTATCCTAGAACTCAAAGTAAAATTAAAAAAAAAAAAAAAAAAAAGAATCTCCAGGCCCACACCTTTCCCAGGACATTAATGTGGAGCTTCCAAAAGGGTGTATGGGGTGGCAGGCACCCTAACATGTCTGTAAATGAAACTGTTGAGGTCACTCTTGTTTTTCTCAAACAGAACACCAGTTTTTCTCTTTTCTCAAACAGAACACCAGAACACCTTTTTCTCTTTTTTTTTTCCACTGATTTGAATGTCATCTTTATCATATTCTCATTCCTTAAGTTTACTATGATCTTTTTTCCTGTTTTTTTTTTTTTTTTTTTTTTTTGTGTGTGTGTGTGTATGTGTGTGTGTTCCATTTTCTATTCTTATGTCAGTGCTATACTGGTTTAATTATCATAGCCTTATGTCATATCTAGTACAAGTTCTCCTTTATTATATCTTTTTTCAAAATGTCTTGTATCTTCCCTACGTTAGTTTTTTTTTCCCAGATAGATTTTAGATTCTGTTTTTCTGCTTTTTAGTTCACATATACATTGTTTTCATTGGAATTGTTTTAGAGCTGCTAGTAAATTAGTTTGAGGAGAATTTACACTTTCACAATATCTAACGTGTGTACTATTGCCATGCATTTTTAAATAGAAATAAATTTAATTACATTTAGTAATTTACAAAAGTTTTAGGGTATTGTGGAACCTAGGAACTTGATTCACTTTGTCACCAAACAAAGGAAATATAAAGTTAATCTCACCCAGCTCCCTACTGAGTGAATGAGTATTGTCTCTAATGCATGTCCATGGACTTTAACTCCAAGGGAGTGAAAAGCCGAGGTAATTAAGTGGCTAACTTAGGGGGAGGCATTGACTTGGAGGCAAAAGCAGTTTTAGATGTTTTGCTTACCCAGTTGATGGGGCCTTGTGGCTGGTTAACAACCATTCAGCACTTCCCTATGTGTAGATAAAACATGAACGTTCCAGGGCTCAGAGCTTCAATTAATTAGAATGTGAATATGGGTATTTGTTAATTAATTCAATGAACAATTAATGAGCACACACCATGTGCCAGGCGCTGTGCTCGCTGCAGGGTGGCAATAAAGGTGGGACTTGGTCCTTGCTGTGTAGGAAGTAGTATTACGTGTGCTCACCAATAATAAGAACAGAGGCGGAATTCTATCAGTACCGTAAAGTACTGTGCTGTGGATACTCAGAGATGGGGTCAGCTCACAGCCATCCAGGTTCAGGGGACCTTTTTCCTCTTTATTTCATGGAGGGAACAGACTACAAGCCATAGCCATTTGATCACGGAGGGGTTTTCCCGGCCCAGGATCAGGTGTTTTTTGACATATTATTATTTTCATTTTCTCATCATTAAGATCTCCATTCCTTAGAGACAGCGTCTCAGCCTCACTCTGTCACCGGGACTGGAGTACAGAGGCGTGATCATAGCTTACGGCAGTCTCAAATTCCTGGGCTCAAGCAATCCTCCTGCCCAAGCCTCCTGAGTAGCTGGGACTACAGGCACGTATCACAACACTCACTAATTTCTTCTTTTAAGTTTTGTAGAGACAGGATCTCACTATGTTGTCCAAGCAGGTCTCAAACTCCTGGCCTCAAGTGATCTTCCCGCCTCAGCCTCCCAAAGCATTGAGATTAACAGGCCTGAGCCACTGTGTCTGGCCAGGCCAGTTCTTTTGAACATAATCTCTGTCAACCTGCTTTCTGATGCTTCCACCAATTTCACTTCCTTGAAATAGAATACATCTTGATTTCTAATGGCAGCCTGATGCTCCCGAAAGACCGCAGCCTTTGGAGTAAAACTAAGCTTTGCTGAAATCCTTGTTGCTTATAATACTGGTGGTGTGGTTTTGGACCAAATTTCTAAAATGAGGAAGATTTAATTTTCTCATGTGCCATATGAAGGTAATTAATGCATCTTATGTGAGGTTGTTTTAAATGATTTTATATAAACCTCTTATGTGAGGTTGTTTTAAATGATTTTATATAAAGTTTGCGGTCTAGCTCCATATCTAAAGTGGTGACTGTTTTATTAATATTTGCCCTGTCTTTGGATCAGAGGCCTCCTAAACCCAGAGATTTATCACACGTCTTCTGGCTTTAGCCTGACTTTCTTTACCTTTCCGTGAAACCAATTCTTTTTACTTAAATTGCTCTGTTAGAAGGAGTTCTGAGCCTTAAACTCCTTGTCAACTGTTGCACTGAGTTTATTAGTGGAATAAATGTCTTCGGGCCCACTGCTGAGA
Source organism: Hylobates moloch (assembly GCF_009828535.3). Lineage (NCBI taxonomy): Eukaryota > Metazoa > Chordata > Mammalia > Primates > Hylobatidae > Hylobates > Hylobates moloch. The sequence goes on from NW_026652294.1 coordinate 42,316,573, forward strand.
TGAATACCCTCTGCCTCCTAGCCTGTCCAGTCCACTTTCTGGTGGAGTCTCTTTCCCTCATTCCTCATCCTTGTGAGCTGGCTCAGAAACTACAGCTTTATTAAAAGCAGAGCTAATGCCTCTGCTCTGAACTCTTTCCACTCAACATTCTTCACCAGGAATCTTTTCTCCATTCTTTCCTGGCCAGCTCCAGGGTGCATTTCATTTTTTTTTTTTCCTAAGAAAACCTGCTGTCCTGTTTATTCCTATGGGGTCAACTCTCCCGGTGTCACATTCCCAATCTCTGGGAATAGTCTTGCTTGCAGAAGAATGGCAAAGACTATCTTTTTGAGCAGTGTTGTGGAAAGGTAAGAACATTAACCAGACTTGGAGGTAGGAAATAGATGGGATGAGACTAGTCTTGCCCTTTATAAACACTGTCTGTTTTACAAGGCACTTTCTTTTTCTAGATTTGTTTTCTCAGTTTTCTACTGAAAGAGTAAATATTGGTGGTTTCTAATCTTCCTTTCAGTTCTCGTAAACCTAATTGAGTGCAAGCATTTAAAGAAATAAGAATAGTTGCCTTCCTCTTGTTTATAGTTGGGGCGCAAATAAGAGTTTAATGCAAGGATTTAAAGGATGGATTTTTAAGATTGAGGTATTGAGGTAGGAGGTGGGACTCGACTTCAGACCAGCTTGAAGACTGGCTGAAACAGGGAAGAGGCACTGAAAGCTCTTCTCCATAAGACATGCCCACCAGTGCCATGACAGTTTGCTATTGCCGTGACAGCACCCAGAAGTTACTGCCTCTTTCCATGGCAATGACCTGGAAGTTACCTCCCCTTTTCTAGAAATTTCTGAGTAGCTTGCCCCTTAATTTGCATGTAATTAAAAGTGGATATAAATCTGACTACAGAACTGCCCCTGAGGTGCTACTCTCAGTGCACCGCTTAAGGAGTAGCCCTGCTCTGCAGGAGCAGTCACAGAGCGGGAGCACTGCCACCTCAGTAAAGCTGTTTCCTTCTACCACCAGCTTGCTCTTGAATTCTTTCCTGAGCAACACTAAGAACCTTCCCCGGCTAAGCCCCAATTTGGTGACTCGCCTGCCCTGCAACAGGTAAACCTAAATACTAAAATATATAAAGTGTATTAATCTTGTGTATATAACTTAATTGATTTTTCCTATATATTCAACTATCCATCTCCCCCTTATCCAGCACCTAGAAAAAAAAAAAAAAGAACGTTTCCGTCACCCTGTAAGTTTCCTTCATGTTCCTCTCCAGTCTAAATTTAACCCCCAGAGGTAGCTACTATTCTCACTTCTGTCATTATCAAATAGCTTGGCCTAATTTTTGTTTGCTTGTTTTTTGAGCTTCTTTCAAAAGAACTTGGCCTTGGTCTTCATACAAATGAAGCCATATGACATGCATTTTTTTGTGTGTTTGGCTTTCACTTAACATTATATTAGTGAGAGTTATCCATATTGTTACATCTGTCACCAGTTCACACTTTTTGAAGTTTTTCACATAAGTATTTCACATAAGTATTTATGTGGTATATTGTAAATATGCCACAGTCTGTTTATTCAATCACCATTTGATGGACATTCTGGCTATTTTCAATTCTTTTACTATTTTAAATAAAGCTGCAATAAATATTCTTGCACATGTCAGTTGGCAGACATATATTCATTTCTCCTGGGTGAATTTTTAGATTTGGAATTGCTGGAATATAGAACTGAAATATTTTATCTTCAGAATAAACTACCAACTTAGCTTTTCAAAGTGGTTTATCATTTTGCATTCCCACCAGCAGTGTATGAGAGTTCCAGTTGCTCCACATCCTCACCAACATTTGGGATTGCCAGTCTTTTTAATTTTAGCCATTCTGGTGAGTGTAAGGTGGTATTACATTACGGTTAAAAGTGTGGACTTTCTTGAAGCCATGAAAAATCTGTATTTGAGCCCTAGGTCTTCTGTTCATGAGGTAAGTGAAGGGAAACAGGAAACCTAAACACTCTGAGACTCAAGTTTCTTCACCTATAATTTAGAGGATATTCTTGCCCACCTCAAGGAGTTTTCTGAAGATTAAATGAGGTAGTGATTACACAGTAGAGGCTCTGGCTCATAAGTACTCTTAGTATTAAATAATAACTATTATAGCTACTGTTATTATCATTATTTTTATTACTACTGTAATTGATATTATTCAGGTACATAAATCCCTTATTCTATTAAGGTTGTCCTACATATAAGGACATTATTGGTTGAAATAATAATAATAATTATTATTATTATTATTATTATTATTTGAGTCGGAGTCTCACTCTGTTGCCCAGGCTGGAGTGCAGTGGCACAATCTTGACTAACTGCAACCTCTGCCTCCTAGGTTCAAGTGATTCTCTTGCCTCAGCCTCCCAAGTAGCTGAGATCACAGGCACCCGCCACCACATCCAGCTAATTTTTGTGTTTTTAGTAGAGATAGGGTTTTACCATGTTGGCCAGGCTGGTCTCAAGCTCCTGACCTCAAGTGACCCATCTGCCTTGGCCTCCCAAAATGCTAGGATTAACAGGCATTAGCCACTGCACGTAGCCAAATTATTTTTAAAGTTATATTTTTATGTTATAAAGTTTTCTGAGGCAGTTGACAGGAATTTAATAATATTGAGAGAAGAAGTTCATTTAGTCTGTTAATCCATTGGCAACTATCAATAGGTATATCCTTTGTGCCCAGCACTGCTCTAGGTACAGGGTATGCCTCTTGTGGAAGCTGTAAGAAGGGAGATGGACAATAAACAATAACCAAGTAGGTGAACAAGATAGTTTTATAGAATGATACATGCCCTTGATGAAAATACAATAATGTGATAGAGAATGTTGGGGAGCCTACAGTAGATTGGTTGATTAGAGAAAGTCTCTCTCAGGAGGCAAGCCTTGCAATAAAAATCTAAACGATTAACAAGAATCTAGGTTTACAAACATCTGAGGACAGAGAGTTCCAGGAAGAGGGAACTGCAAGTGCAAAGGATGTAAGACAAGCATAAGCTAGGAATGCTAGAAAAACAGAAGGAATTTGCTATGGCTGTAGGGAGCCAAGGGAAAAGTGGTGTGAGGGAGGGAAGCTGGCAGGGCCATGGTGTGTAATGTCCTGTAGATTATTTTACATTTGTATACATGTATATTTTTGAGACGAGATCTCAGTCTGTCACCCAGGGTGGAGTGCAGTGACAGGATCTTGGTTCACTGCAACCTCCACCTCCCAGGCTCAAGTGATCCTCCCACCTAAGCCTCCTGAGTAGCTGGGATTACAGGCACATGCCACCATGTCCAGCTAATTTTTTGTAGAGACGGGGTTTCGCCTTGTTGCCCAGGCAGGTCACAAGCGCCTGAGCTCAAGTGATCCGCTTGCCTTGGCCTCAGAAAGTGCTGGGATTACAGGCATGAGCCACTGTGCCCAGCCTATATTTGTATGTTAAGTGTAATATGACGCCTTGGAAGATTTTAAGGAGAGGCATAGAATGAGCAGATGTCTATTTTTAGGAGAAGACTTTTCTGTGTGTTATGCAGAGAATCTAGAGACTCGATGGAAGTGGGTAAGGAGTGGAAGCAGGAAGCTCGGTCCTCCTTCTGCAGCAGGTCAGATGAGGGATGGTGGCAGCACTCCTGGGAGGTGGCAGGACAGATGGAGAACAGTGGGTGGATGTGAAATGAAGCTTGCAGATCGTACTGATGGGCCTTGCTGATGATAGGGAAGATAAGATGAAGAGAGGAATAAAGGCTCTAGAATTGAGGAAGCAATGACAAGAAAGATTGGAGGAGAAACGGTGTATGTGGAGGGTTGCAGGAATAAAGTTTTCTTTTGGCTATTGTCATGGGTGAAATTGTACCCCCATAAAAGATATGTTGAAGTCCGAATTGCTGAACCTTACTTGAGATCAGGATTTTGGCAGATATAATCAAGTTAAGATGAGGTCATACTGAATTAGGTTGGACCTTAATCTGTATGATAAGGATTTATGGTGATAAGAAGAACGGAAAGGAGAGATGGACAGACAGACCTGCAGGATGGACAAGAAGGAACTGAGGACAAACTGTGAGGTGAAGAAAGTTACTATCAGCAACTCTTTTGACATTTCATAGAGAAGGACAGTGGAGAAATAGGACAGTGACTTGGCTGGCGGAATAGGGTAAAGGGAGAATGGAACATGTAAAGTCATAAGAGTTGAGAAGTTTCAGTATGAATGAGCCCATTGAGGGAGAGAAATTGATGACTGAGGAGGAGAGGGAGAATTTCAGGAGCTAAGTCCTTGAGAAGATGAAAAGGGATAGGCCATGCTCGGAACAAGGACATTGGACTCACTTTCATAGCAGGGAGGACAGAGAAAGGGGATGGTTGTAAATTCCCTGTGAACAACAGAGTTCCTTTCCGATGAGGCAAGGTCATGAGTTGAAGGGCACAGAGAACAGGGGACTCTGGAGGTTTCAGGAACAGGAGAAACTATAAAAGACATTTGGGAATTGGAAGAACCAACATCCCAGGGAAGGAAAGCACAATTCCCAAGAGGTGAGGGGCCCTTTGAAACTTGTGGTTCTCAATTCTAAGAGACCCTGGGCAGTCACGATGATATTGCTGAACACACCCCAGGCACTGTTCTAAGCCCTTTACATCTAAAGTCCCACATCTACTAGATGTAGCTGGTGGGCTCTCACCACTGCTGGTTTTGCTGAGTGAATGCACGGAATGAGATGGAGGCTGAGGGTGCTGAGGATGGACCATGCCAACACAACTGGATAAGGAGGCAAGGAAGGCTCAGGGTATAACAGTCTGCAAATGAAATCACCTTCCTACTGGGCGTTACAGTCTGAAAAATAGTTTAGCGCCTCAAATTTTCTCCCTCTCCAATTGTTTATTTTGCTCTGGGTTGGAAAGTTCTCTCTTAGGTGCTTGGGAAGAGGTGTGGTCCCTTGAGCAGATGCTGGCCGGGCAGCTCCCCCACCTAGAGTGCTTATAGTTCTGTCATCTTCCCAAAGTTGAATTAATCTAACCCCAAGTCACTCACGTGGCCCACTTTTCCAAAGAATCAGAGGCAATAGATGACAAAATCCCACAAGACGCTCTATACATGTGACTACATTTGGACAATACAGTACAAGACTCGGTGTGTCCAAGCAAAATTCTGTCTCAGAACCAAGGACATGGTCCAACCCACACAAACATGAAATTTCCCAGCATGTCAGGAGCAAGACAGGGATCACAGAATCACAGAGGAGCCAGTGCAGGCAGGTGTGAGATGGAGCGCTTGCTTTTGGAGGTGAGATGAGCTGGGTTTCAGTGTTTTCTCCTACTACATCTTAGTTAGCGGGTCTGTTTTTTCCAAAGCACATTCAGGAGAATCGCAGTGAGTGCCCTAAACCATGACATTACCAGCATGAAAATTGACACTCTCCCAGAAGTATGGGGTAGAGAAGAGTCCTTCCTGCAGCTTTGAATAATTTTGGACTTAAGACTTTTCTTTGACTTTCTCCCTGGAGTATTTTGAAATAGTCAGTATACTTGAGGTTTGCTCTTCTAGTAGTAATAGTAGTAGTACTAGTAATGATAGTAACCATTTATCAAATAACTGTAAGGGGCACTGTGCTTTATATGAATTGTTGGGTTTTTTTGTTTTGTGTTTGTTTGTTTGGTTATTTTTTTTTTTTTTTTTTTTTGAGACAGAGTCTTGCTCTGTCGCCCAGGCTGGAGTGCAGTGGCAAAATCTCGGCTCACTGCAGCCTCTGCCTCCCAGGTTCAAGTGATTCTCCTGCCTCAGCCTCCTGAGTAGCTGGGAATTACAGGCGCGTGCCACCACACCCAGCTAATTTTTGTATTTTTAGTAGAGACAGGGTTTCACTATGTTGATCAGGCTGGTCTCGAACTCCTGACTTCGTGATCTGCCCACCTCAGCCTCCCAAAGTGCTGGGATTATAGGCATGGGCCACCAAACCCGGCTGAATTATTGTACTTAATTAAATCTTCATTCCTTCCTCATGAGCGAGGCACCATTCCCATTTTACAGATGAGGATAACTTAGAAAGCATGGATGGTTCATCCAGAGCCGCACAGCTAGTCCCAGAACCAGATAGACTTATTGGAAGTCTATGCTCTTATCGCCTCTGTGTTACCGAGGTATGCCTAGGGCCATTTGACACTTCAGGCTTAGCTTTTTTTGGAAGTATGATGGAATGAAAGGAACTCCCAGCATAGAAAGACAGGGAATTTAGAGTCCATCCGAAATCACAGCTTAGTCACTTTGTGACTTTGTGTAATTATTTAACCTCTCTGAGACTTAACTCTTTTGGCAAATAGAGAATGTCAATATTTTCTTCACACATTTTCCTCTAGATGCTAAAAGGCATTCATCACCAATGTCTCAGTCCAAAGGCACATGATAAAATTATATAAGACGGTGGCAGTTTCTCAGGATCATTTAGTTAAAACTCATTCATTTGGATTCACTCATAGGAAGCCCAGTGTTTTTGCAGAATGTGAGAAGAAGTCAAGAAACAGAGAGGAAAGCAGGTCTCAGTTGCCCCATGGGCTAACACACTGCACATCTGCAGGGTGACAAGAGGAACCTGACAATTCCTTCATTTCTTAATAGAGCCATGAGGTCTAACCTGTATTCTCATAAGACTGGGTGCAAAGAAAGAGTTGTTCCTCCCTGCAGAGCGCCACATCGTTTGCTTCTTCTACCCGGCTCTTTTCAGGGTTTGTCTTGGCCAGGGTCCTGCTTATGACAATGCAACAGCTCTGGGATGCTGACCAGCCAGAGACAAGAATTTGGTTAATCTCTGGGCATTTTTCCAAGGGGATTATAGCCAGCATATCTGAGGAGAAAATAAATGGTGTGCTGGGGTCCCCTGAAATAGAACTCAGCCTTTTGCCTTGTTTTCTCCAACACAGAGCAGACTGTGGACTGCTAGGCGCATTGAAAGTGCCCAGGGCTGGGAAATCAAAGACACTGACTTTAGTCCCCACTTAACAGTCAACGCCTCCATGACCTTGGACTGTTTGCTATCCTTCCCTAGCTCCAGGTTTCTCATCAGCAAATAGAGGGGCGAGAAAAGGTGACCCTGAAGACTCCTGTTGCAACATTCTCTGACTTTATCTCGATGGCAGGGAGTAAGCAGAGGGTTTAGCCCCCCTAAAACCTCTGAAGATCACGACCACCAAGCACTCCTCTCCCTCATCCCTGTGGTAAATAGTTAGGATACATGAGAGGTGTGGTTTTCAAACACTGTATTTTTAAGTCATGTAACTTTTTTAAGATAAAAATATCTTACCTGAAAGCCTATATAATATACAGGAGACCCCATAGTGGAGCTCCTCAATTACAACGGGTGAGTTGACCTACAGTTTGCCCTTGACCTTCCCCTTCTTTGCTCTTGGCCTCAGCTGGAGACATCCATGGATCACATATTTATGTTTTTGTTTGTTTCTTTGTTTTTGGTTTCAAACACAAAGCACCCGTTTAAAAACAAAATCCAAACCAACAAAATGATGATTTGGGGGACATTTAGTTGAATCAAAAGAGATTTGCTTACAAACTGCTTTCGGGAGGATTCAGCCACTCATTGGATGGCTATCAAGCTGCATTCTAGGTCCTTAGTACCCACCCCATCTTGCCTATGCTCCTCATGCTTCTGTATCTGATGAGATCTTCTGCTTTCTCTTAGGGCAGATGATAGGATGAAAGCACCATCTTAGAAGTCAAGAGTGTGGGTTTCTGTTTCCAAGACTATCTGCCTTTGTGACCTTCAGAATGTCATTACTCACCTTCTTTGGGTTTATACTTCTTTAGTCCAATGGGAGTGTTGGGTAAGGTAGTCCCCGAATGGTTCTGACAAGCTGGGATGATTTATCCTGAGCCTTCCCATCTGTGGACACCTTGCATTCACCTGATGGGCTAGTCACTTAGCGATGGTCCCCTTTGTTTCCCCCAGCAGCAGTGTAGGCAGAGGGAAGACTACCAGAGAGGAGATCTTTGGGGTGCCCAGAGTATTTGCCAACAGCTCTCCTAACTCTGCACAGACCCTGGAGGACACAGTATTCATGGGCTTGTGCGAGCAAGCACTAGAATTGTCACATGAAATAACACATCCCCAGTTGCTGCTCTCTGGAGATTTTTGCACTAGCTAGTGTTAGTGCAATCTCCAGTTAGACCTGGCCTGCCCCAGTTTACCTCGGTAAGAGCAAGCTCAGAAGCTGCCTTGTTAGTTCAGCAAAAAGTTACTGCAGAGAGGAACACAGGTCTCCTGGCTCCCCGCCCCCTTCTCATTGTATAGTCAAGGTTGTGTGTTCTTGGGAACTGGAAGGAGCCCTGGGGCTTCCTCAGGGAAGGAGCCCTCAGGCCAGAGGGCAAACCCCGGGCTCTCTCCAGCTCCCTTTTCCCTTGACTCTTTCTGGCCTGAGGTCAGCTTGAGGCGCATGCAGGGTAAGAGGACCCCAGGGAGGTACATGGGAAGGAGGAAAACTGTGGTCTTAATGCACAGAGCAGCTCCCATTTATTGAGGGCTTATTCGTGCAGAGTATTAGAGGAAGCACTTTATACACAGAATGTCATTTAATCCTCACTGCCCTCCTGTGGGTTTAGGTATTAGTATCTGTGTTTGATAAATGTCTTGTCATTTACACATGGAAAAGTGGCCCCTCTCGTTTCCTGGACCTTGTACTTCTTTTTATAAAATAACGTTATTAGGTTTTTTTGGTTGTTTTCAAATTAAAAAGTACAAAGAGAAAAACAAAAAATAAATGGTACATGAGCCCACTTTATAATCCCAGATAAACTCTAAATATTACAATAATTAAAATAACACATGCTTAGAATATTCAAACATTAAAGAAAATAATAAAAATCAAAGGCAAATGCCTCCCTCCCATCAGCCCCACCCATCTCCTCAAAGGAAAGAAAGTTTTTTTAGATTGTGTTCATGATTATCTCCAGAAAAAGATTATTGTTTGTATAAATCATCATACCTGGAATGGACCTATAGATATTTTCTTTGTATGTATTCTTTTTATTGTTACTTATATAAAAGAGGTCATACATAAGCATTGCTCTGGGTCTTGCTTTTTTGTTGTTGTTTTTTCAACTTTCTGTATCTTGGAAACCTTCCTACCAGCACATACAGCTCTGCCTCCTTCTTTTTAACAGCTGCATAGTATTCCATCATGGATGTTGGATTCCAGTTTATTAAGTCACTGGCAGAAACTATTTACAATGAATCCTGCACTGTCTAGCCTGGTTGAGATATATGGAAAATTTTGAGGGCATGTATGTAAGGTAAATTTCTAGCAGCAGGAAAATAGGTCAAAGGCATGCCCTTCAAATTGGCACTACTGATTTTTACTCCCACCAGTGGGAATGAGGTGCCCATTCTCCTGGCACTGGGTATCATCAAATTGTTCGGTTTTGTCAACTGATTCGTTTTCTAAGAAGGTATCTTATATTTTGCTTTGTGTTTTCTTAATTGGGAGTTAAGGTTAATCATATTTTTAAATATCCATTAGCCTTTTAAAACATTTTCTTTCTGTGTGTAGTGGGGTACTACCTATTGGGTTTTTTTTTTTTTTTAGTTTTTGTGTATTTTTAATGTATTTTTTCTAGTTATTATTTGTTTGTTTGTACCTGTGTGCCTTTTTATTATTGACATGCTGGAGTTTTTTGTAAACAAAGGGAAAAGGCCTTTATCTCATGTATTGAAAATGTGTCCCTGGGGTATAATATGTGTTTTATCTTTTGTCTGTGGTATATTTTTCCGTAGAGAGTTTCAGCCGTGCATGGTTGTACAGAAGGGCCTAAGCACCATTCAAGCTCCCTCTCAGCTTGTCAGAGGCCAGCTCTGTGCCTTTTCTGAGGGCACATAATGCATTTCAAGCAGGCTCTAAAGATGGAGAATTGCTCCCCCACCCCTCAAGCTACTTTTGGTTTTATTTCATGACCACGGTGTACTTTGATCACCCTGTTTTTACACCAGATTTTCTGGGGCAACTCCAGTATCATTTAACTTTATTTCTGTCAATAAAGATAACTCGTTAAATGCTTAAAAATGTGTAATCTAGTTTGCCAATCTTTTCTTAATGAATTTTGGATTTGTGTACTGCTTGAAGATTACAGATAAACAAATTCATGTTTTTAGAAATTCTAGAGTTTTATTTCTTTCTTGGCGGATTTTGTCATCAGGTCTATTTTAATTCTCCCATCAATGGTGACTTGTGGGTATTTTAGTCCCTGAGTTCTTAAAACTGGAGACTCTTTGTGGCCTTTATTCTTAAAAGATAATTTAGCGATGAATAAAACCCTCAGGTAACAGCCACTTAACCAAAAGCCGCCAATCAGTCTATCCATCTGCCTGTCCATCTATCCATCCATCATTTATCTAGATTATAAACAAATAAAACAAAAAATTGTTTAATTGCCAAGCAAGTCTCCAGCTACCCAGCATAGGAAGTGAAACAGAGAAGTACTTTTTATACTTTTTCTAATTACATTTTTCTTCTTACCTACAGAATTATCTGTTATATTAAAATCTCTATCATTTCAATGAATTTCTTTGTATCTGTATAATACTACATATGCACGCATCCTTAAACAACATAATGTGTTATGTCACAATTTTAAAACTCTCTCTGTGTCATGTCATCCTGCTTTTCTTGTTTGCTTTGTGCATTCATCATTATGACTGAGAACCATCCATGCTGATATTTAGAGCTCAGGTTCATTTAATTTCATTACATTTCATTTGTACTGTATAGGAATACATTGTGTGAGTACACCACTATTTATGACTTTTCTCTGGCTGGGAAGATAGATTCTTTTCCCTAATTTGTTGGTATTACAAACGGTATTGCAATGAACATGCTGGTGCCTATCTCCTTATGCACGTGTGAGGATTTATCTAGCCTATATACCTAGAAGTAGAATGGTCAGTTTCCTGCTATATCCGCATTCAACTTTATTAGCCATTGCCAAAGTTCTTTTCAAAGCAGTTGAACCGATTTACGCTCCCACCAGAAGGGTACCTGAGTTCTTGTTTCTGCTTATTCATGTCGGTAGGCTCAGGCATTTTAATTTTTGCTAGTCTATTGAGTGTGAAATGATACCTTATTATGGTTTTAATTTGAATTTCCCTATTACTTGTGAGATTGAACACTACTTTAGGTGTATTTGCCCTTTGGGTTTTCTCTCCTTTGAGTCGCCTATGCATTTCTTTTCCCTACTTTTTTTTTATTGGGTTGTTTACTTTCTTATTAATGTGAAGTTATTTATGTGCTCTAGAAAGTAATGTAAATAAACATTTTTAGTCTTTGACTTGTAGTTTCATGATTGCTTTTGATGTATCACAGTTTAAATTTTTTTTGTTTTCTCTCTAGTTTTTGACTTTGAGTCTTGTTTAAAAATTCTTACCCTGAGATCATTAACATATTCTCTCTGATTCTTATCTGACAATTTTTAATGTTTGATTTTTTTGTATTTAGCTTCTTAGTTCTTGACTTGATTTCTGTGTACGTGTTTTTGTGTATATTTGCGTGTATGTTTATGTTTGTATATTTTTCCCCTATTTAGTGAAAAGTCTGGACTTTTTTGTGAAGAAAGCTTTTCTATTCTCCTTTCTTTTCATGATTTTCAGTGAATTTTTAGGTAGAGGAATGGAATCAAAACATCTTCATTCGAAAATAATAGCAAGCTCTTATCCTAAATAATACTAGTAGTACTTCAATAGTACTAGTACTAGTACTTAATACTTAATACTAGTACTTAAATAGTAGTAACAGTAGTACTTAAATAATACTAGTACTACTGTTCTAAATGCTTTGTGTGTTGATATTATATATAACATATATATAATTCATATTATATGTAACAGGTATAATATGAAATGGGAATCATCATTGTTTTCCTTTTGCATTTGAGGATACAGACACACAGAGGTTTGAATCTTGTCAATTATTTCCAGATAGAGTGTCCCTCCACCAGTATACTGTCCCGCCTCTACAAAAATGAAAGGCTCAAAATTCTTAAAAACGTTGCCGCACTTTCTGTAGATTTTGTGTTTTATGATGTTGGCTTGAGTTTTCTCCTTTATTTTTTAAAATGGCATTTCACCAGAGGATATCTAGATATCAGCCCCTTTTAATGCATAGTCTGGTACTTGATTATTTCTTTTGATCTAAAGACTAAAGTCTTCCATCTGTTCAGAAAAAAAGAAAAACTATTAACTTTTAATTACTGCTTCTGAACTCTCCCTTCTGTCTCTCCTCTAGGAGTCCTATTTTAAATAGGTATGACTCCTAAAGTTGTCCTCTGTGCCCTGTCTTTTCTCCCACAGTTTTTATCTCTTTGTCCTTCCCCTCTGAGTACCCAACGCCTTTCTCTCATTGGACTCTCCTTTATCAGTTTCCTTCTGTATCCGTTCTCTAGTCCAGATCTGCAACCCAAGGCAAACTGTCCTGATCAGTTTGTTTCCCGCTTATGACTGTTGGTTTAATCTCACAGATGCAAAATTCTGTTAAGTCTTACAGAGATCACTCTTTGGATATTATCTCGTTTTTTCCCTCCTTTCCTTGCAGCAAATCTCTTTCACAGAGAAACTTTCCCTGCGCTTGCTTTCTTATCAGAGTCAGCCCCATCACACACTCCAGGAGCCCAGCCATGGTCCTCTCTTTAGCTTGAATCTGCCTCCTGCCTGGGGACAGTTGTCCCTTGGTGCTGTCTCTAGGACTTCTGAATTCTGCTGAGATTTGGGAAAGGCATGGAGTTCTGACGGGAGGTCGAGGCAGCCTGGGCAGTGACTGAGCTAAAATAAAATCTTTGTTGCTTTAGGGAGGGTTGTCAGTGGTGAAGGTGAGGGGGCAGTGGCAGAACTGGAGGTATAGACATCACCAGCATGCTGATTTGCACCATTCGGTTCAGCAGGTGGTGGAAGGCATGCTCTGAAACCTGAAACCACCCTTGTGCCTGGCTGTGGACTGCGTGTCTGTCCGTCCTGTGACATGGAAGTGCTCATGCTTCACGGAACTTTGGCTTGCTTCTGTTCAGAGCTCTGCTGCATATACATGGTTGTTTCTCTTGAATTGCAATTTGGTCAAAGTTTGCCCTCTTTTGTCCTTTTACCCTGATAGGTGGCAGATGGGCAGAGACTGCAGGACAGGGAAGGGGGTGGTTCTTTGTGTTACAGCTAACAAACCCTATGATACCCACTCATATAATCATGAGTTCATAACATCAACCCATTAACTGTATGCATCACCAAGGAAAAGAAGAGGCACTGACTCCCCTCTCTTCTGTCTGCCTGCATGGGGTTTCACTTTTTCTTTTTTCTTTTTGAGATGAAGTCTCGCTGTGTCGCCCAGCCTGGATTGCAGTGGCGCAATCTCAGCTCACTGCAACCTCTGCCTCCCAGGTTCAAGCAATTCTCCTGCCTCAGGCTTCAGCCTCCCGAGTAGCTGGGACTACAGGTCCGTGCCACCACGCTTGGCTCATTTTTTGTATTTTTAGTAAAGATGGTGTTTTGCCATGTTAGCCAGGATGGTCTCGATCTCCTGACCTTGTGTTCCACCCGCCTTGGCCCTCCAAAGTGCTGGGATTACAGACGTAAGCCACTGCGCCCAGTCTGGGGCTTCACTTTTAACCAGCCCTTCTTCCCTTCATGCCGCCCTGGTTCATATTAAACTTTGGAGGCTACAAAGAATGCAGGTCATTCTAGACCTTGACCCTGGGTCCAGCGGAAGACTGATCTGTCACTGGTCCAAACATAGCAGTTCATAAAGAGTTATCCTTGGACAACTAAGAGCATTAGCAGCAGCATCTGGGAACTTGTTAGGAATGGAAATTGTCAGGCCTCTCCTCTGACCTACTAAATCCGGGATTCTGGAGGCGGGACCCCGCAATCTGTGCCATCCAGGAGAGTGTGGTGCACGCTCAACTTTGAGAACCACAGCTCAAATGAAAGCTGAAACTGTCATTGTGTTTTTTCCACCTCAGCCTCATGAGCAGCTTTCCCAAAAAGTGTCCCAGTGGATGGCTTTGAAAAACGTAAAGGCTCCATAGACAGTTCAGTGGATCACTGCCTTGTGAGAAGTCCCTAGACTTGGTTTTTATGTAGCTTTTCATTTCATTGAACTCAACATTTTCCAAACTGATTTGACCAAAGAATTCTTTACTCCTTTCAAATGCTTTTGGTGCTGCCTCATTATGCCCCAGCATCTTTTCTGTTTTCCGCCACTCGAAACCTCAGTACTTCTGAGCTTCAGCTTCTATGAACCTGGGTATCACCAAGTAGAATTCTCCAGACCTACCATTTCTACTGTGTCTTGGTCATTGTCCTAGAGAAGGGCCACAGCTGTGCTTGTTCAGGCCACAATGGTGAGGTGGTCAGGGTGAGAGTGTAGAAAGATTGTGGACTTGGAAAGCAGCTAGACCTGGTTGGAAACCAGAATCTACCACCACTTCGCTGCATGAACTTAAGAAAGTGACCATTTTTCACGAGGTTCTTGAGAGGAGCAAATGAAGCTAGGTGTGCACACTGGATTGAGCATGAGATTTGGAGTCAGAAGACTTGGATGCAAGGGCCTCCATTTTTCCATCAGGAAAATGGGAGAATCATAATAATAAACAACTTACCACATGGTATTGACTACAATTTTAAGTAACACGTGTATGTGAAAGATCTTTGTAAACTACAAAATGCTATACAATGTTAGCTATTATTATGTCAAAAGATAAAAAAACTATGTTCGCAGAGTCTCTGTTTCTCTGCCTGGTGCATAGTTGGTGATCCAGAAACTTCAGTTCCTTTCTAATGAGCATCACCCCCTGAGCCCCAGAGCAAGGCATAGCCCTGAGGGACCTTATTCCAGCTGACAGATAAGAGTGATTTGTAAGTGACACTGGCATAGTTTTATGTTCCATCTTCCTCAGTATTGATTTGCTTATCAAAGATGTTATTTATAAGAAGCACAAAAATAAACCAGTCCAAATTCTACAGGATGTATCACAAGTTCTGAATTAATGCGGTCCAAATTTATGAGGGTTCTGAGTCATTTCTTCCTTTTCTTACTCTTCTGTTCGTGGATGGGGTAGGGAGGAAGTGACAGAGTTACAAAAGGGTCCCAGCTCCTCCCAGGGCTGGTAACAAACCCTTCCACACACTCTTGACCACCCGCTTCTTCTCCCCCTGATGAAGATGCATTTCTCCAGATAGTGGAGTTCAGTTTCGGGAGCTGTCACATGGCCTAGGAGATGGGCAGAAGCCTCAGTTCAGTTCTAATAATTGTGTTCTTTTTTTTTTTTTCTGAGTTGGAGCCTTGCTGTGTCGCCCAGGCTGGAGTACAGTGGCGCGATCTCGGCTCACTGCAACCTCCATCCCTCCTGGTTTCAAGCGGTTCTCCTGCCTCAGCCTCCTAAGTAGCTGGGATTACAGACGTGCACCACCACGCCCGGCTAATTTTTGTATTTTTTTTTTAGTAGAGTCGGGGTTTCACCATGTTGGCCAGGCTAGTCTCGAACTCCTGACCTCGTGATCCACCCGCCTCAGCCTCCCAAAGTGCTGGGGTTACAGGCATGAACCACCCCGCCTGGCCTAATAATTCTGTTCTATCAAAGTGAGGGTTGTGGCCACAGTATTTTACAGCAAGAATGCTCCTCCTGGAAAGCTGTGTGCCCTAAAGAAGGAGGTAACTTATTCCAGAAGGGAGGGGGTGAGGGAAACAGTGGCAAGATTCTCCTGTTCCTGATGCACGAAGGCATCGCTTCTCAGAGTGTGGTCCCCAAAACAGTGGCATCCGCATCACCAGGAGACTTGATAGAAGTGCAGACTCTTGAGCCCTATCCTGGATCTTCTGAATCAGAAACTCTGGGAGTGGGGCCCAGCACCTGTTTTAAGCTCTCCTGGCTATGCTGAGGTACTCTCAGGTTTGAAATCTGGGGTAAGAGGGAGGGAATGGAGCCAGACTCCACTCTTCGGAGGAAGAGTGCTGAAGCCCTGAACGTAAATTGTGGGTAGAGCTGGGCGCCTAAGAGGTATTCATTGAAGTCACCTGAATAAACTAAGCTTAGTTATTCCTCCATTTACACTAAGGCAGCGGTTCTCATTTCCGGTGGCACATTAGAATCACTAGAGAGTGCTTTAAAAACATACCTGCCTAAGCCCGGACCCCACCCATTTGAATCAGAATCTCTGGAGTTGAGTCTGAAGGTCTGCATTTTGTTAAAAAAATTTTACTTTAAGTTTCAGCATACATGTGCAGAACGTGCAGGTTTGTTACATAGGTAAACATGTGCCATGGTGATTTGCTGTACTGGTCAACCCGTTGTCTAGGTTTTAAGCCCCACGTGCATTAACTATTTGTCCTAATGCTCTCCTTCTCCTTGTCCCCCAACCCCGATTCCAGCACGCACCCAGGGTTGCAATCTACTGATACAGAAAGTGGCACATTACGAAAAATCATGCTTTGCGTTGTCTTTGTATTTTCATAAGTTTTTCCATTAGGCATTTATTTTACCTATTTATATGAGACAAATTACATGTTCATATGGAAAAAACACTTGGAAAATATAGAAAAGCTGAAAAGACAGAAGAAATAGCACTCGTGTTCCTACTATCCAAAGACATTTGTCTTTGATATGTTGGTGTGCTTTTTTTCTATCGTGTGTGTGTGTGTGTGCGTGCGCACGCGCGTGCATGCACGCACGCACCGGTTTGAATTTTTAAGCACTGTGATTCTATTTAATGAACCGTTTCTGTCCATTTTTAAACTTAACATTATATCTGAAGTAGGTCTGCGCATTGTTATACGTACGATTTTTAATACACTCTTTTGGTAACATGAAAGAAATGGTTTTTTCACATGTACATACTTTAGGAGGGCATTTAGGGAGGCCTTTCTTTCTTTACAATGCCTGTATTTCAAGCATACTGCAAAATCCTATTTTGAATGTCAGAAGTAGAACATTAACTTACTTCTCTTTGAATTTCTATCCACAATCCTAACCTGCCCTCGTCTTTTTCTCCCCACAAACCCACAGGGAGATATCTGCATTAGGCGGGCAGGGGATAATGTCTGCTGCAGAAAGTCAAAGAAGTGAAGCACATATATATTTTCGCAGTATTTTGTAGCCACCATTCTATTTGTCAGCCTCAGCTGCTGTCGGATTTCTCTGAAGTCACGAGCTGTAGTCCCACAGGTTGTGGTGTGATTCATAAACATTAGAAAGAAAAAACAAATGAATAATGGATGAAAGAGACAGAGGGAAGGTGAGATAAAGGAAAGAGTGGTGGGACAAATAGACTAAGGTTCTGGTGTACTTTGCACTCAGCCAGAAATGCCAAAATCAAGCCATGTATCTCCTTTGCTCTCCTATACTTTCAATGTAATGTAATGTTCCCAGGACTTTGTTCTTTGTTGCACAGTTTTATATACATATATGTGTGTATATATATGCTAATATATATACACACATATATGTATAATATGTATATATAATTATATATGTGTATATGTATATATATTCAGTAATATATATATTTTTCATATATAATATATATTTTATATATATGTGTATATATATTCTTGGCTGCCTCCACCTTCTGACTTAGCTGCTGGTTTGAAAACCTGCATTCCGTCACTGTTGGGTGAGATGCAGCTGCGCTTGTCTTCCATGTTGGTGTCGTGGACATGCCAGGTAATTCTGCCCCATCTTCTTGCAGGGCATTATGGGAAGGATGCTTACCGAAGTGGAGGACCTGATCTCCATAACTTCATCTCATCTGGATTTGTCACATTAGGAAGAGGACACACCAAGGGTACAGTGGAAACCATTTTTTACTAAAATACAGAGGTTGCCTAGGGAACCCCCATCTGAAATGAGAAGATGGTGTGGAGGCCAGAGGCTTGTCTGGGACAGGAATAAGTGGGGTGGTTCCATGGCAGCTTGTCCTGGTGACATGCGTGGCTTCTGACAGGAGTTACCAGGAGGTCACAGGTGTGACTTTAGAGGGCGATAGAATTCCAAGAGACACCCATCCCGCTCCACCCATGATGGGGACACAGATGCCGGCCGCTCCTTGTGGGAGGGGACCACAGGGAGTGTGGTGGAAAACTGCCGGTGGATGTAGCAGCATTTGCAGTGTGTGTGTTCGCCTCGTGGCTATTATTCCTTTTCCTTTTGAAAGCTACATTTTATAAACCGATGTCAACGTTCTGTACTGTGGTATCTAAGCCGGTGTGCATGTGGAGAGTTTCAGCATCCTAAGTGTGTCTCCGTAAACACTCTATGATGTGGACACAAAGGTAGAAGGTTATGCAGACCTTCAAGCCTCAAGATGAAAGCTAACCTAGAGTTTCTGCTGATCTGCTTTACGACCTAGCTGACAGCTTGCAGAGCATCTGTGCAGGGGGCATGGACTCCTCCTCAATTCTGTCTTTTGTTTAAATAAGGTCCTACGAGTGTTGTGAGCATTCTGTCACATCAAGAGTCACTGGATCCCTAACTCCTTTGATTACCGTCCCAACACCTGTGTGCTGTTATAGATCAAATGTGAATTCTGTTGTAGGGATAGTGTATCCCTGTCTTCCCCTGAGATATGTGTCTTGTGTGAGTAAACAAGGAACTGTGCAATATTTTCTTACATTCCATGCACCTACTTTTTAAATTCCTTATGTGATGTTTGTTCATCCTGTAGAGAAAAAAAAAATCTGTATCTGTGTATGTATTTTCTGTTGTGTCTATTTGTGTCTAAATAAAGTTTATTGAGGACACAGGTGGCATTTGTGGCTACTAAGAGTTGCAGGATCAAACTGGGACCAGCTATCTCCAGAATGGGAAACGGACTCACAGTTACTCACTAAAAGATATATTCTGGGCCACAGTCTATTAACTCAAACCTGGGATCGCCGGTCCCCACATCATCCACTTTGTGATTATTACCTAGCACTGTGAGACAATTTACTCTCAAACTTAGCATTTTAAAACAATAATAAACATCCATTATCTCACATAGTTCCTGTGGGTTGGGAACCTGAGTGCTTTGGGCTTGGAGTCTCATGAGGTTGCCGTCACCACGTCAGGCAGGGCTGCCTCCTCTGAAGGCTTGACTAGGGCTGGAGGATCTGCCTCCAAGACGCTTCATTCACATGGTGCTGGATGTTGGCAAGAAGCTTCAGTTCCTCCCGTGACGTTCTCTCCCTGGGTGGCTGAGTGTCTTCACTGCATGGTGCCTGGATTTCTTCAGGGTGGGTAATCAGAGAAGGAGAAAGACAGAAGACACGGTGTCTTTGATGACCAATCCTATCCGTTGCACGCCTTTACTTTTGCAATATCTTATTCTGAGTGGGTGGGAACTACACTGAGGCATGAATATCAGGAGCCGGGCACTGTTGGGGGCCAATTTGGAGGCCAGCTACCACAAGCCTATAAACCTTGCAGCAGAGGTGGAAATATGGATTTCCAGACAGAACAGGGCAACTGTTAGGGAGGTTTCTCTGCTGCAGTAGTTCCCCACCCTTTCCCCTACCCCTTACTCTTATAGGTGGTCCAATCCAAAACACCCAACACTTCAACCAACAGAACTCTTTATACATGTAATAAATATGATGGCTTTGGGTTCATGCATTCTTTCAACAAAGATTTAGTGAAGCCTGCTATGTGCTAAGCAATATTTAGAAGATATGGAGTTTATGGAGTTCCTTACAGAACTCACATTCCACTGGGGGAAACAGACAAAATAAATTATTGACAATAAGTGCAAGGAGAAAAAGCAGGCAGCAGGGAGTGCAGTGGCAGGAAGCTGCTCTTCCCAGGGAAGGCCTCTCCAATAAGGTGGGAATTGGGGAAGTAGAAAGGAGGCCAGTCTGAGTACAGCAGGATAAAAGAGGACGAGAGTGGAAAGAGAGAGGATCCAAGCCATAGGGGAGCCAGATCATGCATTTATCCAATAGTGGACATAAGACTGCTTCCAAATGAACTGGACTCCATCAGAGCCACATAAAGGTGATTCCCAGTCCCCATCTGTTCTTTCAGTCACTGCTGCTGGGGGCATCCAGGAGACCCTCCCCTGCCCATGCCTGTGGGGCTGCGCTGTGTCTGATGTTCCATATCTCCCAACTTAATTTGTTCTGTGGCACCACCTGCCCCTCCTGTGCATGCATTGCTTGTTCTCCCCATTCACTATTTGTGCCATATTTTTCTCCCCGTTCCCTTCTCTACCAAGGCTTCTGACACCTTCTCTTTCCAGCAATGTAGCTTGTGTGTATTTCTCTATTTAGAGAACAGCTAAAGCTTCAAGAACAAAGAATCTGGGTTTGAAGGTGGTGTGGTTGGGGGTAGTGGGTGCAGGCAGACTTCGGAAATGGAGATTCCATTTTTTAGACAGAGAGAGAGGGAGACAGGGTCTCACTCGGTTGCCCAGGCTGAAGTACAGTGGCACAATCATAGCTCACTATAACCTCAGACTCCTGGGCTCAAGTGATCCTTCCATTTCAGCCTCTTGAGTAGCTGGAACTACAGGCGCATGCTCCCATGCTCAGCTAATTTAATTTTTTTTAAAATTTTTGTAGAGACAGGGTCTCACTATGTTGCCCAGGCTGGTCTCAAACTCCTGGCCTCAAGTGATCCTTCCACCTTCCCCTCCCAAAGTGCTGAGTTTATGGGATTGAGTCACTACACCTGGCCTGAACTTCCCTTCTAATGTCAGGGACTCTTTAGTCCTCTGGACAGCTGGGATCTCTGGAAAAGGGCAAGGAACCATCCTGTCTTCCTTCAGAGCAAACTGAGTTCAACTCTAAGTGCTAGCTGTAAGCAACTGGATGCATGTAAATATCCCATGGAAGGGAATAATTCAGAAACATCTAATGTGGGGTCATTTTCATTTGTATATGTTTAATTCTCTTTGTTTTCTTTCTTTATCCTTTGTTTCAACTTCAGTGACTCCTTTTCTGGATCCTCTTCCTTTATTCCTTTTTCTCTCTTCATCCAACGTTTTCCTTAGGCCCCTGGTGGCATCTAACCATTGCATTGCCCCATTTTGACTCTCAGAACTAAATAGGTAGCCAACACCTGCTTTACAAGCTAACAACATTGCTCTACTAACCCGGATCACTTAATTTAATGTGTATTTCTAATCAGACTCTGATTATGCAAGAGCCAAGCGTGGATGGTCCTTGTTCTAAGTGAAGATGGGAGTCTTCATTGGAATCTTAGTTGACATCAGTCCTGTCAGCGTTTTTTTTTTTTTTTTTTTTTTTTTTTTTTTTGAGACAGAGTCTCACTCTGCCACCTAGGCTGGAGTGTAGTGGCACGATCGTGGCTCACTGCAACCTCTGTTTCCCGGGTCCAAGCAATTCTTCTGCCTCAGCCTCCCAAGTAGCTGGGACTACAGGCATGCGCCACCTTGCCTGGCTAATTTTTGTATTTTTAGTAGAGACAGGGCTTCACCATGTTGGCCAGGCAGGTCTCAAACTCCTGACCTCAGGTGATCCACCCATCTCAGCCTCCCAAAGTGCTAGGATTACAGGCATGAGCCACCATGCCCAGCCCTGTCAGCCCTTTTTTATAGGCTCTAGAGGCAGCTTGGAGACAGAAGCACCCTCTAGCATCAGTGGGGGCTTTTCCACTTCAAGGGCTTGGGGGTAAGAATGCATATGGATCTGTCTGCTTTGTAACAAGATCCATAGTGCATGGGTAATTAAATACTCTCAAAGGAAGCCTACAATAAATGGGTATTCTTTTGTTAGTGGGATTGAGAACAGGAGACCTTATAAAACATAGAATTCTGCCTGTGGGAGCTCCATATCCCTCAAAGGCCTCTACTGTCTCTCTCACCTGTTGGTAGAGCCTTCATTTTTGTCTAGAAGGTCCCACAGTGATTGGCCAACCCCCCAGGTTACATAGCACAACCTTAGGCTCTCTAGGCACTAGAATTAGTTCTGACACGCTTTTTCAGGACTTTCTAACTGAATGGCATACTCATTCTTTCTCTTATAATTCTTACTTTTCCTCTTACTGTCTCCTAAGTACCTACTTCTGCGTGTCTCCCTTTCTTTGTTCCTTTCTTTGACCTCCTGTTCATTCATCCTTCATGATAAATAGAATCTAGGGTTAAGATGCTGATCTGAGTGACCATGAATTTAGGACAAGTTCCCCCTGAAATCTTTTCTTCGTTAATTAGACAAGATCACCCAGCCCCCAACACTGGAACCCAGAACAGTCTTTAGCAAGGCAAAGAGTCTTCCCAGGCTGCCACCATGAAAACTCAGTGATGAAGACTTCTATTTGCTGAGCATTTACTATGTACCAGGTCTTTACATACATATATACATACATACATACATACATACATACATACATACATACATACATACATACTGTGTGCTAGTATCTTCACCTTTACAACCACCCTGTGGGAGAGCTCGTTATCTTCATTTCATTGGCAAAAAGTGAAACTCAGAGCAGTTGAGCAACTTGCCTAAGTCAACATCAAGCAGTCAGTCTTGTTTTATTCCAAATCCAGGCCTGATTCTGAAGATCTGCTGCTGCTCACTGTGCTATCCTGCCTCTCCAAGCTGCGGAGCAGCTGAGGTGGTGGATGGGCTGTGCTCCCATGGGAACCACAGGTAGCTGCGCAGTAGAAGATGACTCTTCTTATCAGAGGCACACATTTTGCAAGACAGGAAGTCATAAAAGAGATAAGCCAGGAGTTACAGCGTGAACACTAGATTGGCAGGGACTGCCCTTCCTGAGAGGAAGCTCAGTCCCTTCAGATAGATTTTCAGAATCTGTCTAAATGAATACATCTATGGAAACCCTATTCAACTTTGGCAATTTGGTTAAACAGTCCGGCTGGTTGATTTTTGAGCCTGGTTGAAAAAGCCAGGGGATTCTTTCCAGAACCCCCACATTTCAATATTGTCAATTCCAGTGGTTTCCACTGGGATATCCCTGGCCACACCAGGGTGAGTAAGGGGTCCTTACAGTGGTGGCAGCAGCAGCAGCAGTGGCAGATGTGCTTACTGCAGCTGCAGAGTGAATGTGACATGCAGGTCCCCATGGAGGTGATGATACGAGTTACTGCCTGCCCTTCTCTGGTATTTCTCACCACTCACCAGGTCCTTTCTGCCATGCTGGGAGCCAGATAGAGGAGGGTGGGAGTTAGAGAGAGAGAGAGGAAGAAAGACAAAGAGAGAGAAAGAGAGAGGGAAATTTTTGAAACCTTTGGTAAAAGGAAGGAGCTACAGTGATCGCTCCATTGTAGGAGTGATTGCCCATTTTTCCATTAATTCCTCCACTAAATTACATTTCCTGAGCACTGGCTGAATACCAGACACTGTTCTGGGCATTGAGGATACAGCAGACAAACTTACATGTCAGTCAGAGAAGACAGAAATAAATCAAGATGCAAGTAAATATATGAAGTAGGTCCAATGGAGTTAGGAGCTTTGGAGCAATTAAGGCAGGGAATGGAGTAGGGAGCTGCACTTTTTAAAAGAGAGTCCAGAAGGCCTTAGGAAAAAAAAAAAAAAAAGTGACATTGAGCAAAGACTGACAGACGTGAAGGATCAGGCCATCTGGATTCCCAGGGAGAAGGGTCTTCCAGGTGAGGATACAACCGTGCTTTGCCTACCTGGCTTGTGTGGAGAGCAGCAGTGAGGCTGGAACAGAAGGAGCCAGAGCGTAGTGGTTGGAGGTGTGGTCAGAGAGGTGCAGGGAATTGACCCCACAGGGCCCTGTGGGGCATTTAAGTATCTGGCTTCCACTCTGGGGAAATGAGAAAAGACACGTTTTGGGTCTGAGGTATTGGCAAAGTGGAAGTCTGTGGAAGGACCAGATTTTAGGCAGAGATCAGGAGGCATATGACTTCAGTGTGTCTTCATGTTAAGTTTCAGATGCTTGTTAACTATCCAGGTGAAAATGCTGAGTTCAAGGGAAAACTCTTGGCTGGGGATAGAAGGGTGGGAGTTTCCAGTAGGTGAATGGCTTTTGAAGCTGGGAGGATGTTAGCTAGGGAGTGAGTAGTGCTCTTCAGGTGATGAGGCCCGAGAATGGAGGCATGGGGCACCCCAACAGGGAGAGGCTGGGGGTAGGAGGAGGGACGTACAGAAAAGACGACTCAGGAGTGGGTAGCCAGGCATCAGGAAACCAGGGTGGTGTGCTGTCTTGGAAATAGAGTGGAAAAAAATAAATGTTCCCAAGAAAGGGAGCAATCGGCTATTGTAGACTGTAGAGAAATCCAATGAGCTGAAGCGTGAGAAGAGACCACCAGGTGCGACCGAGTCTCATGGAGGTCATTGATGAATTTGGCAAGAACAGTTTGGGGGTGGGAGGGGGAAGCATCTACTCAGTGGATGCAAGAGAGAATGGATGATGTCTGAGATGTGTTCATTACCTGGACAAACCAAGTGATGGGAAGAGGAAGGTGCATTATTTCAGTAAATGTCAGAAATGTTTCCTAATAAAAAGTCATACCAGTGGGAGGCCAAGGAGGGCAGATCACCTGAGGTCAGGAGTTTAAGACCAGTCTGACCAACATGGCAAAACCCCATCTCTGCTAAAAATACAAAATTAGCTGGATGTGGTGGTCAGCACCTGTAATTGCAGCTACTTGGGAGGCTGAGACAGGAGAATTGCTTGAACTTGGGAGGTGGAGGTTGCAGTGAGCTGAGATCATGCCATTGCACTCCAGCCTGGGCAACAAGAGCGAAACTCCATCTCAAAAATTAAAAAGAAAAAGAAAAAGTAATACAAGATTTTAAAATAAGGGAATGGGAGAAGACAAATGCAGACTACAGGTACAGACAACTCTTTAGAGTTTTAATGTTAAGGATTATAGAGAATGAGAGCAGTAGTCAGCCAGAAGGGAGGATGGTGAAAAGAGTTTCGTTTTGCTTTGTTTTGTTTTTCTAAGAGGGGAGAAATCACAGTCCGTTTGTCTGTGGATAGGAATGATCTAATAAGAAAGGGAAAAATTGATTATGCTGGGGGTGTATTTCAGAAGTGACGTTCTTGGTAAGTGAAAGCAGATAGAATCTACAGCCCAGGCGGGGCACTGGCCTTGGCAAGGAGCAAACCCCACCAGGGCACATAGGACAGATAGGCCACACGGCTGCAGGTGCAGGCAAGTGGGTGTATGTGATCTTTGCTCAGTGAAATGGAAAGCAAACCATCAGCTGTAAGTGAGGGGTTAGGGTGACCGACCATCCCGGGTTGCCCAAGACTGTCCAGTTTTAGCACTGAAAGTCCTGTGTCCTGGGAAAACACTCAGTTTCTGGCAAATGAGGACGGTTGGTCACCCTAATGGTGTGGGAGAAAGCTCTGCCAGTCTGGCTTCAAAGCATTTTTCACGATAACCTGCAGAACCCAGAGCTTCTGCCCAGAGCTCGAGCGGGCACAGCTCCAAGGCCCTAGGAAATATTGGGACTGCTGTGAGGTCACCTGGGAGGCAGAGACAAGGCCAGAATGCAAGAAGCTGTTGGCCTGCGAGCACCTTTCCAGACCCTACAGAGCAGCCCTGAATGGATCTTGTCATCCCATCCAAATAATGCTCTTGGGGACTGGTTTGGGTATGGCCATCCTGCTGCCGAGAGGCACTCCATGGGGTCTGAGGCAGAAAGTTCAGGGACTAAATGCTAAAAAAGGGGTGAGTGCATTGGAGCAGGTGATGAGGTCAAGGCTGGAAAAGTGACCATCCTGAGGCCAATTTAGGGGTCTCACTAACAAGGGAATCACAGAGGTGCCCCCTTGACTGTGCAAACCCACTGATCTGAGGAGGAGGAGCTGTGGGGCTGGAGGGATTCTAGAGGCTAGGCTGATGGCACCTGCTGTGTCTGACTCTGAGAAGGGCATGAAGCCAGGCCTGGCTTATAAAATTCAGAAAACGCAGAGATGTTAGTCAGTGATGATGGGGGTAAATAGTCTAACTGGCATAAGAGAGCAGGACAAGGGGAAGCAAGGATAAGAGCCTTAGTCCCTGGAATTAGTGGGGGATGTGAGAGTAGAAGATTTTTGAGGAGTATGACTTTGGGAAATAATAATGGCTAGGGACTAACCATTAACGTGGGAAGCTGAACAAAGCAGAGAAGTTAATCAAAGCTGAGGTCAGGGACCTCCTCCAGCTGCATCAGGTTTTCTGTGGCCTGTGGACATCCTATCCAGCACTGCCTTCTGGGGCTGAGCTTGCTTTATCTCCTCAGTCCTTTCTGCAGCCCCATGGCTGATCTGATCCAGGGGCCGTGCTCACCACTCCCACCAGCCCATTTGTCTGGGTGCTGCCCATGGCATCATGTGATACAAGATTTGAAATTAGGCCTTTTCTCCTAGGAAGAAAGGATGGATGTGTATGTGTGGGCCTCTGTAAAATCACAGGCTGCCACCCCCACACCAGGATTTGGGCAAGAACCCCAGACCAACAGTGGATTGTGGCAAGGAGATGTCTGAGGCATTTGACTAATAGAACCCTGCCTAGATATTTTCACAGTCCGGAGAGCCAGGGGAGTGAGTGCGTTTGAGTATACCAAGGTGTTTGAATGCTGGACTCTAGATAAAGCGCAGCACTCAGAAGGCGTCCAGTCTCCATGGCAACAGTGAGCTTTTTCAACCCTGAGAGGGAAGTACAGGTTGCCTGGGAATGGCCTCTGTGAAGCCAGTACCACCTGGGAGCTGTCTTTCTTGTGTGGCTCTATAGGTGAGGGGTGGACGGGGAGGAGTGGGAGCAGAGCAGAGAGGAACTGTTGGATTCTGGGCTGAGGGCACCAAAGATCTCAGCTGACTATTGGTCATTCAGATCTGCACATGTGGGACAGCACCCCTGTTTACTTCATGTCTGCTCACTCCTGATTAATGGCTGGAAACAGAGAACCTGTCATTGACTTGGTGTGCTCAGCTTTATTCAATAGTGTTTCCCATGACCCTAGCTGGCACACATAGGCTGTCCCTAAGTCTTACCCTTAGGAAAATATGCGGCATCAGTGTGATTCCATATGTTGTTAGAATCGAGTCAACCTCACACCATAGCTACTTGGTAAAAAAATGATTGCATCAGAAGTAAAGATGAACCTGTACGAATGGTGAGTTTTATCTTCAACAGAACTACTGTTCAAACAAAAGTTTATATATATATGTGTGTGTGTGTGTGTATATATATATATACACACATATATATGTGTGTGTGTGTATATCACACACACCTTTGAGAGTTTCTCAGTTGGGTAACTCTGTTTGCAAGTTCAGCCATTTTGCCTAAGGGCAATGACTCTGCAAAACTCCCTTTCCCATATGGGTCCTGTTAACAAGACTACCCACCACCCTGCAGGAAGCTGAAAGGATGCTGTGTCTCCTTGGTATGGCCCAGGGCTCTGTCTCCAGCTGGATTCACAGCAATTAAGCCAGTCAGGTTGATATGAGGAGCAGGAGAGCACTAAGCACTCAAGCGTGGGAGAAGTTTGTGAGCTACCCACAGAGTTCACCTCTAAGGTAGCACCACCACATTTGCCCTCAGGAGACTCACTTGAGCCACAGGCCTGCCCCCAAGGAAGGCAGTCTATAGGCTGACCCAGGGAATGGGCATCGTTTTTCTTTAGTTCACCTTATTCTAAGAGAGTGTTTGGGTTGAAGTGGCACATGGACAGGTATCTCCATGGGGCATCTAAGCTGTCATCCAACTCACACTACCTTGGCAAATTTTGTCACAGAGGAAAATTCCCATCCACCAGGTGTATGTTGAGTTCTAGACCATTCATATCCCTGTTTAATGCTTGTTTGTGGGCCTGCTACCATTGGCCCATGTAGATGGCAGGCCAAGCCACTGGGACAATCTTCTGGACTGGTGGAAGGAGAGGAGAGATAGTACCCAGCAAAGGAGGAGTGCCAGATAAACTGCAAGGCTGCTTGCTTGGGGAAGTTTCAGCCCTTACCTGTAGGATACATGTATGCTTTCCTCAAAAGGGGAATAATTCAGGTATAGCTGGATCTCCCATGGCCCCCGGTAGGGAGCAAGAGAGACTTTTGGACACTGGGAATCATGAATGTGTCCCGTATTCTTCAGCGTTCACCAGCTTGTCTTTCTTTCTATTATGCAGAAGGGGAGGCTCACAGGAAGTCTGTTATAACCCTAATCTTGGAGCTTTCTTTACTGTCTCTTTGGGAGAGGAGAGAGGATGGAGTTCTGTTTTCCCAGAGGCTGGCTTGCTCAACCAGAGGTCTAGCAGCTCTGGGCTGCTGCTCTTCTTGTTTTCCAGTCCTTCGCTGGTGCCAAATCTGAGCTTTCTCTTGCCATGACCCTTGGGCTAGTACAGTCTCTCTTCTTGGCACTGGTCTTGGCACTGACTGGTCATCCAAGTTGGGAATCTCCCCTTCCTGGGTGCCAGCCCTTGGCATTTGCTTCCTTCATTCTCTACTGCTCACTGCCAAGAGTCTCACAGACCCTGAAAGCTAAGCTATGGGGCTAAGTCAAGCCCCAGGAAAGTGGTATGAATGGCTTCTCTATGCCAGCTGGGGTTTGTGGCCAGGAGAAAACAGCCTCTCAATCAACAGTGGCCAGGATTCCATGGTGGCCTAGAAGTGGGGCAGAAGACTGATGTTCTCAGGGCATCACTGTTTGAAACGTAACTATATTACTCTGTGACTCTGCTTCTGTGCAGATTATAAACATGGCAGTGTAAAGAAATTTCAGCCTCTCTTGCCTAGAATCATGGCCTCAGCCTCAGTCTTACTCCACTCCAAATAGTAACATAAATTTTCTTCATTCAATGGTTGTTGGAAGAAGAAAACTGGTGAAGAGAGTCATGGAGTCAGACATGCTGGACTCCTGGCTCCAAACTTGCTAGCTGTGTGACTTTGACCTCTGTGACATTCATCTATATAATAAGGTCACCATACTACCTACTTCTCAGGGCTGTTGTGGAGACTGTAGGAGAAACACCTGCACCAGAGCTCTGAGCACTCAAGCAATGGTAGCCCTTCATGTAGTTGGAGCTTAAGGGTGCTGTAGAACCTTACCCCTCAAAGGATGATGCAGGGACCAGCCATTGGGCTTCACCTGGGAGCCAATGAGAAATGCAGACTCCCGAGCCCCACCCCAAACCTACTAAATCAGAATCACCATTTTATTATAACAAAAACTCCAGGTAAATCATACACGCATTAAAATTTGAGAAGCACTGATAGAAAATATTTTTTTTTAATTTCAGTGAAGTGCCCTCAATGGCCTTTAAGATCACTTCTAAGATTCATATGCCACACAGTCTCATTCCATATCTTGCACGTTGGAAGCCAGGTTGTCCCATAGCTGAGGAGGAAAATAATTTGCAGAGCTCTGAGGGAGGATGCAGAGACCTCTTAAGATTCCAATGACCTGTTCTAGATAGGGAACCAAAACCAGCAACAGAGACATGTACATTTGCCCATTCCAGTGAAACTCGGGTATCAGTTGAGCAGAGATGAGTAAGACAGATTCTGCCTATGAGAAGCCAGCCAGTAAAACTCCTGCCGAGTAAATGGGAAGTGCCGTAAAGTAGATCCCAAGAACAGTGGAGGGCATTATAAGAGAAAAATGTTGCCTCTGAATGGACGGGTCCTAAATGGCCTCCTGTGGGAGACAGGGGTTGAGAGAATCACCTTGCAGGAAAAGAAGAAAGCGACAGGCCGAGAATAGGGCAGGGCAGGTATTTCAGGTGGGGGAGCCTCCTAAACAAAGACATGATCATGGAAATGCAGGTGTTTGGGGCCATAAGTCACCTGTAGAGGGTAGAGCAGGAAAGTGATGGGGCCATAAGTCAACTGTAGACGGTGGGCAGGAAGGTGATGGGGCCATAAGTCACCTGTAGAAGGTAATGAGAAAGTGATGGGGCTATAGGACATCTGCAGGGAGGTAGTGGAAAAGTGAAGGCACCGTAGGACACCTGTAGGGGGCAGTAGGAAACAGAGCTAGAAAGGCGGGTTGGAGGCAGTGTCCTCAATCTTTCCAGGCACAAAAATGTGGGCTGAGTTAAACATTACAATTAATGACCACTGCCCATGCCCTCTTCCTCCTTGTTACACTTCTGCCTTTAAAAACAGAACTAAGGAGCAAAGCAACACACCAAAAGCAGACCTGTGTGTCTGACTGCATGGGCAGAGATGGATTACAAACTGATGTTCAACTCCCCTCGCCTCTACTCTTCTCAGCACGAGTGTCCCCATTTGCATGAATTGTGGTGCAGCTCAGATTGCAGAGCTGAAGGGAGTTGAGTGGGTTTATGGATTTCGTGCTCCCCAGAGACTCAACCATGGCCCCAATCATGGATGGTTTCACTGTTGCAGGCCTCAGTTTCCTCATGTAAATCAGAGCATTGATGATTGATAAGACCCTTTATTGTCAGACATTCTGGGATAGTTTCAAGATAAGACACTTTCTAAATGTAGGCTTACTGCATCAAATAAGGTTGGGGAGCTTTTCCCCCAGAGGATGTCTTTGAGTTTGAACACTCCATGTGTCCTCAGAGCAGTCTATTCTTCTGCCACTCCGAGTCTTGGACCATTCATATTCTTGCTTAAGGTACCAGTAATAAGACCCTCCCAATATGAACATAGGACTGCAGAGAAGTGGCTTTTTTCTAAGGTTAATAGCAGATTGTTCATAGTTCATACCTGAAGGCCCTTCCACAAGGAATTCATAAATGTGCAGTTTGGGTTCAGAGGGGCCAGAGCTCATAAAGTATTCATTCCTTGAATAGGATTGATGTCAGATTCTTGTTCTCTTCATCTGCTTCCCAGTGAATCTTTTTTTTCTCTTCTGTTGTGGGGGAGTAATTCTGGGGAAATGTAATGGTTTTCTGGTTTTTCACTAAGAGCAGTTGAACACCTGAGCCCTAAATCTGTTCAACCGAAATGGATAGGCCATGGCATAATCATTAGCTGCTGTGCCAAAATTCATGTTGAAATTTGACTCTCAGTGTGGCAGTGTTAGGAGGTGGTGCCTAGTAGAGGGGTGTTGGCTCCTGGGGGAGGATTCCTCAAGAATAGATTATTGCTGTCCCACAGGGGTGAGTTCTTTCTCTCACAGAACTGGATTAATTTCCTGAGAGTGGGTTATTATAAAACTGAGTTTGCTTCCTAGATGTTCTCTTGCTTCCTCTGTTGCCATGTGATCTCCATACACACCTAGACCCCACTTTGCTTTGTCATGAGTGGGAGCATCATGAGCCCCTCAGCAGATATAGCTGCCCAGTCCTGGACTTTGCAGCCTCCAGAATCGTGAGCCAAATAAACCTCATTTCTTTATAAATTACCCAGCCTCAGGTATTCTGATAGAGCAACACAAAATGGACTAAGACATGAGCTATGCCCAGATTGGGGTGTAGCAGATTAGAGAGAAGCTTATGCTTACGCAGATGAAGACATGGTTCCCACAGTTAAAAAGAAAGGAGAGAGCCAAAAATGTAAACAAGTAGGCAGTGAGAGAATGGAACCTCAAGCCAGGATACACAAAGAAGGCCCTACATGGCTGGGGCTGAAGAAGGCCGGTTCTTTAGCAGCATCAGGTGGGAGGTGGGGTACCAGTGGACCAAATGAGTAGAATCAGTAGCCCCCTTTTTATGCAAATTGAGAGGTTCTGGGGAAGCCTCTTGAGCATTTGCCCCTAGGCCTATTGTTCTACCCAAATTCTGTCATCTTAGCCTTTTCTTTAGATATGAGACATTCGTAGTCTTCAGGAGATCCCCTTTAAGAAGATATCTGGGCATTTATTGAGGTAGATCATTCTGTATGATTACTCAGTCATACATTGGGCCTTGGTCCTTTTCCCCCAACTTCCTCTCTCACTAGTGTTCCCCACCTTGGTAAATGGCTCCACTGGCTATACAGTTGCTCAAGCAGCACTCTACACACTGCACACTATCCTTGACATCTTTCTCTCTCTCACTGCCTGCATCCAAGTCCGTTACCATTCTATTTCATTCTCTTGAACTTCCACACCATTTGCCCCCTTCTTAGCCAGGATCCTAGTCTGTACCTCCTCTGCTTCCCATCCAGACGAGTTGCAAAGGCCTCCTCCATGGAGTTCCATTTCCACTGCCCACCCTTCACCCACATCCTGTCCTCTACTGAGCAGCCAGACTGATCTAACTCATTCTACCTCATTTAACCAAATTTGTTCCAACATACCTTCCTAACCTAATGTATTCCAATGTAATCTTTCTAAAGCTCAGCTCTGTTGTTATTACTTAGGTTATAGAACCTCTAAGGCTTTATTGGAGCCAATATATATATATATATATAATATATATATATTATATATATATAAAATATATATATTATATATATATATATATATATATATATATATATATATATATATATATATAATATATTATGCTTGCCCATCATCAAAATGCTGAGCTCAAAACTCTGAAATGGCAAGATGCACATACTCTTCTTTCATTCCTCTATTCTGTGGTAAAAAACATGACTCAGAATCAAAGCAAACAAGGCTCTACATCATCTAGCCCTTGCTTAACACCCAGGCATCTTGCTCTACTGCTGTCCTTGCTCACTGCACTCTAGCCAAAATTGGCTTCCTTTCTGCTCTTCCCTTTTTAGGGCCTTTGCACAGGCTGTTCTTCTGTCTGGAATGTTCTTCCACTTTGGTACTTATTGGACCAATATACTCATCATTCAGGTCTCTGCCTAAATTTTCCTTTCTCTAGTGAGTCTTCCTTGGCCCTCAAGTGAAAATTATATCTTTCATAATATTTTCTTTATCATACTCTTCAAAAAATTATTTTTAACTTGTATGCTGTCTTGCCTAATGCCTGTCTTTGCCCCTGTGTGAGCAAGGACCATATCTGGGGATGTTGACTACTGTGTTGCCTATGGCTAGCACAGGGCCTGGCACATAGGTGATGCCCAGTGGATATTCATTAAAGAATGAGTGGATGGATGGATGGATAAATTGAAACAACTCCAACCTGGCAGTCAAGAGACCTGAGAACTTCCAGGTAAATGTCGTATTAGAAAATTGCTTCATCTTTCTGAGTCTGCACCTCCCTACCTGTAAATTTTTGAGAAGATGTTTTTCATTTCTAATATTCCAGGACTCCTGCATATGTGCTGAGACACAATGCATCTGTGCTAAGACAGTCCCTTCCACCTCTTTCAAAGTTGGTGCCCCTTTAATTGAGTCATCTCTGTACCTTTTATGAACCCGTTACCACTCAATCATATGCATTTTTGAACACAAAAGTCTGCATATTGCTTTTTTCAGCTTAATATTCCTTGTAGATCATTTGATATCTACACCTACAGTTTTAGCTCAATTCTGCACCTCCCCCATGACTGCTTAATCGCATATGCTATTATACCATCATTTATATAGCCAGTTTTAGACCCACAACTTAATTTTTAATGACTTTTTATTTTTTAATGTTTTTATTTAGAAACAATTTCAGACATATATAAAAGTTAGAATAATAGTGCAAATAATTCCTGTATACCCTTTGAATTTTCCAAATTTTAACACATTTGGTTTATCATTTTCTATCTCTTTGCCTCTCTTAGTCTCTGTCTCTGTCTCTCTTTTTCGTTACGTATAATATATACACAAATATACACATACACACATTATAAACATATACAGTTTTGTAACTATATGTATATATTGCTTTATAATTGTTTTTCTGAAATATTTGAGAGTAAATTTCAGATATGGTGGCCCTTTATTTCTTTTTTTTCTTTTTTTTTTTTTTTTTTCTGAGACGGAGTCTCGCTCTGTTGCCCAGACTGGAGTGCAGTGGCGCGATCTCGGCTCACTGCAACCTCCACCTCCTGGATTCACACAGTGGCCCTTTATTTCTAAGTACATATGTATTTTTTAAACTCAAGGACATTCTTTTACACAGCCACAGTATGATTATTAAAATCAGAAAAATTATCATTGATACAATACCAGTACATAATCTAAAGTGTTTATCCAAATGTACCACTAGTGTAAAAAGAAAAATGTTTTTCCTGGTCTTGGATCACATGTTGTTAGGTTTATTTCTAAGTAGCTGATCACTATTGCTGTCTGTAAATGAGGTTTCTCTACCATAGACCCTCTGTTTATGTTTGAATATACGAAGGCTATTGATTTCCTTGTGTTAATTTTATATTCTGCTACCTTACTGATTTATTGCTTATTTTTATTATTGGCATCCTAGGTATGCTATCGTATCATATGCAAATACAGGCAGTTTTACTTTTTATTTTTTTGAGATGGAGTTTTGCTCTTGTTGCCCCAGCTGGAGTGCAGTGGCACGATCTCAGCTCACTGCAAGCTGTGCCTCCCGGGTTCAAGCGAGTCTCCTGCCTCAGCTTCCCAAGTAGCTGGGATCACAGGCGCTCACCACCACGCCCAGCTAATTTTTGTATTTGTAGTAGAGACAGGGTTTCACCATGTTGGCCACACTGGTCTCGAACTCCTGATCTCAAATGATCTGCCAGCATCGGCCTCCCAAAGTGCTGGGATTACAGGCCTGAACCACCGTGCCCGGCCAGTTTTACTTCTTTACGGTTGTGCTTCTCTGTTGTCTGATTGCATTGGATTAATGCCACTAGTAAAATGTTGACTAGTAGAGGAGATAAAGGGCATCTTTGCTTTGTTTCTGATGTTAGTGGAAATCCCTCCAGAGCGTTTCCATTAAGATCCTGTCTTTATGACTAAGGTAGATAGAGATGCTAGATAGATAGATACAGATTGATTCATAAGAATGCATGTTGAGAAATTATCCTTCAGTTCCTATTTTCTTGAGTTTTTTTATTAATCAAGAATGGATACTGAATTTTGTGAAAAGCTTTTTCAGCATCTGTAGAGATCATCATAGACTTTTCCTTTAGATCTGTTTTTTTGTTGTATAATTTAAATGGATTTCCTAATATTGACCTAATCTTGCAGTCTTGGAATAAATCCCATGTTGTTTTATTTTCTTAATATAGTATTGGATACTGTTTGCTAATATTTCATTTAGCATTTTTGTGTCAGTATTCATGAATGATACTGGTTGATAGTTTTCTTTCTTATACTGTCTTTATCCTGTTTACTATCAATGTTATACTTGCTTTATTAAAAGAATTAGGGTTGGTTCCAAGTCTTTGCTACTGTGAACAGTGCTGCAATAAACATACGTGTGCATGTGTCTTTATAGTAGAATGATTTATAATCCTTTGAGTGTATATCCAGTAATGGGATTGCTGGGTCAAATGGAATTTCTGGTTCTAGATCCTTGAGGAATCGCCACACTGTCTTCCATGGCGGTTGAACTAATTTACTCTCCCACCAACAGTGTAAAAGCATTCCTCTACAAACTAACACAGGAACAGAAAACCAAACACCGCATGTTCTCACTCATAAGTGGGAGTTGAACAATGAGAACACATGGACACAGGGAAGGGAACATCACACACCAGGGCCGGTCAGGGGTTGGGGGGCAAGGGAAGGGAGAGCATTAGGACGAATACCTAATGCATGTGGGGCTTAAAACCTAGATGATGGGTTGATAGGTGCAGCAAACCACCATGGCACATGTGTACCTATGTAACAAACCTGCACGTTCTGCACATGTATCTCAGAACTTAAAGTAAAATTAAAAAAAAAAAAAAAAAGAATTAGGAATTCCCCTCCATTTTCAATGCTCTGGAGCTATATGTACAACATAGTGCCTCTCTGGTTTTTGTAGGCTGGAAACAGTTCTCCTATGAAATCATCAGGGCCTAGAACTTTTGGCTAGGGTAGTTTATTAACTTAAATTTTTGTACAAGCTGTAAATTTTTAGCTGTTTCATTTATATTTTAAAATGTTGACATTTAGGTAGATTTTCATGTGTTTTTTTTCTAGTAGTTATCTTTGTACTTACTTTTTAAATACTACTTAGTTCCAAGTGCTTGTATTTAACTTTGTAAAACTAGTTTATCAACTGTATTGCTATTTCTTAACTTACACTTCCTGCCTACACAACAATCAATGTGATTATTCTACGTTTTTTTCCTGCCGCCTTTCTCTTTCCAGTTTTTAGTTGCATTATTTCTACTTTGTCACATACAGCATCTGGGTGCTAAATGTCTACTCTCTTACCTGCCTATGTGCGTGTGTGTGTGTGTGTGTGTGTGTGTGTGTTCACTACCTTTTAATTTTGTTTTTTCTCTAAAGTTTGCCCAGTCCTCTCTTGGCTGGAGTTTATCTCCCAACAGATTGCTCAAGAAGGGCTCGTGGATACATAATTCCCTAAGTTCTTGTGTCTTGAAACTGTTGTTTTACGTACTTGACACCTGAAGGCAATCTGCCTGGTTTTGAAATTCTAGGTTCACACCTTCTTTTCCTGGAAAATGCTGTCCGATTGTTGCCTTGCTTTCTATGTTACTTTTTTTTTTTTGAGAAGTCTGATGACAGTTAAATTCTTCTGATCTTATAAGTTATTTGATCTTTTTGTTTAAAAGGCTTGAGAATTTTTTTCTTTATCTTTGAAGTCTTGGTTTTGCTAGGACATCAGAGTTGATGATTCCGAGTACATTTTCCAGGTACCTGGTGGGCTTTTTTTCATATGTACCTTAGTGTCATATCCAAGGGAGATTAGAGCCCCCCCTTAGGCATCTTGTACCTTAGTCCTCATTTTGTCTTTTTCTTTCATTTC
Source organism: Hylobates moloch (assembly GCF_009828535.3). Lineage (NCBI taxonomy): Eukaryota > Metazoa > Chordata > Mammalia > Primates > Hylobatidae > Hylobates > Hylobates moloch. The sequence goes on from NW_026652294.1 coordinate 42,353,221, forward strand.
TTTCTCGAGTTCAGTTAATTCTCCTTAACTTTTTTCTTTCTCCCGGTTGTTTTTAATTTTTGAATTTCTGTTTTAAAAGTTTTTTTTCTTAGTAACTACAAATGTGTCCTTAAGGCTGTTTAATTCATTTCTAAGTATTGTGTTAGATTTTCTTCTGCTTCATGGTTGGTTTTGTGTAATTTTGGGAGAAAATTGTTGTCAGTATAGGAGTTTGGATTTGGAGTCTCATTTTACAGTTCTAACAGTAGATTAGTATATGTTTATTCATATTTTTATCCCTTTAAAATTTATAGCAGTGTATACTATTCCTATTTTAAAAAGGCATCCCTTTCTATTAGTACAAAAAATACAATTTTATTAATGGATATGATGATGATGATGAGGAGGAGGAGGAAGTAGTTATGTGTCCTCTGATTTTTTTGGTCATCTTTCGTCTTACAGGATGCCACTGCTCCCCACTCTATGCCTCCTTTTCTTTAATGAACAATCTCCAGAGTGCTTCTTTCCCTATTTTACTTTCTTCTCATTCAGAAGACTGTTACTTTGAGTTGCATGTAACCAATACTCTGACCTACCAGGACACTTTTCCAGTATTTTCATACTTAGGATGAACTTCCTCATTCCAACAGTAGGTTTTCTTGTTTGCTTGTTTTGGTTTGGGTTTTTTTGTTTGTGTGTTTTTTTGTTTTTTTTTTTTTTTTTGACAGACTCTCACTCTGTTGCCAGGCTGGAGTGCAGTAGCACGATCTCAGCTCACTGCAACCTTCGTCTCCTGGGTTCAAGCAATTCTCCTGCCTCAGCCTCCCGAGTAGCTGGGACTACAGGTGTGTGCCACCATGCCCAGCTAATTTTTGTATTTTTAGTAGATATGGGGTTTCACCATGTTGGCCAGGATGTTCTCGATCTCTTGACCTCGTGATCTACCCGCCTTGGCCTCCCAAAGTCCTGCGATTACAGGGATGAGCCACCACATCTGTTCCCAATAGTACTTTTGATCATTCTTGGGCCTGCAGTTATTTCACCTCTTCTATCTTCTGCCTAGGTTATTTTTTTTTTCCAGACTGTCTTGCTCACCACAAGGATTATAGCAGGAGTGGAAAGATCACTTGCTGTATATTTTTTTCTTATTTTATTAAAAGTAATTTAAAATCTGGGAGTTTTCTGTTTTCCAATTATGCCAAAGACATAGCTAGGGATAACAGTGGTAATTAAGGCTGGGGCTGACTGATTATAATGTTTTGATTGTATTTTACAACAGAAAGATGGAGTAGGAGAAATGGAATGCAGCTCTGTTGAAGCTGCTCATATGAAATGAAATCTGCCTTGTCCGGCCACAGTGCCTGGTCTTATGTGTAGTGCTGTATTTACTTCCTGAATTTGCCACTGAGTGTGAGAAACCCTAACCAGTAATTGACTCTACTAATCAATATTGAATGTAGGACTCAGAGTTGTGTCATTGATAAGTATGGAATTATTTGACCATCCATTCTCCATTTTTTTAAATTTTTGTTTGTTTGTTTGTTTTTTGAGACAGAGTCTCACTCTGTCACCCAGGCTGGAGTGCAGTGGCACAATCTCAGCTCACTGCAACCTCCATCTCCTGGGTTCAAACGATTCTCCTGCCTCAGCCTCCTGAGTAGCTGGGATTAGAGGTGCCCGCCACCACACCCAGCTAATTTTTGTATTTTTAGTAGAGACAGGGTTTCACTATGTTACCCAGGTTGGTCTCGAACTCCTCACCTAAGGTGATCTGCCTGCCTCAGCCTCCCAAACTGCTGGGATTACAGGCATGAGGCACTGCACCCAGCCCATTCCCCATTTTCTTAGAGTGGCAGATGCAGGAGGACAAGAATCAGAAAAACGTTTATGGAAATGTTGAGCCATGCAGAAGGTGAGAGATTTTAGCAAATGATGATGTAACTCTCCAGGCAGAAAACTGGATAAATTAAACTCCACTGTCAAAGGTCCCTGAGAAAAAAAATTAAATCTCCATAACTAAGGGTTTTATTTTAGTCTTCATTCTCCTTGCTATTTTTTCTTCAGAATGTGATACTATACACTTCCCACTCTTGCTTGAAAGTCATTTCTCATATTGCTAGATTACAGTTTCTTTTTTACTGTACCTTCTGTATCTCCTTTTCTGCAGAGTTTCCTTCCATCACTCTATAAATATGCACATTTTCCAAGCTCTTGTTAAACCTCTACTATTGTCTTTCTTAACACTTTTCCTTAAAGAATGTACTTGCATAACTCTTGGGCATCTCTCTCAGCCCTGACCTTTTCGCTGAACTCCAATAATAAAGCTTTTTAGCAGAGAAGTGGCACTGGGAGTGGGAAAGGGAGAGACCGACGTTCATTTTCTGCCATCTCTCAAACCCAGCATCTCCTAAGGTGCGTCAGCATCTTCTCTCCAAAACCAACTTATTTTTGTGACGAAAAGTCATTAACATTGTTTTTCTCTAGTTGCTCAAGCTAAAACCTTGAACATAACTTCTGCTTGATTCTTTTGATACACACTCCTTGCCCCTCATCCTTGTTCTATAGATTCTCCTTCAATACATCCTTTGACTTTTTTGTATCTGTCCATTCCCCCAGTATGAGCTTTTGTCAACTCATTTCTAATTTAATATAGCAGCTGCCTCACTGGAATCCCTGCCTCCACCCCCTCTGCTCTACCCCTTTGACAACTGTCTACTGTCAGATTAATCTTTCTTCAATATGACTTTCATCAAATCATACTTCTGATCAGAATCTTGTAGTGGTTTCCATTTCCTATATTTCTTTTCATTTTCTAGGCATTCAAGTTGCTCCACCTTCAGAGTCATTCTGACTGTCCGTATGTGGGTAGCCTCCCTGGTGTACTTAATCTTTTACAGAATGCACAATATTTTTTCTGCATCCATAAGGCCTGAAATGTTTTTCACTGACTTGACTTTTCACTCACTTACTTTAAATACTACTCATACTTTATGGTTCTATACAAGTCTTGTGTTTTTCTGTGTACTTCACCCTCCACGAGTTTTCTCCACACCTGAATCCTGGAACAGTTCTTGTCTATGGTCTCCTAGTCTTTAAACTGTTTGTTGCTTTATAATGTTGTTTAGTTATTTGTGCATATATGTCATGTGTTTCTAGTGGGATTGTTGGCTCTTTGACTAGACTAGCTTTACGGAGCACAGAGACTAGGCCTTACACGGGAACTCTATACCTAATACTTGTTTACATTATTGGCATCTTCCCATACCTGGACATTTGGCTTTATCCCAGATATGTAAGTTTTGTTTGCGTGTTTTTGTTTTTTGAGATGGGGTCTCACTCTGTCACCCAGGTTGGAGTGCAGCAGTGCAATCTCCCCTCACTGCAACTTCTGTCTCCCAGGCTCAAGTGATCCTCCCACCCCAGCCTCCTGAGTAGCTGGGACCACAGACACAGGCCATCACGCCCAGCTAACTTTTGTAATTTGTTTGGTAGAGTCAGGGTTTCACCATGTTGCCCAGGCTGGTCTCAAACTCCTAAGCTCAAGCAGTCTGCCTGCCTTGGCCTCCTAAAATGCTGAGGTTATAGGCATGAGCCACCAGCCCCAGACATGTAAATATTTAACTCTGATTTTAGAAGGAGTTTTTGGAATTTTTATGAGAGAGTTCAGAATAAGTCATCCTAGACCCAAGTTTATGTAATGGGGTTCTATAGTCATCACAATAATAGGCTACACTGGGATGAGAGCAATTAAAAATTTGGTGACTGGATACCAACAAAGATTTATTTATTTTTCTCACACTAAGCCTATAGCCAATTTGGACAGTCCTTTAAAGCAAATATCCTCCATGTGGTACCTCAGAAATTGTACTAACAGAGGTTCCGCCATCCTGTAGCTACACAGAATACACAGCCTCCCTTGTTGACACAATCATGGAGTGATGTGCTGTAGTCTCTACATCAGATCTACAGAGGGGCTCTTAATCTTTCTCCAGATTTATAAACTACAAATCTATAAAGTAAAAAGACATGCTTTCCTCCACACATATGCATTGCAGTAGAATAGGGACAGGGAAACCACAGCGAACACTCCCTTTCATAAAGGGACAGAAGGGAGGCACGCAGCAGGCACTGGTCCTTAGCAATTTTGAAATTTCTTTTGGCAGACATTGTAAGGGGCTCCTAACCTGGGGTGGGGAATGTTTGTGATTAGGCTGCAGTTCTACTCTCTGAAGGGGCTTCCTTGTCCATTGTTTGGCATGGCTCCTAGCTCCACCATTTAGGAGGTTCCTTATTTTTTATTATCTTTCCTGGCCATACCTCAAATGGGTGTTGGGGAATATCTCCTCCTTAGGGACCACACGGCTTTCTCAGCTCACCAACCTGCCATAGTCAGAGGCCCAGGGATTGTTTAAAGTCCTGGAGAGTATCAGGGTCTCTGTTCCTTTGGCAGTTTAACTGTGTAAAAAAATGAGGTTTCTTATTTGATTCCATAATAATTCTAGATGTTAATCAACATAGACAGTTCTTGAAATATAGTTCTCCAAACTCCTGTTTCCTTTACTTTCTAGTCCCTTACCTCTTTTCCACTTAATGAGAGGCATTCTCAGCCTATCAGCCTTTGTAAGGGAATACGCCCTTAGGCTCTTTGCTCTGAGTCACTTTGTCCAATTTAACTACTAACCTTCTCAGCTAGCGTGGCAGAGGATGAGGAGTATAGAAAATGGCTCTTAAGTGTTCTCACTTTGACATGATGCACGTGACATCCATGTGTATGCCACTGGCCACAGCAAGTCACATGGACCTGCCAAGTTTCAAGAGAGCAAGGAAACATATTCTTTCATGCACTGGGATAGAAAGAAAGCCAAAACAATTAGTGAATATGAGATACATCACTTCCTTGTGGAAACTGTGAGGCACTGAGGCAGACCTCAGCAAGGGAACCAGCAATGGTGTGGACCAGAAGATGCCAAAAGGTGCAGGTTCTCTCCCTTTGGGCCAGGGTCAGACAAATAGCTGAAGCGATGTTAACTGCACACTGTGGAAATAATTCTGGTGCTCTTTGTGGAACCTTCCACAGTGGCTGCCTCATAGCCTCTCATTCTTTGACCTGGTACCCTGAAGCACCTCTGTCATGGAGGAGGGTTGAAGGAAAATTATTCCCCATGTGGCTTGGGATCCCAGAGAGCCCCTTGAAAGACCACATTTCTTGGAGATTATGCTAATGTACCAAGAGATATCCTTAAGGCTTCATAATGTAGCCTACTTTAATTTCTCCTTACTTTAGTGAGAATCCTCTCCAATAAATGTACATGATTAGAATCACTCAAGTTTTTAGGGAGTAATTGCTCTCAAGACTCAGATTTGATAGGGGGAAGTTCAAAAGCCATCAAGGAACAGAATGGAGTCTGAGCAGGACTTTGTACCCTTCATCTCTTTGCATGGATGCAAATACCACCACAGAGCCACTACACTGCAAAAAAGTGTTGGGAATCTGATTGTTTTGTTGATGTATTTTATTTTGCAATTGTCAGATTCAGGGACCCACCCTGAAGCTTTTCTAGGGGAACACAACAAAATTGTTGGCGCTATTATTGATGAGATGGGTTCTTGGGAGGGAGGTCGAAGACTTAGTGACTCCACATCAACACGGGCTCTGGAAACATGCAGGCAAAGTGGAGCTTGCCTGATAGTCAAGACTGGCCACTGGGTGGGTGTCAGCATGGCATGGTGGAAACAGGTGCTGGTGCTCAGCCAGCCTCTTCCTTGTTTTGATTAATTAGTTTCTTTTTTGTTTTATGGAACTTGATGGCACTGGTGGTGGCTTTTCGTGGTTGACTACCCCTGTAGTACCTAATTACATAGGAGATTTTTAAAAAGCAACAATGAACACATTTTCCAAATATGTTCTCACTCTCCTCCCTCTCTCGGTAATTGGAGGCAGAGGGAAAAGAGGGCTGGGTGGTGTTCCCCAGAGACCTCCTGCCAGTCGGCCCAGGCATGTCCCCATGGGGCCACTCAGGAACACAGTTGCTTGGATGCCTCATGGAATAGAGGGCTGGGGACATGCCCAGGGCCCTGAGGCCACACCCCAAGCACATGAAGCTCTCACACCTGCTGCCTTACTCCTGCACGTGAGGGCTGAGGTACTGTTCAAGAATTAGGTAGGAAATTACACATTTCAACTAAAGTTCAGTCAAAATAAAAATAAAAATATCAGGCAGCTTTTAGGGAGATCAAAGCCAGAGACTCAGTAAAAGCTCGTGATGCAGGCAATTCTGAAACTCCTATCTTTGCTCTTTTGAATTAAAAGAATAGTTGCAAGAAAAATAACATATTTTTATTTATTCATTCGTTCAATCTGTGACTTGATCCTGTGCTAGGCACTGAGAGAGTCTATTGGCAAGAATCTGACTGGGCAGAAAATGGCATCGGGAGACGTGGACTGGAAGACCTTATCTGGCCCGCTGAAGACTGGAGTGAGAGGGGAGACAGTCTAGGGACCTCATGCCTGTATATCCCAAGACTGTTTGTCTAGACACCAAATTGTTCCCAGCTCCCTCTTAATGGAGACAGAGGAAAGAAAATACCTGTGGGCTGTGGCTGACTCACATGGCAATTTCCTTCTGTTTGACTGACCACCCCCATTTGCCCTCTCACTGTTTGTAAGGGCCTGGCACTCTACCAGTTATAGACTGTGGGCCATGTGGTGAAGGAAGTCAGTGTGAGGCATGATTCACAGGACTCCTGAACTGGTGAAAGTTTCCTATAAGAATGGAAGAACGCCCAAGCACACACGGTAATGTACACTACACCCCCCCAATACAGACGCGTGCGAGGAGATTTAAACTCTGCCCCTTGACTTTCCTTTCTGGAGGACCACACTGAAGTTGTGAGTCATTTTACAACAGAAGGATGACCTAGCCTTTGGGTTCATATATTATCTTCATCTGTTGACTCTGCTACTACAAGAGGCAATGCAGCCCTCCAACAGACGCCGATTACATAGCATTCCCCTTCTCAGTGAGGAACTCCCTTTATGTGATAAGAAGTACTGTCTGCCTCCCTCCATTCCCTGATTTCTGCACAAGAGCAATCTTACCCAAAATCCCTTCATCCTGGGCCCTCTGTTCAACTTTATCTGCAGAGTGAGACAGTAGTTTCTGACCCCAGTTGCAAATCTGACTCAGCAAAACTTAAAAAAATATATGCAAAAGGAAGGCCCTATCCAAGACTTCCTGAATCAAAATCTATAGAAGTAAGGCTATGTCACTTTAATAAGCTTCCAAGATGATCCTGATACACAACTGTGATCAGTGCCTCTTAAGATGTCACATGCATTTAAATCACCAGGGGATGTTGTCAACATGAAGATTTTGATCCAGTAGGTCTAGGGTGCCCCTGAGATGTAGCATTTCTAACAAAACCCTGGGGCTGCTTCTGGTCCCAGAGTAAATTTGAGGTAGCCAAGGTGTAGAGCTGTGGTTCTCCATCCCAGCTACATGTTAGAATCATCTGGGGAACTTAAAAAAAATCCCTTTGCTCCAGCTGCATTGCTAACTAAATCCTAGTTCTGGGGCTGGGACTCAGACATCAGTAATTTCTAAAGCTTCCCAGGTAATAACATTGTGCAGCTCTGGACCAGGCACAGTGGCTTAGGCCTGTGATCCCAGCACTTTGGGAGGCCGAGGCGGGCGGATCACAAGGTCAGCAGTTCGAGACCAGCCTGGCCAACATGGTGAAACCCCGTCTCCACTAAAAATACAAAAATTAGCCAGGCGTGGTGGCAGGCGCCTGTAATCCCAGCTACTTGGGAGGCTGAGGCAGGAGAATTGCTTGAACCCAGGAGGCAGAGGTTGCAGTGAGCCGAGACCACGTTCTAGCCTGGGTGACAGAGCAAAGCTCTGTCTCAAAAAAAAAAAAAAAAAAAAAAAATTGTGCAGCTCTAGTTGAGAACCATTGTTTTGGGAGCTGTTTTACACCAGAGTGGGTCTGTGATTCAGCTGCTCAACTCCCAACCCGACCACAGGCCTGCTACCTTCTCTCCAAAATCTTATTTTCTAGGCAGCTGCACTGCGTATGTTTTTCCAGACAGCTAGACAATACATATTATCATCATAGAAGAGCACGTTGAAACACATCCCTTTCTAGAGATAACCAATAGCAGTATTAGCAAAGTCTATACATCCACCCTATTCCCTTGGCACAGAAAATTAATTCTCAGTTGTTGGTTAATGGCTTCTTGGCTTCTCTGTCAATCTCCTGGAGCAATCTGCATGGTACATTTACACAACCACACAGGCAGTGGTACGTGGACACACCGCATGCATGAGATTAACCTCTCACTCACACAACCCCTCTATCTTCCACCTTTGTGGTCCTTCCCTAAGAACACAAAAGAATTAATATCATACTTCCCCACCTCTTCCACCTTCTTCAAGTCATCCGTACCTGTGAGCTCTTGCACACTGTGCAGCATTGCTCAGAATGTCTTAACTCACCAGTCGTCACCAGAATATCCTAACTCACCCTGCGAAATGGCTGGTTCCCACTTGTCTTTCAGCTCCTTCTTTCTTGCCTTTGGACATCACCTTCCCAGGCACCATAATTCTCGGCAACTCCTCTTTGCTCCATGGAAGTGTCTACTGTAATCCTTAGTACATTGTGAAGTATTTATTGATTTCTGAATCTCTTTTCCCCACTAGACTGTGAGCTCCCTACTGGTGAGAGTGTCTTGCCAATCTCTCAATCTGTACCACAATGCTACCTTCTGAGCACAATGCCCAGAACAGAGCAGCAGGTCACACGACATTTTATTGAATTAATCAATGGTCCCTCTCCTCTTTCTTTTTTTCCTGCTTTCTCTATTAGATTGTATAAAATGTACAGAAACTGATCTGTTTTAGCATGATTCTGACTGGCATATTTGCTCAAACCAGTCCACACCCCCACGAGAGTATAATTGGCATATCCAGTCCTTCCAAAACCGTGTCAATCATTCTTCTGTGTAAATAGGCACAGGTGATTGGTTCTAATCAAAGTCATTAGGGTGGTTCTGGAACGATCCTGCTGCCATATGTAGATAATTATGGCAGAAGTCTAAATTTTGGATGTTAGCCAATCTAAATAGCATTAGCATGAGGAATTTAAATAGAACAAAAGGAGAAGGATGACACAGTATTTGGACATAAATAATAATAGCTAGCACTTATAGAGCATTTTCTATGTGCCAGGCACTCTTCTAAGTACTTTACATATATTAACTCATTTATACAACATAACCATCTTACAAGATAACCACTATTAGTATCTGAATTTTATAGGTGAGGAAACTAAGGTACAGAGAGGTTAGGTAACCTGGCCAACATATAGCTGGTAAGTGGTGGAGCCTCTGTTCGGACCAGGTAGATTAGTAGCTCCAGGTCTGTGTTCCCCATCCCTGTGGGGATGTGTGCTCTAGTCTATGCTGCCCTAGTGAATGGGCTTCTTTCAAGACACAGCATAATCAAATTTCTCAGACCTAACTCGACCCCTGGAAGCAGAATGGACCATCAGGGTTCTCTATCTTATTGAAGTAGCAGTCCTCAAAGTTTAGTATATTGTTGTGTTTTTTTTTCTTTTTCTCTCTCTTAAATATACACACACAGAGACATACCCATCTCTGAGAAAATAGACTTAGGGACTTTCAATAGCTAGCTTACTTATAAAAACAAAGTAGTTCTGAATGAGAGCAATGCTGTTGTGTTCCTCGAGTTTTGCTTGCTTTTGGAGATAAGACTGGGGTGCTGGAATGAGGAGTTTGGTTGATGGTTTCTGAGTCTAAGACTCCTGTTAATGATACCACTGTTTGTCATTATTTGATGGCTCCTTTTTTGGATCTACCAGAAACCTAAGATCCCTCCTGTGCTCTCTGGGGATGTGGTCCAACCCCTTGGCTTTATGAGAAAAATTAGAGAGCTCCCTGTGTCACACTGGAGGACTTGCCTGTGAAATGCATCTGCCCTCATCACTGGAGTTTTCACCTTTTGTATAAGGTGGCTTCATTGGTGACCTCACATTTGAAAAGCCAAGAGTTAGAATCAATATTTTTGCATGGTCATTTCTTCCCTGACACCATCAAATGAATATGATCTGATGTGCCTGGAGCAGATAAACACACTGCCCCTTCCCATCTCTGAAGCCAGACGGAAAAGCTGGGAGCTTGTGTCTTTAACGAAGTTCTCTACATTGTTAAGGAGAAGTAGAGCAGACTCTACTTCTTTGAAAAAAAGTTAGCAAGAAAAGGACTTCACAATAGTTTCTATATTGTCCCTCCTCCTTATGCCACGTGGGAAACCATTAGAATGTAATTAAAAAAAATAAAAGTAGTGTCAGTATCTCTAAAGCAGTGGTTCTCAAAGTGTGGCTCCCACACCAGCAGCATCAACATTCCCTAGAAACTTGTTAGTGCAAATTCTTGGGCTCTATCCCAGACTTACTGAATCAGAAGCTCTGGGGGTGGGGATCAGCAGTGTGTGTTTTAATATGCCCTCTAGGTGATTCTGATGTGTGCCAAAGTTTGAGAACTGCTGTTATAAAGAATTAAGACATTTAATCAAAACATGCTTCTTAATATATGACCGCACCGAAACTGATGCAGAGAATACATCATTTAAGTATCTTGTCCTCAAGGGATATCTTAACTAATGCTACCTAGAAATGTAGTTCTGTAGCAGGCATGAAGTGTCATCCAAATCGTAAGAAGCTAGACATAAACTGCAGGGATATTGAAGCCATCTATTCATTGCCAACCTCAGAAAAATGCCTCCACAGTGTATTGACCATCCTTTGCCCATTGATCAAGGCAGGTGGGATGTGGTTGGAGGTTGATGATTAATTCAGGTGTTTCTAACTTGAAGAGCTCAGCTGTTCCCCTTGCTCACAGCTGCCTTACTGAAGTGATGATATTAAAACTGTGAAAATTCTGAAAGCTAATTCAACCAAATGACTTTAATCACCAGGGTGATAGGACACACCAAGAGACTATAAGACTGGAGCTTCGGTCAAATTCAAATGTTATTGCTTTTGACTGGGAACATTGCAAGACACAAAGAGCAAATGGAACCAGCACAGTGTCATCTTTAAAATTAGTTACAAAGATCAAAACATTAAAAAACTGAAATGATTTTTTCAAGCATAAAAATTTATCCTCTCTGAAATAATTAATTTGATAAAATTACTCACTAGACCCATGTATCATTGTGTTATTATAGCTGCAGCGTCTAAAATAACCTTAGCTTTTCTTTTTGAAGAAGCCAGTACAGTTTCTAAAAGGTACATACCTAATTAGGTCAGACAGTAACTAACTTGACTTTCCAATGTTGTTCTATAGAGAATACTAGTTATAATTATCTTTTCCCCACTTTCCCCCCAAAAATTGGGGTATGGATTCACATGCAAGATTAAGAATAAAATAGAAGGTCATCAAACTCAGAAGGAAGCAATATTCTAGTTCATGGGGCTCTTGTCTAGTGTTGTCTGTATTAGAAAATGACAGTGTCAGGCCGGGAGGGTGGCTTATGCCTGTAATCCCAGGCTGAGGCGAGTGGATCACGAGATCAGGAGTTCGAGACCAGCCTGGCCAATATGGTGAAATCCCGTCTCTACTAAAAATACAAAAATCAGACAGGCGTGGTAATGCTTGCCTGTAGTCCCAGCTACTCGGGAGGCTGAGACAGAAGAATTGCTTGAACCCGAGAGGCGCAGGTTGCAGTGAGCTGAGGCCGTGCCATTGCACTCCAGCCTGGGGGACAGAGCAAGACTCCATCTCAAAAAAACAAAAAAAAAAAAAAAAAAAAAAAAAGGAAAAGAAAATGACAGCGTCGTGTCTGTTGGAGAAAGTCAGGAGTTCTTGGGATATCATCTCCACCACATACAGGTAATATCACAAAGGATCAGTGTTCCAGGGCAAGAACTTCCCTGGATTACTGCCACCACCAAAATTTACCTGGAGAGACCATTGGTATGACCTAACATATTGCTTCTGATACATGCATCTTTGGCATTTTCCATTGCCTGAGTTCAGTGGCATGAGGATGAAGGGTTTATATGGAGATGAAAAGAAAATGGTAAGAGTCATACGCTCACAGAATTATTTGTGTTAATGGAAGAGTTCAGGTCTCGTCATCCTCTTCTGTTGGCAGTAGCCACAAGTTGTGAGTCCAGATGCCTCCCGGTCTTCCAGGAGTCTTAATAATTATCCCTGAATCTTAGATTGCTCTTTGAGCCAGCCCTGACTCCCTGAAGCTGCAGTTCCTAGGGTAAGGCTCAAGCTAGAAGTAGTAATCAAGTTGGCTGCGACCTCATCTTTCCAGTATTAACGCCCTCAATCAACAACCCTTGGAGGAGGTTGGATGAGTTATCCAGTTCACTGAAGCAATAGGAATCCTTGAGCATCTATTTTGTACCAGCAGGTCCTTCACCTATGTTTTCTTTAATTCTCATAATAAATCTACAAAGTAGGTACTATGAACTTCTGGGTGCAGATGAGGAAAAGGAAGCTTGGAGAGATGAAGTGACTTACTCAAATATGCACAGCTATTAAGTGGCAGAACTAGTATTTGAATTCAGGTCCAATTAGAGTTAGGGTTAGGGTAAGATCGAACCCTAAAATCTAACTTCTTCCTTTGACGCTTGTTATGAAATTGGATCACACTGATAAGCTGCCCTGCGATAACCTAGCTGACTGATAATGTCACTATGGACATTGGTTGCTAGCCAGTCTGCCCCCTTCATCCCTTAGGTCCAAGATGCCCCATGCATCCACTCCCAAATCTGGCTGGCTCCAGGAATAGTTCAAGACTTAGTAGGTTGTCAAAGTGTGGTCCCTGGACCTGCTGTGCCAGTGTCACCTATGAACAAATTAGAAATGCAAATTTTCCAGTACCACCTAAGGCCCACTGAATCAGAAAATCTGGGGTTGGGACCCAGAAAATGTGTCTTAACAGGTCATCCAGGTGGCTCTGTTGCGTGAGTAAGAGCTCAGAACACTGGTCTAGCCTGTTTCTTACTATAGATGGAAACAGTGAAACGGAAACTCAATTCTGTCTATTTTTTAAAATTTTTAAATTTATTTTTATTTTTTTGAGACGGTGTCTCACTGTCGCCCAGGCTGGAGTGCAGTGGCGTGATCTTGGCTCACTGCAAACTCCGCCTCGAGGGTTCACGCCATTCTCCTACCTCAGCCTCCTCAGTAGCTGGGACTACAGGCACCTGCCACCACGCCCAGCTAATATTTTGTATTTTTAGTAGAGACAGGGTTTCACCTTGTTAGCCAGGTTGGTCTCGATCTCGTGACCTCGTGATCTGCCCGCCTTGGCCTCCCAAAGTGCTGGGATTCCAGGCATGAGCCACCGCGCCTGGCCTCAAATCTGTCTATTTAGCCTCCCCTACCCTTGATCTGTCTCTCGCTAACTTTCTGTTTCTCAGGTATTTTAGAAATTTAGGCTGGCTTTGAAGGCCCTCATATTTATTTTATTGTTTTCCAAAATCACTGTTTGTTTGTTTGTTTGTTTAAGATGGAGTCTCACTCTGTAGCCCAGGCTGGAGTGCAGTGGCATGATCTCGGCTCACTGCAACCTCCACCTCCCAAGTTCAAGCAATTCTCCTGCCTCAGCCTCTCGAGTAGCTGGGACTATGGGCACATGCCACCATGCCCGGCTAATTTTTGCATTTTGAGTAGAGAAGGGGTTTCACCATGTTGGCCAGGCTGGTCTCGAACTCCTGACTTCAGGTGATCCACCCTCCTCGGCCTCCCAAAGTGCTGGGATTATAGGCATGAGCTACTGTGCCTGGCCTCCAAAATCACTTCTAATTAACTGAGGATATCACAGACTGCCCAAGGCTGGCATGGAGAACCTCTGCATGTTAGGGAGCATCATCTGTTTCCTTAACTTGCTGCTGTGACCTTGCAGGTGATTAAGATCTTCATCTGGGTAGCTGGAGTTTTATTGACCACACACGTGCATTCAGGATTCTAATAGGTGTGTTCAAATGGGCCTCTTCCTTTTATTTTCCCTAATTCATAAATGCCTACCAATGTATGATTGTTTTTAGAAAAGGCAAGGTGGTTTTCATTTAGTTTCCTTTTCCCCCAAGGATGTTTGGAGAAGATAAGAAAAAGGTTGTCTCTGAAAATGTTAAGTGGTTGCTTATTAATGGCAAGTTGTAGTGTAAAAGATGAGCTTTGAAGATCTTGTGAACTGGGTTTAAATATCCTTTCCACTTTACTGGCTTTGAGTCTTTGGAAAAAATCATTTTAACTCTCTGAACTTTAATTTTTTCATCTTTAATATGAAGAAAATAATACCAACTAGGGCTGTTGTGAGAACTATATGGCAATATAGTGAAAGTGAAGTACCTCACACACTGGCATACTGTAGTGTTAAGTAAAAAACAAATAACTATTATTATTGGGGAAAATGGCACAGTGTTACATACTCTGGAGTAAAGGTATGGAAGCCACCAAATAAATGTGGCATAGGTCCCTCAAGTACCATATTTATTTCTTGGTAAGAAATATAAATATGATTTTCATGTTAAAACCAACCAAGATTTTGTTTACTCTCCTACATTTTTGCATTCTTAAAATGAAGCATGATTTCGAAGAACACTTAGACTTCTTCTTTTTTGTTTTGTTTTTGAGACAGAGTCTCACTTTGTCGCCCAGGCTGGAGTGCAGTGGCGCGATCTCAGCTCACTGCAAGCTCCACCTCTCGGGTTCACGCCATTCTCCTGCCTCAGCCTCCCGAGTAGCTGGACTACAGGCACCCACCACCACGCCCGGCTAATTTTTTGTATTTTTAGTAGAGACGGGGGAAGAACATGTAGATTTCTATGAACTTGGTTAGAGGCTTATACTGTGTGCATTCCACCATCCCCGCCACCCCTGGGCCCGGGTGTGGCCTCTCTTTCCTTTATACGCCGGCAGCCTTCCAAGGAACAATCTGGGAAGCACTAGAAAGTAGGGCTGTGGCCAGGGCATGCATGCAATAAGTAGGTAGATTATGGCTTAAGTGACATTAGTGAAGGAGCTGCATTGTAATGAGGATCCTGCCAGAGATGCCATCAAGGGGATTACTGGGGGAAAGGCAGGACTTGGCTACTCCTCACACACTTCCCAACTGTAAGAGCCCATAGGCTGTGATTCCTACCCACGTGGCGTCCTCCACACACAGGTCTGCGGATGGGCACTCAGGAATGAGTGAACGTATGTACTTGGATTCCATAAATCCCAGGACACTATCTCCTTCCAGCATGTCATTCTGTAATTGCCATCACAGATCACCCTAACTCCAGTCAGACTTTCGATGATACATCATTTCATGTTGGGGTAGTGTTGAGCTGCAAGTAACAGAAAACCAGGCATAAATGAACAGAGTTTATCTGCCCTGTAGAACAAGATGTCTGTGTGCACCCTCATAGTTGCTTGATGGCTGGGAAACTCCAGTTATGACATTCAAGCTCAGAGGCCATTGCCCAGACATTCAAGGAAAAGCCAGAACAGAGGGAGGGAAATACCACCAGACACCAGCTTCTGTTTATCTGTCCCTTCTTTACTGCTGTGTCCAGACCACCCCAGAACTGGGGCATGCAACGACCACCATCTACATGGGGAGGCAATCTGGCTGGCTCAGCTGGCCAGTTCTTCTCTCATGTGGCTGTGCTTGGTTCTTGGAGGTTGGCAGACTGGATCAGCCTCTGTGAATGGGGCACCAGGACCACGTGCCTCTCATCATCCCACAGGCTCACTTGGGCTTGTTCTGGCCAGCAGCCCAGCCGTGTTTCCAGGGTAGGGCAGAGGCATGTTCCGCTTCTTGAGTCTTAGCCTCAGAACTGGAACATCGCGTTGCCTCCTTCTGTTGGCCAAAGTAAGACATGTAGCCAGCTCAGCTTTTAAGAGGTGGAAAAATAGACCCCATCTCCTGATGGGAGGCGCTGCACAGTCACAGTGCAAAGAGATGTGCACCCAGGGAGGGCTGAAGATGGAGGTCTTCCATCTACCAGGGACTTATTAGCCAAAACTAAAACCGGGAAGTTGGGGGTTTTTTTTCTTTCCCTTTCTCTTCGTTCCTTCCCTTCTACCTTTTCCTCTTCTCCTCTCTCCTTCTCCTCCTCCAGTTCCTCTTCCTCCCCTCTTCTTCCTCTCCCCTTCCTCCTTCTCCCCTCCCATTGCTCCTCCTTTCCCTCCTCTCCTCCTTCTCCTCTTCCTTATCCCTTCCTCATCTTTCTTCTGTACCCCTCCTTCTCCACCTGCTCCTGCTTCTTTTCTTCTGAAATCTTTACTAGACCCTAAAATAAAGACAGGGCAGGAAAAAAAATGCTGCAAAAGAGTATTGGGACACACCACTTTGCAGTATCTCATTCTTGACTTTGCTAGGAAAGTTCTTGGATGGATATCCCTACCAGATTCTCAACGACCTCAGCCTTGCTTCACTCTTATTGGCATATCCTGGGAGGCATTCATCTTGACCCAGGCAGCCCTCAGAATGCCACTGGGTTCCTGTTGAGGCATTAAAGGGGCTTAAATGATACAGAAACTATGCTTCTATTCTTTCCCTGCCCCTCCCTGCCATTGAAATGTCAGTCATGGCAAAACCTTGCAAAGTACACGTGAGTACAAAGTGGCTGCTTTGCTTCCCTGTAGCTTTTGTAGCTGTCCTCAAAAATACACTCTGTGATAAGGTATGAAAGGAGACCTTCAAAAACTCACATATAATAATACTCTCCCCTAGGAGTTTTACTTGAAAGCAAAATGATTTATAAATGACCTGTAGGCAAATATCAGTCTGGATGCAGAAACTTGCTGGCCACATTGGTATTTCAGTGACTATATATATTCTGAGGCTAAAGAAGGTTATTATTCACAAAAGAGAAAAACAGCCGGGTGTAGTTGGCTCACGCCTGTAATCCTAGCACTTTGGGAGGCCGAGGTGGGTGGATCATGAGGTCAGGAGTTCGAGACCAGCCTGGCCAAGATTATGAAACCCCATCTCTACTAAAAATACAAAAATTAGCCAGGCGTGGTGGCGCACACCTGTAGTCCCAGCTAGTTGGGAGGCTGAGGCAGGAGAATCACTTGAACTCAGGAGGTGGAGGTTGTGGTGAGCTGAGATTGTGCCATTGCACTCCAGCCTGGGCAACAAGAGCAAAACTCCGTCTAAAAAAAAAAAGAAAGAAAGAAAAAAAGCAATGAATAAACTCATGATCCAAAGTTCATAAGATAATAGGGAGCATTTATTCAGCATTATTATGTGTTCTGGTGGTATACTAAGTATTTTGATATGATCTCATTTCATCCTCAAACAGTCCAATGAAGTAGGAAATATCCCCATTTTGCATCTGATAAAACTGAGGCACAGATAATTGAAGTTAGGGATCTTCATTTGGAGAATCAGGACTCAAATTCACCTCCATTTGACTTCAAGCACTTGCTTCTGACCATTAGAACACACCACATTCTATTTATTTATAATCCATGGTGTGAAAGTAATTATAAATGAACCTAAAATACAATTTATGCTTCGTAAGTATCAGCTGACAGTCTTGACTCACTGGGCTTATGTCCCTGTGTGAAAGCCAAAATAATTAAAACTCACATGAATTTACAATTACTCACAAGCTGTAATGACCATGGTGTTGTTTAATGAAGTAGAATACATTACTTAAGCCAAATGATTATTGATAGTTTTAAAAGGTGTAAACAAGATTTTTATTAATGAGATTGTTCATTCACTATGACACTTATGTCTATTAAACTACATTGATAGGTTGAGGCTTTGCTGTGGATTTTGCTATTTTTCCTTGTTGTTCTGTTGTTGCTGTTGTTATTTTTTTGCTATAGGATTTTGGTATTATCTAACAGGCTAGTGTTTTCCAAACTGTATTTCTAGGAGATGGCCTCTGTTATGTTTGCCTTAGTGAGTTTGAGCTGCTAGAGCAAAATACCAGAGACTTGATGGCTTAAAAAACAGACATTAATTTATCACAGTTTGGGAAGCTAAAAGTCCAGGATCAAGGTGATAGATCCAGTGTCTGGTGAGGGATTGCTTCTTGGTTTACAGATAGGCTTTGTCTCCTTATATCCTCACATGGCAGAGAGAGAAAGAGAGGGAGATATTATTTATCTTGTGTTTCTTCTTATAAGACCACTAATTCCATTTGGGGGGCTCTACCTTCATGACTTAATTATCTCTCAAAGGCCCCGCCTCCAGATACCATCACATTGGGCATTTAGGCTTCAACATAGGAATTTGAGAGGTGGGGACCCAGGCATTGAGTTCATAGCATTGCTCATAGATGTCCCATGAACAAAAAGGGTCCCAGAGTCAAGTAAATTTATATAATGTAATATTCATTAACATTTAAAGTATATTTGTTTGTTTACTGCAAGGCATATTAGAGCCTTTTACACATTGTAATCTGCATGGTGGATCTCCAAGACAGCGGTATTATTTGCATTGTTGGCCGTACTTACTTGAGATGATGTGAAATGCGGAACTATTCGGCGGCTGGTCCATCTCATCTCATGGTTGTTGGTCGAAATTCACAAATGTCTGCAGAACTGTATGGATCTCGAAATCCACTTATGAATATAATAATGTGTAATGCATTTTAAAATTCTTAGCCTTCTAAAAATGATTGTCATTTTGAATGAAAATTACTTGGATTTTAAAGATTTAGGACTTCCTGTATTTAGTGAAAAATAAATAAAACATAATTTATGCGTTGGCTTTTAAACACCAAAGAATATTCATTATATTCTTTATGTATATTGACTATGTCAAAAAATACAACATATCCTCACGTGAATATTACTTCAGACTTCTGGTCTGAAGTCAGATTCAAGAAAGACCTAGTAAAACTGAACTGGGGGAGAAAGCTAACATTTTGGGAGTGTTTACCTGATGTAAGTCATTTTTATGTCTGACTTAACCCTTTCACAACCCTTTAAGGTAAGTATTCACTTTGCAAACACAAAATCTTCATCCCAGAGAAATCAAAACTAAGTTTACACAGATAATAAATTGAGAGTCAGGATTTGAACCCAAAATCATCTGACTCAAAAGCTAATAGTCTATGGTTTTAAAAATCAAATAAAATAATTAAAATTATATGAAATCTGCCATTTGAAAACAGATATGATTGGCAAACTGACAACAACAACTACAACAATTATATTACTTCCATGAGACAGAAAATGCTAAAAGGAAATAACAGTTCATTTATATTAAACCATGAGTGGTGAATGAGAAACTAGTCTATTCACCAGACTCTAAAATGAGGGAATATAAGTTTGACTGGTTTTTTTTTTTCAGAAAGATCAAATTATTAATGAACAAAACAGGTAATTATTAACCAAATTACCACCAAGAGATGGTTGATTCCGAAAACAGAAGTAGGTTGAGGAAGTAAATGGATCCATTACTGGGTAATTTATGTTTCGAATTTTTGATTCAAGATTATGTAACACACCATCCTCACTGGCAATGCACCCTTTATTGCCACCTGATAACCAGCCAGACAGTGTTTTGTATGGGGAGCATGTGGCCTCACCCTGGGGTTCTGACAATCACAGCGGACATTCTCCAGGACGGTGCTGGCCTTTTGGAGGCTGGGGACAATTTAGAGATGCAATCTTCACTTGGACTAGGATTTAGCTAAGATGCAGCCTTCTGATGCAGGCTTCTCCTCCTGAAAACAGCTCCACTTTACCACATACAAAACAAACATAGAAGGCTGCTTTGGACCATCTTCTCAGCAGAGCCATTGCTGCTAGTTCGGTCATGGTGGGAACAGAGCTTCTGGAAATTGGGCTAGCATTGGAGCCTTATTGAAGCAAAGCGATTAACTGATCAGAGGTCAGGATGTATGTGTCCAACTGAATAAATTCAGTCCCCATTGTTACCAGAGAAGAGATCTAGGAAAATGCTTAGTCGATCTAGGAAAATGCTTAGTCCATTTTAAAGGGAAGTTAATAAGGAGATGTACTCAAGGTACTTGGTCAGTTTTAAAAGAAGGTAAAAGAAGTACCCAAGGTACTTGGTTAGTTAGAAGATAGAAGAAACACACATTAGTGTATCTTGTGAGCAGAAGTACATGTGGAATACAGCTCACATGTGTTCTTCCCTAACCCTCAAACTTCACAACAAACGCCTTCCAAATTTTAGAAGCAGAACAGAATATGTCAAAAGTAGCACCAAAAAATGTGAAAAGTAAGTAATGATTCCTTATGCTTTGTGAGGTTTTTTTTTTTTTTTAATACTTTAGGTTTTAGGGTACATGTGCACAATGTGCAGGTTTGTTACATATGTATCCATGTGCCATGTTGATTTCCTGCACCCATTAACTCGTCATTTAGCATTAGGTATATCTCCTAATGCTGTCCCTCCCCCCTCCCCCCACCCCACAACAGTCCCCAGAGTGTGATATTCCCCTTCCTGTGTCCATGAGTTCTCATTGTTCAATTCCCACCTATGAGTGAGAACATGCGGTGTTTGGTTTTTTGTCCTTGCGATAGTTTACTGAGAATGATGTTTTCCAGTTTCATCCATGTCCCTACAAAGGACATGAACTCATCATTTTTTATGACTGCATAGTATTCCATGGTGTATATGTGCCACATTTTCTTAATCCAGTCTATCGTTGTTGGACATTTGGGTTGGTTCCAACTCTTTGCTATTGTGAATAGTGCCGCAATAAACATACGTGTGCATGTGTCTTTATAGCAGCATGATTTATAGTCCTTTGGGTATATACCCAGTAATGGGATGGCTGGGTCAAATGGTATTTCTAGTTCGAGATCCCTGAGGAATCGCCACACTGACTTCCACAATGGTTGAACTAGTTTACAGTCCCACCAACAGTGTAAAAGTGTTCCTATTTCTCCACATCCTCTCCAGCACCTGTTGTTTCCTGCTTTTTTAATGATCGCCATTCTAACTGGTGTGAGATGGTATCTCACTGTGGTTTTGATTTGCATTTCTCCGATGGCCAGTGATGATGAGCATTTCTTCATGTGTTTTTTGGCTGCATAAATGTCTTCTTTTGAGAAGTGTCTGTTCATGTCCTTTGCCCACTTTTTGATGGGGTTGTTTGTTTTTTTCTTGTAAATTTGTTTGAGTTCATTGTAGATTCTGGATATTAGCCCTTTGTCAGATGAGTAGGTTGTGAAAATTTTCTCCCATTCTGTAGGTTGCCTGTTCACTCTGATGGTAGTTTCTTTTGCTGTGCAGAAGCTCTTTAGTTTAATTAGATCCCATTTGTCAATTTTGGCTTTTGTTGCCATTGCTTTTGGTTTTTTAAAAATTGTTATGGTGGGGAATTTTTAAAAAAAATCTTGGTGTCCAAGTTTTGATGGTCTATCATTTGTCCTGTCTCTACTTGGCTGGAGCTGTGCTGTCTCCACTCCATACAGGGTAAGACATGTTATCATGGTGGATATTTGATCAGTATCCTTGTTTTTCACTCCATTTCATTGTCATGAGAGATTTCTTTGTTACATTTCTTCCCACTTACCTTCTTAATCATCTCTCCTTACTTTTTTGTTATTTTATTCCTTCTGTTTTAATTCTGCACCCTGCCCCTCAGCAGCACTTGGCTTGATTCCTAGCTTCACCACTTAATGGCGATGTGATGCTTGGCAACCCTCTTAACTAACACCTTGGAGACTATTTTCTCATACATAAAAGGGAAACAGTAACTCTATCTGCCCCACTTTGCAAACTGTAAAGTGCTGTCTAAATATAGGTTTGGTATCATGGCTATCATTGCCCTATCCCCGCCTTCCCTGCATTGGCGTAAGCATATCCCTGGATGAGACTGTCCGTCATTTGGTTTGTTGAAAAGGCTGATGTGAAAGGAATGACCTTTCCCTGCCAGCCCACCTGCCTACTGCCTCCATCACATTGTTGTGTTTATAATGAATTTGTTCTTTTCTTTCTTAATTACTTGGGTCTTGTATGGTCAGTGGAGATCATTTTATTTCTATTCCATTTCCATCTGCTCACCAGTTTGTACTAATTGAGGTGCTGCCTGTCTCTCCATTCCTGTGCTTACCTGGCACTGAGAAACTAATCTAGTCTGTTCTTTCCACTGGAAGATGAGAGGCTTCCGGGAATGTCAAGAATGTGTGATTAAGCCACTAGGTTTAACAAGAAGAAAGGACAGGAGAGATAGGCACTGAGAAGGGAAAAGCTTTAGGACAATTTGGAGGGTGTTGGGGTAATTAGAAAAAATTCTTCAGTGCTATAAATTCACTAAAGAGATGTGGTTAAATTTCTGCTGTAGTTAGATTATGTCAAGTGAACCGTTAGGAGTTTAGGGTGACAGTGGAAATGCTTTTGTGTGGCTCTTAAAAACACCATGCAAAGATTTCTTGAATAAAGATAGCCAAGGAATGTCTTATTTCTATGCCAAAACCACCTGTAAAAATAAGTACCCCAAAAAAGGTAACCTGTACATTTAATCAGATAAAAGCATTCCTTGGTAGGGAGGGGGTACAGAATAATAGAAGTGACACTGAACTAGGATTGGGAAGATCATCCTTTGCAATCCATTTCTGCCACCTTTTCCCTGGATGGCCTTGGC
The DNA here is from genome assembly GCF_009828535.3 of Hylobates moloch. Taxonomy (NCBI): domain Eukaryota; kingdom Metazoa; phylum Chordata; class Mammalia; order Primates; family Hylobatidae; genus Hylobates; species Hylobates moloch. The sequence continues at coordinate 42,375,823 of NW_026652294.1, forward strand.
CAGTAATAACAATCATACAGTGCTCTTCAAATTATTTTGCAGTTTTGTGTTCATGATCTCATCTGAACCCAGCTATGATTCCAAAGGTGAAATAGAAAAAGTACAAGGGGCTGGGTGTGGTGGCCCACGCCTATAATCCCAGCACTTTGGGAGGCTGAGACAAGTGGACGGGGTGAGGTCAGGAGTTCGAGACCAGCCTGGCCAACATGGTGAAACCCTGTCTCTACTAAAAATACAAAAATTAGCCAGGTGTGATTGTGGGCACCTGTGATTCCAGCTACTTGGGAGGCTGAAGCAGGAGAATCGCTTGAACCCAGAAGGCGGAGGTTGCAGTGAGCCAAGATTGCACCACTGCACTCCAGCCTGGGTGACAGAGCGAGACACCATCTCAAAACAAACAAACAAACAAAAAGTACAAGGAATTCATCTGGGCATAAGCCCTGCTCCCACTGGACTGGTTGTGTAACATTAAGGAGGCCATCAATCCCTGTGATCTTCATTTGCCCCTATTCATGTAAAACATTGAATAAAGCATTCCCACATGGTTATGTGGAGGATGAAATAAGACCGTGCCTATAAAAGTACTTTGCAATCTCCAAAGAGTCGCACAGCAGTTTGTAGGATTTTATGAACACAGGAGAAATTTTAGATCTTCCAGTGGTAGAGTTTTTTGTTCCTACAAGAGAAACTAACTCTAAGTTAAGGAGCAGAGGTGCATATTGGAATAATACCACATAGGTCACAGGCTCCATAGCAATACTGAAATTCCACGTTCAAAAAAGATGCAGGCATTAATAGAAGGAAGGGGGTCAGAACAGAATCTGTAACATGCCACAGGAAGGGTGAGGTTGGGCACTGCTATTCCAATAGCTGGCCCCATTGTCACCACCACTGGCCCCAAGAGGAGATGACACTGCCACCATCCAAATGAATTCCAAATGATCACTTGCCTTATAGCAACATTGGCTCTAGATTCAAAGTCCTGGGGGGAACCAGTCAATTGGCTAAGATTAGATTACCTGCCTGCACTGTGGTTACCAGGATGCTGACAGAGGGTATGTTTGACCCTTCCCAGCTTCCATAGCAGGAGGTAGGATTCTGTCTCTTACCTTTCTTCGGAATTCTCCTCACAGGAAAAGAAAGGGTACTCAGATATCCATGTCAGGACTGTGTGGGTTAAATGGCCTATTCAAGAGACACAGATTATTGCTGGTGGGACTGAAGCCCATTTCTCCTCATCCCAGTCTCCTAGACCTTTCACCATTGTATGTGCCTTCATTTCAATTTGTTCAGTCTTGCAGTGGATATTGCTCTCCTATATACCCTGTTCTATGGTGGCGTTCCTCTACCTCTCATATTCTGAGATTTTGTGATTAAATGTTTCCATATAACATTTTCAGGTGATAAAGCACTGTGTTAAGAACATTGTTTTCACAATGAAATTTTAGAGAGCCTTAAATTTAAAACGAAGATTACTATCAGAGGAATCCTGCAGATTCAGGAGAGGCATGGCTGAAAAAGATAATTTGTTCAACAAAAAGAGGAAATAACAGCACCAGGGGGATTTCTTGGGCCCCATCAATGTCTACTGTTAAAGTTTATTATATAAACCAAATAAGGGGTTGTACGGTTCAAGGGCTTACAGCTCATACCATGAATCTAGAGGCTGGCTCCCTGCAGCACTGCCTGGGTCTTGTACTCCAAGCCATTACCATTCGCTGTCTCCATTTTACCCATATCCAGCACCAAGACATGATACAGCCACGAGGTGGAAAGTGTGCAAGCTTTGAGAGTCTGTTCAAGGCTGACATCCATATAAAATAAAAATGGAACAAACATACTTTTCCCTCGGAGGCCTTCTGTCTTCCTCAGTTGCTGCCTGGTTAGAAACAAAGAAGAGTTACAGGTTCCAGTAAGATAGCAAATCCTAGTCTGAGTTTCTTTGCAAATGGAGCATGAGGCAGATTCTTAGGTGTTAAGAGTAGATTGGGGAGTACAACTCCAGAAAAGCCAGAGTGTAGAAAAAATGGGAGTGAGTCAGGGAAGGCAGGGGAGCAAATTGAAAGGGTTATCTCACAGCTTTTGTAATAAGCACAGTTGGTCACTCAGTTTCTCAGGATGTTTTCAAAAAGGCTGTCTGAAACCGTTGCATCTTTGAATAGTCCATCTTAGGGGAGGAGGAGAGAAGAATTATTATGTCAGCTCTCGTCTCCCTTTGGCCAAATTTATTCTGTGTGACGTCAACTCTCTTGCACTTTTGGGTTTACCTCCTAGCCTCTCCGGCAGCCACCTGGGAAGCCAGATCCCAGGACAATAAGGCTAGCACCTGTGACATATGCCATGCTCTCAGGCTGAGCATGTGATGAAAGCAAGCAGTGGCATTCCCCATCTCTCCACCTGCAGCCTGACTGGGCTGGTGGGGCAAGGAACTGCATGTGTCAAGAGAACCCCACAGTTGTCACATGCCTCCGGAGCAACAAAAATGAGAGGCAAGAGGGATGCACAGGGAGGTACAAGACCATACCTGTGAGTGACTTGAGGGACCTAGACAAGCCACTACCGAGGCCAGTCAGCTAAGCCAGTGGAACACCAGGAAGGAGGGCTCAGAGCTCAGCCAAGATTGAGACATTCCCCCTGTACCTACAAGAGTACATCTAGGCCAGGTGCAGTGGCTCATGCCTGTAATCCCAACACTTTGGGAGGCCAAGGCCAGCGGATCACTTGAGGTCAGGAGTTTGAGACCAGCCTGGCCAACATAGTGAAATTCATGGTAGTGTATCTCTACTAAAAAATACAAAAATTAGCAGGGCGTGGTGGCGCACGCCTGTAGTCCCAGCTACGCAAGAGGCTAAGGCACAGAGAATCGATGGAACCCATGAGGCAGAGGTTGCAGTGATCCAAGATCCCACCACTGCACTCCAGCCTGGGGTAACAGAGTGAGACTCTGTCTCAAAAAAAAAAAAAAAGTACATCCAGGCCAGGAGATCTTCACAGACATCGCAAAGACTTGTCAGTAGCCCCAACAGGAAAACATGGCCAAGGGAATCCAGGAAGGAGCATGAACTGGGTTAGATACACCAAGATAGCTTGAAATCCCTTAACCTGTGCACACCAAAAATTGCTAGGTAGATTAAAATGCATGGCTACAGTCACTAGAAAGAAGGGGAAATTCCTAGATTCCAGGGAAAAAAAGAAAAAAACAGAGGGAATTAAAACCAGACCAGTAAATGTCTGCATGGGTTTTGTAGCTATAAAAGGAGTGAGTGCTTTTGATGCCAATAACCTACAGGTTTAGATTTTATTTATCTCCTATATAGAGAAAAGACACAAAATTTTGCACCTGAGCAAAGTGGGAAGCATAAAACAAGAACCCTCAAAGGATTGCATTTCTGTGTAACATATATGTGTGTGTGTGTGTGTGTGTGTGTATATATGCCAGTAACATATATATATGCCTGTAACATATATATATATGCCTGTAACATACATATATATATATGCCTGTAACATACACATATATATATATATATATGCCTATCAGTGCCAGGCAGTGACAAGTAAGAGCCCTCGCTAACTGCAACTGTTTGGGGAAAATTTTTTTTTTCTAGAAATCAAACCCAGGGCTGCATTTCTTACAGGTCTCAAGTCTGATTTTTATACCGTCAGGGAACCATCAAGGTCAAAGTGAAAATATATCATAAAAGAAATAATAAAAAATTGATTCTCTGACAGTGATATTCCCAGGGTGCTCAGTAGAAGCAAAAGCTGAAATATACTAGAAAGGCAAGCCACAGAATCTCTGAAAGAAAAAAGAACATTCCACAAAAGATCAGTTCACCATACAGCCGCCAAAACTGCAAAATAAGTAAGACTTCTAGCACTTAAACAGAAGAAGCTGAAAAGGAACCTAAGAAGTGTATTTAAAATTGTTGAATTGTAATTCAATAAAAACGTAAAGAAAGGGATTCAAGCTATTAATAAAAAAAATGAAGATCCTATTAAAAAGACAGGTAACTTTGAAAAACAACCAAATACAACATCTAGATATGGGAAAGGTAGTAAATAAAATTAAAAGCCCAAAGGATAGATTCAGGAATGGATTAAACACTCCTGGAGAAAGAATTAGTAGGTCAGAAAATAAATGTGAGGAAATTAGATTGCAAAGCAGCAAGCAAGTATAAAAGAAAAGATTAGGCTAAATAGTTTAGAAGAATGTGTAGATCCCACATACATCTGATAAGAGTTTCAGAATGAAAGGACACAGAGAATATGGAAGAAACAGTCTTTAAATAGATGATGGTAAAGTACTTTTCAACATTGATGAATGACCATGAAGGAAGTGAAATAATCAAAATCCAATGTCACACGTAACATTTTAAAGCAGATAGAAATTAATGATAGGCTTCTTACATAGAAATAAATTCAGACTGGCAGCTGACTTCTCAACATACATGATAGTGCCAGATGATGCTGTGATGTGGCAAAATTACCAACAACATAGGATTTTGTGTATGAAATCACCATCAACCATCAATTTATAACCAGCTAAACTATCATTCATGAAATATGACAAAATAGATACATTTTAATACAAATAAAGACTGAGACATCTACCTCCAACAACATAAATAAATCTCAAAACATAACACCGAGAAAAGCAAGCTGCAACAGGATATGTACAATACTATTGGCCTATAATTATAAAGCCCAATACTGAAGTATCTACTCTTTGTGATTTAAAGTGCAAAGCACAATTAAGAAAAATACAACCACACTTAAGATAGTAGTTACTGCTGGATAGGATAGAAGGGAAGGAAAAAGCAGTGGGACTTCACCTGTAACTGAAATGTCTTATCTTTTTTTAAAATAAAAAAACAGGCCGGGCGCGGTGGCTCACGCCTGTAATCCCAGCACTTTGGGAGGCCAAGGCAGGTGGATCACGAGGTCAGGAGATCAAGACCAGCCTGGCTAACACGGTGAAACCCCATCTCTACTAAAAATACAAAATATTAGTCAGGCGTGGTGGCGGGTGCCTGTAGTCGCAGCTACTGGAGGCTGAGGCAGGAGAATGGCGTGAGCCCAGGAGGCAGAGCTTGCAGTCAGCAGAGATCACACCACTGCACTCCAGCGTGGGCGACAGAGTGATACTCCGTCTCATTAAAAAAAAAAAAAAAAACTAAGGAAATGCCAAAATATTAATATTTGCTAAATCTAGATGTAGGCACATGGTATCTGTGATTTTCTGTTCTTTTAATGTGTTTGAAATTTTTCAAAATAAAAATTTTTAAAGAAATAAATCTACATCAAATAGGAGAGAGAAGAAAGCAAAGGAGAAGCAGGAGAAGGACAAAAGAGGTAACTCAGCATGGTGAGCTCTTGAGGGTGGTTGGAAACAAACCAGAAAGGTCACCCTTGTAGAAAATGAGAGCCCATTTCAATATTAGTGGGAGGAGGTGACAAAGAGAACTGGATGGCCAATCTAGGTCATGCTCCCCTCTACCACTAAGCGCCTATGTGAGCACAGGCACAGACTTCCCCTCCCTGGCCCTCAGCTTCCTCATCTTATAGTTAATAGGGTTGGCAGTAGTCATTCTACAACATCATTCCATTTCCAGCTTTTGTTCTTCTGCCTTCGATTTTTCAGATAGCCACATTTTCAGACATAAAAAATGCCTTTTCACTAATAAAGAATTCCTTTGGCTTCAAGTGACAGAGAATTCAGCCCAAATTGGCTTAATTAAAATGAAAAATTATTGGTTTATATAAGATGAAAACCTCAGGGCTGCATCCAGTTTTAGGCACCACTAGATTTGGACCTCAAAAATACTATCATGAACCTCAGGTAGTTTTTAAAATCTTTTGTACTGTGTCTTCAGTTACATTGGCTTTCTTCACAGACATCATGTGATAAGCCAGATGGTGGTTATAGCCAGATGGCAATGGCAGCTCCAGACCTTAAATCCCCTAAGTTTTTTGTACTGCAAGAAAAGCAAAAATCTCTTCCCCTGCAGCCCCAGTGCAACACCCATTGTATCTCGTTAGCTTTGGTAGAGTCCTAAGCCCAACACTGAACCACTCATTGTAGACAGGGGAGAGCTATGCACTGATCAACTTGAGCCTTGAACATGCTCCCACTGTGGAATAAGCACAAATTCACCTCAACCATATAAGCTAAGAGTAAGGATGAGTGTTACCTCCCACAAGGAAACCAGGAAGTGATTACCAGAAAGAGGATGCGTGGATATTAGATGGCAAAAACAAGTGTTCACCAACCAGCAAAAACACAAGTGACCTTCCAAGAAGGACAGTCTAAGAATTTCAGTCTTTTTCTTAAATAATGACAGAAGGTGAAAGGGAAATCCTAAAAGTTCCACGCATTCTAAGCACAGAAAGGGGCCATGTAAGAATAAATACCTATTAGCCACAATTCTAGCATTCATGAACCAGGCAGGAGCTTATGTAGCTTGAAAGATGTAGATGTAGTTTTAGAATCAGTCAAAGGCAGTTCTAATTGGAATGACAGAGAATAATCATGACAAGTATGAACCATGTGATGTTCCCCAATAGCAAAAATGAAAAGTAAGTGCTTTAAGAGGAAGTTAAGTAGATTTGTAGAAGGTAAAGCCTGATGTCTTAGCAAGAGATGATGGGTGCAGTACACACCTACAGAGATTGATGTTGTGTAAGGCAGACAACTTTGCCCAGAGCACCCCTGTCGGAAATAGAATGTGAGATTCTGTAAACCGTTTATCGTCACAGCACTGCAAAAAAATGTTATATTTATTTTTGAACCACTCTCAAAACTTAATAAGTCTAGATAAATATCTTAATAAATTTAGAGTAAATAGAGATTTTTTACATGATCAATGAGCAGCAAATATTTGTTGGATGTGACTCTCACGGTGTTAAATAATTCTGGAAGTTGGGGGAAGGGCACCACATGGAAAGTTGGGGAGGATTAGAAAGCCTTTCTCTATCCTTCCGTCTTTATCCATTGACCCAGATATTCCAGATCTTCCACTTTCATTTTCTCACCTTCTCCATCTTGTTTTTCCACAACTCTTCTTTGCAGAAAACAACAATAACAACATCACGTTGCCATCCTGTCTCCACCCCTGTAGGGACTGGAAAGACAAAACCAGAAACAACTTAGTGTTATGTTTATAAATTAGAAATGTGCCCCAGAGCCCTGGGGATAATGCAAAACTTTTCTAAAGTTCCTCTCTGGTGCCTTTCAGTCAGAGACACCCAGAACAACCCCTCTTTCATGTGTTTGTTGTTGTTGTTGTTGTTTTTGAGACAGAGTCTCGCTCCGTTGCCCAGGCTGGAGTGCAGTGGTGCAATCTCAGCTCACTACAACCTCTGCCTCCCAGGTTCAAGCGATTCTCCTGCTTCAGCCTCAGCCTCCAGAGTAGCTGGAACTACAGGCACCCACCACACCGCCTGTCTAATTTTTTGTATTTTTAGTAGAGACGGGGTTTCACCATGTTGGCCAGGCTGGTCTTGAACTCCTGACCTTGTGATCCGCCCATCTCGGCCTCCCAAAGTGCTGGGATTACAGGCGTGAGCCACCGTGCCCGGCCTTCCTTTTTCATATCTTTTCCTCTTCCCTCGTCCACTCCTCCACCTTCCAGCCTAAGCTTTATTCTGCCAGTTTCCATCCCAACCCATTATACTGACACTCTCAGTGCCGAACTGGCCAGTCCTGTCTCACCTTAGACCCTCACTACTCAGGGTGAAACATCCTGAAGTTAATTAACTAATTAGTTAATTAATTAACTTAAAATATCCTCTCCATAATCTGCCTCTCATGGGCTGTGTTCATGACATTACTTAGATGGATTAATGTACTAAAGGACTTGCTTCCCACAAAAGGTGAGTGGTATAAGGGCCAAAAGGAGGTGGAGAGGACAGAAAACCCAAATCCACCACATGAATAGAAAAAAAAAAAACTTCACATGCAATGCCTGGCATGGATTCATGGCACCCTGTTCTTGGGTGGAGGCGAGAGGACAGCTCATAAATAGGGTTGAACTGAATTGTGACCATTCTTGGCTCCAGCTGCCCCTAGTCTACTAATTTAGATGGAGTGTAATTGCTGGGACTAGAATAGCAACGAGAGAGTATAGATACTCACCAGACAAACACTCTGCCTGTAGAATGAAGCATGAAGTCTGAGATTAGTGACAGCTGACACCTATTAAGCACTTACCCATCTCCCAGCCACTGGGCTACACTCTTTACACTAGACTATGCCCATTTTACCCTCTCAAATCTCAAGTTCTATTTCTCACATCTCAAGTTCTATTTCTTTTACACACAGCAATGCTGAACACAGAGAGGTGAGTTAACTTTCCCAGAGACACACAGTTAATTAGTGATGGGACCAAGCTTGACGACAGAATCTGTGATTTTAAGCACCACACCAAATTGTCTCTGATCAAAGAATTGAATGGAGATGAGAAATGTGGATGTGCTCAGTCTTTTATAACAGCGAAGGTAGAGTTTGGCATGAGGAAATTTGCAGTCAAAGGAGGAACGAGTACATCCTGAAAAGGCCCACTCTGAGTATGGCCACACCAGATTTAATGCAAGGTCTGTCCTTGTTTGAAGGAGGGAGGCTGAGTATGAGGACTGGGTGGTGACAACAAGGTTGTCTCTTTAAGGCAGGGGTATGTTCTACTTATCTGTGGCTACGGCACTAAGCAGAATGCTTGGCATTCAGTAGTGTTTGTATTAGTTATCTATTGCAGCATAACAAATTATTTCAAAACTTGGTGGCTTAAAGCAACACACATTTATGATTTCACAGCTTCTCTGGGTCAGGAATCTGGACATGGATTAGCTGTGTGCCTCTGGATCATGGTTTCCCACAGGGTTACAATCACACAGTTGCTGGGGCTACAGTCTTCTGAAGGCTCAGCTGGAGAGGGATCCACTTTTTTTTTTTTTTTTGAGACAGATTTTTGCTCTGTCGCCCAGGCTGGAGTGCAGTGGCACGATCTCAGCTCACTGCAAGTTCCACCTCCCAGATTCATGCCATTCTCCTGCCTCAGCCTCCCGAGTAGCTGGGACTACAGGCGCCCGCCACCACACCTGGCTAATTTTTTGTATTTTTAGTAGAGATGGGGTTTCACTGTGTTAGCCAGGATGGTCTCATCTCGATCTCCTGACCTGGTGATCCACCCGCCTCAGCCTCCCAAAGTGCTGGGATTATAGGCGTGAGCCACCGTGCCCAGCCAAGGGATCCACTTTCAAATCCACTCAGTGTTTGCTGGCAGGATCCAGTTCCTTGTGGGCTGTTGGACTAAGAATCTCAGTTCCTTGCCGGTTGTTATCTGGACACTGCCCTCAGTTCCTTGCCACATGGGCCCCTCCAACATGGTAGCTGCATCATCAGAGTGTTCAAGGGAGAGGGCCAGGTAGAGAGAATACAAAAAAGATGGAAGTCACAGTCTTTTATTACCTAATCTCAGAAGTGTGATCCCATCACTTTTGCAAGTCACAAGGTACATTCAATGGGAGGGCATTTCACACAGGTGTTAATGTTAGGGGGAGGGAACCATAGGAGCCAGTTCAGAAAGTTTCATCCCATAGTGTTCAAAGTCCATCTGTCCAATTGAACTTTTTACTCATCAAAATTCAAATATCCAGCTGGGCGCCATGGCTGTCACCTGTAATCCCAGCACTTTGGGAGGCCAAGGCGGGTGGATCACCTGAGGTTGGGAATTCAAGACCAGCCTGACCAACAATGGAGAAACCCCATCTCTACTTAAAAAACTAAAAAATTAGCCGGGCATGGTGGCACATGCCTATAATCCCAGCTACTCGGGAGGCTGAGGCAGGAGAATCACTTGAACCCGGGAGGTGGAGGTTGCAGTGAGCTGAGATTGCACCATTGCACTCCAGCCTGGGTGACAAGAGTGAAACTCCATCTCAAAAATAAATAAATAAATAATTTTAAAAATCAAATATCCCTCATAGGAATTGGAAAAAAAAAACCCAATAAACTTTAATCTTTGTCTGCATTTAGCCTTCAGGTTGAAAGTGATTATTACATCATGTCCATCAAGATAGTTATCTACAATCAGGTATTTGAATTGGAAAAGGAAGAAAGGGAACTAACATTTGTCAATGACCCATTTTCTGTGGTAAACCCTAGTAGACGCCCCAGCAAAGGTATTATCTCCTCACGTTTGAGATGAGGAAACTGAGGATCACAGACTTCAATAATTTGCTGTCACACAGCTAAGAAGAGTAAAGATTACAACCCAGAGTTTTTCTGACCCTAAAACTACATTCTTTCCATCAATCTTAGTCATTAGGGCTATTTGTCGAACGTTTCTGGTTCTCCCCACTCTGAGTCCAGAGGAGAACTGCAGTTTCTGGCCCTTTTGTGATTGGGCGAGGCCATGAGACTGGTTGTGGCCCATGTGTTGTGAGTAGAATTGAAGTCTTACTTCCAGGACCAAGTGTTTTACCGCAAGACCCTTAAGAGGCCCCTGGCATGGCACCAGCAAAGTTTGAGTCTCTGAGGGACTATGATGAACAGATGCTCCCATCCTGCCTTCCGCTAATCCACAATGAACATGTAGCATGAACAAGAAATCAACTTTTGTTGTTTGGAGTCACGGGGGTCTTGGGGGTGTTTGTTACTCCAGCATAATTCACCCTGTCCTGACTGATGTATCACTGAAGACGAAGGAGAAGGGAGTGAGGGAGTGTAGAGGCTGCCTCAAGAGAGCCCTGTTTATGTCTTATGGCAGCATGAGGGCTCACCTTTACCTCGGCTGACCTGGGCTTCATGGTGTCTGCATACCAACGGACTTCTATTTCTGGATGCAGCTGGGCATAATAAGAACCAGAGGCACCTACAGCATTACTCAGAGGTAGGGTGTGAACTCCGTTGCCTCATTCATTCTGAATGCTTACTTTGGAACAGCAAAGAACCCAAACAGAGCAGGAGAAGTGTTATCCCTTCCCAAGCCTGTTCTGACACACATAGCACAGCACGAGGCTTTTGAAAGAGGCTTAACGGAAGCAGCATCCTCACATCAGAGCAGCTTGTCACGGAGGAGCCTTTGTGGCTGGAATGGGCATTTGCTAAGTTAGTCTGCCCTCATCGGGCTGGGGACTGGTTGACACAGGGCTGGGGTGCCAAGGTTTGGGATAATCTAGGGAGGGACTGAAGCATAGATTATGATGTCACCTGCCATGAGCTTCCCACACCTTCTTCCATTGGAAAGATGGGATTCTCTTCTCATGGCCTCCCTGAGTCATCAGCCCAGCAGCTTGTTCTGGTTGTTCATGTCTCCCCACTCTCCTCCATACCACTGAGGATTGTAGATCCTCGCTGCTGCTCACTGTCCAGAATTCCTAGATGGATACAGTCCCCTTGGTAGACAGCTGCACCCTCTACACAGGAAACAGCAGAGAGGGGAGTGTAGAGCAGGAAGAGCTGCCCTTTATGGCTCTGTCCCTCTTACCCACACCCACCACCACACAGGTTTATGTGACTGCCTTAGACTTTGCTCAAAGATGAAGGTATACCAACTGAGTAAAAGATGTAATATTTTCAACTGCATACTAAATCTAGCTTTTCCCATGGTCCAAGGAGGAAGCATCCTCCTAGAGGAAATGATATGGTGGACACTGCCAGCTGCTAATTTTGTTTCTTTAATCTCTTAAGTCCAAGATATTTTTCAGATCCATTCCTTCTTCAAACTTCCAGCATGTGAATTGGTACCCATGTTTCAGAAAACCCCACTGTAGCGATTGATCTTGTCCAAGAGCTGTCCGTGCCCTGTTTCTCCAACAGCAGGTTTCCTTAAACCTAAGTTATTCAGCCTACAAACACACCCAGGCATGGGGTACCCTTGAAAGGCAGACTTAGGTATTCTAAGTTAAAAACACAACAAAAATAAAAACAGAGTAGCTCTTCCTTGGCCTCACCTGTGTTTTGGCTTCCACCTATGATAGCACTTGAAGAATTGGTTCTGTTGCTAAGAAAAGTTGAAACATCACTGGCCTGTCCAACCACCCCCACACTCCCATTATATAGATGTAAGAAACTGAGGTCAAATGCCTTGCCATTAGCAGAGTGCTCTTCAGGTACACTAGAATCCTAAAAGCAAATTTGCTTGTAAGAGGGAACAAAAAAACTCAAACTCATCCTGAAGGTTTATAAAAGCAATATTGGGTTCTTCCATGAAAATGGAAGTTGAGAGATCAGAGAAGAAAGGATAAAAGCATTGAGGTGGTGGTGGAAGAATGGTTTATTGAGAGGAAGCCACAAGGATTAAAAGTAAAAATGGATTTCTGTGACTTCATACTTCTGCATAGGATGGGTTCTGCTGTTGGCCATGAGCTTTTCTCTTGCAACTCTCGGTAGGGTGGACTCCTCTGAGTCAGTGAGAATGGGACAGTTGAATCGACAGTCAAAACACTCAATTATCTGTAAGTTCTGCTTTGCTGCCATGATGTTTACACTCAGCCTACTTCATTGAAAGTCCTATAAAGAAAGTCTGAGTTGAATGAGGCACAGGGCTGCATGCCACCTAAACCCTAGGGCCACTGCATCTGAAATATATGTTCTATATGGGCAGTTACAGAGAAAATTTCATCTGTTACAGTTATTTAGCTTCGAGCAATGGTAACTGACCCTGCCTAACTTAAGTAGAGAAGGAATTTATTGGGAAGAGATAGAATAACTCATAAAAACAAAGGGGAGAAACCACTTTATCTGTGTCAATCCATCTACTGATTAATGGACAAATAAAATATACTACATTCATACAATAACATATGTCTACCCATAAAAAGAATGAAGTACCAGCACATGCTACAACAGACACAAAACTTGAACACATTATACAAAGTGAAAGAAACCAGTGTTGTATTAAAAAAAAAAAAAAACCCACGTATTGTATGATTCCATTCATATGAAATATCCAGAATAGGCAAATCTATAGAAACAGAAAGTAGATTATTGGTTGCCCGGGGCTGGAGAGCAGGAGGAAATGGAGAGTGACTGCTGATGGGTACAGAGTTTCTTTTTGGGTGATGAAAATGTTCTAAATTTGATTGTGGTAACAGTTGCACAACTCTGTGAATATACGAAAAACCATTGAATCATAATGGTTTTCCTCCCTAATTTTCTCACAAGTCTGTGTTATTTGCGTATTTGGAGTGGTGTCTAACACCAATGCACGCTGACCTTGGCATGATCTCCCCAGCCATTTAATGGCCCCTAAAGTCAATTACTTTTACAGGTTTATAAAGATAGCATTCCCATGTTTCTGAGCATAAAACAAGAGGTGCGACTACATTTAGACAAATTCTTTTTTAGTTTTTTCAGGTGTCCCTTGTGTCACATTTAGAGTTTTTCTCTAGGTACAAGAGAGACTTACATAAGACATATAAGTTTTATGTGTTATTTAACTGGTACCTATTACCATTTTCTCTTATGTTTTAAGATGTTTCTGTCCAACACACTGCTCTACTCTCTATCATTTAGTGTATTTAAATGGTCTTTGAATCTGAAATGCAAAGAAATATCCAAAGCAGAGGGCAGGGAAGGGAGAATGTATTGCTACATTTCTAAATCTTCCTATTGTAGCTTATTTCACAGGTTTTAGAGATTGGCAAACAGTTAAAAGTTGTTGAAAGAGGCACTGGTATGGACTAAATGTTTCCCCTCAAAATTCATATGTTGAAGTCCTAACCCGAAAAGTGATGGTATTAAGAGATGAGGCCTTTGGGAGATGATTAGGGTTAGATGAGGTCACAAGGGTGAGGCCCTAATAATGGGATTAGTGTCTTAAAAAAAGAGGCTTGAGAGCTTATAAGTGCGCTCTCTCTCTCTCTTTCTCTCTCTTTCTGTTTCCCTCTCTGTCTCTCTTTTTTAACCATAAGAATTTGTTAGAAGTTAAAAGGGAAAAACATTCTTTTTGCTGAATAATATCACATTATATTTAACTTAAAGATTATTAACTTTTTGAATATCAAAAATCGAAGCTGCTGGGAATCATATTTACTTGTAGGTCCCTAAATAGCCTGAGGTCTGAATAGGAAAATATCTCTTATAAACTATAACAAAACTCTTACCTCAAAGTAAAACACTATGAAATTTACACAATTGTATCTGTCCTCAGTATCTTTACAATATCAGAAACTACTAGATTTTTAGAAATGACAATGCAAATAGGTTTAGATTCAGAAAAGAGAGCTTATGCTAAGAGGACCTAACTTGAAACCTGGCACACTATGCAGGAATCTGTTCGATCCTTAGAACAGTCATAAAGTCATCTTTGTTAAAAACACAGGTCCTTGGACATCCCCAAATGCCAGGCAGAACAAAGAGAATTCCAGTACCTTGGTTTTACTGTTCATCTGAAGGGGGTATCATTTTCAAATTCCTTTGGATGCCCCAAAGGCTCACAGAGTTGCTGGTCATATTTCTGGGCCTGTCATAGCCTTTTGCAATTTTCATCAAGTGTATCCATAGCTGTGTAGTTCTAAACCAGCTTCTAGAACTTTTGCTCAAAAACTGGTGTTAAGGTGCCTCCATGCTTACCTCCCAAAACTTCATAAAGCATCAGGCCAACACGGACCATTGCTTTACCTGATGGATGGCTTTCTTTCTGTTTTTCCTTTTTATTTAAAAACAACAGGAGGATGTAGTATTATGACAAAACTATTTCCCTCAAAAACTAAACTGTGTTAGCATTGATTGGAGTATCTAATACATAGGCAGACTTGGGGCAACACCAGAGCTTCTCAGGATAGATGTTGATTCTGAGGGTAACCTGCAGCCGAATGTCAAGGGCCATAGGCTGAATGTCTGGGGAGCTCTTCCAAGGGGAAGGCATCCTCTTGGGTCTGAGCCCTCTCTTTCTTTCTGTCTCTCTCCCCATCCCCTTGCACTTTCAAAGAGAAGGTCATGTGGGCACACAGCAAGATGGCAGCCTATATAGGCCAAGAGAAGATGCCTCAGAATGAAACCTGTCTTGCTGGCATCTTGATCTTGGACTTCCAGGCTTCCAGAACTGGGAGAAAATAAATTCCTTTTGTTTCAGCTACCCAGTCTGGTATTTCATTATGACAGCCCAAGCAAACTAATACAGACATTGGCTTGTACCTTTCTGTTTATATATCCATGTGGTTTTCTATCAGCTGTACAGTTACATTATTCTCTTGGAAATATTAATTCACATTTATGGATTTCTGACTCCACCACATCCCTGTTCTTTATCAGATCTCTATTATTCACTTTAACAGCATCCTTTTATTTCTTCTTGATTGTACTCATACTAATCGATTTAACTACTTGTTTAATGTGCTTTTCCTGCTCAACTTTAAACACCATGAGGGGAGGCACTCTCATGAACTTCGCTATATCTTCAGGGCTGATCACAGTAGACACTGAGAATAGTTGTTGAATGTATAAATACATGGATGAATCCCAATGCTAGTGAATATTACTTATCAATAACTTACTTTACTTAGTTGTTTTAGTAAAGCATTGTATTTTAGACTTTTGAAGAGCCTAATAGAGTGGTAAAATTCTGTCTTTAACTCAGCGATACCCTTGTTGGAAATGTGGCCTTTTCAACCAAAAGGCAAAACTCATCAATGGCTGTCTAAATTATGGCTACCACCCAACTAAAGCTAAAAGGCCTGGGAGAAAAATCATTAGGCTCCTGTGTGTAGCACGTGTTGCTTAATAGTGGCTGACTTAATCCATTTCCTTGAAAGCAGAGGATGAGGGAGAGACATGGGTGCAGAAAGCTTATTCCAAGGAAGGAATGGGACTGGGAGATGCAAGAATGAGAAGGAAAGAGACAAAGATAATACAGAGTTGCATTGCCAAGGTTGTTGCTGTAGACAACAGGGGCTTGAATGAGCCGTGACCTCTGGAAAGTGCGCAGAATTTAATTGATGGGTTGAAGGATGGGAGGCTGGTCCCCTCCCTGTTGCTGAGAATTGCCCCAGGACCATTCACTTTCAGACTTCCAGGTTGCCTTTGGATGAGGACTGAGAGGACTCCCAGGGATTTGAGAGTGAGGCATAAACAGGAAATAAACACAGAACATTCTCGAAGTGGATCACGGGTCAGCATAAGCCTACACTTACAGGGAACTGTCCCCTCATAATAATGTCTGAAATCAGAAGTGGGATGTCACAAGTGCCTGCTACTGTGATGAACTTCAGTGCAGCATTTTTTGTTTTTGCAGTAACACATTTTCTTTGCTCTTTATCTCAGGTTCAAGTTGTTGATAAACTTTTTCTCTGTTCCATGAGCACGCTTGGCATGGAGGGATGGAACAACTAGTATGGCTCTTTAGCAATCAAATAGGAAGATTCCCCAAATAAATAGCAAAACAATCTGTCATTTTTCCAAGTCCTCAAAACAGAGCTCCCCAAGCATGTTGCACTCCGGTGCTTACATGGTTCTTTAATGCCATGTGTTTCTCTGACTCATTTTCTTATTCCATTGCATGTTTCCCAATGCGTAAAAGGTTCTTGTGAGCCGGTGTAGTGGTGGTTTTGGTTTGAAGAACAACCAACACAGCCTAGGTATCCCTGGGGAGATTGACCAGGGTCTCTTTGACATCGGGGCTGCAGCTACGGCTGCTGCTGATGAAGGTGGGGCTGGTGATGATGATGTTGGAGATAGCGATCAGATGACTCCAACCATAATGTCACTGCTTATGGTGACGTTTTGAGCCTTGGCAGGTTGAGTCAGGGTGGACAAGGATTTATGCCAGACTTATTGTCCACCTCGTCTCCAAGATTGTCTCACACTACCCTGCCCACTGAGGGCCAGCGCTGTGCATTGCCCATTGCTATATCACTCATTCCCTTCTTGGTACAGGACAGATGCCTGGTACGTGGATTTTGTTTAATTCCTAATTATTTCATGACTTGTTTTGACCCAAGCATTATTTTCACAAACTAAACTATTCTGACCATGTTTGCATCCTCACTCTTCTCCAAACATTAAACATCAAATTATGTTTAAAAACCTAGAGTGCTTCATTAGTAACTGTATTAGTTTGCCAGGGCTGCCATAACAAAATAACACAGACTGGGCACAAAATAACACAGACTGGGGGAGCTTAAGCAACAGAAACCTACTTTCTCACACTTCTGGAGGCTGGAAGTTCAAGATCACTGTGCCAGCAGTGTTGAGGTCTGGGGAAGTCTCTCTTCCTGACCTGCAGACAGCCACCTTCTTGCTGTGTGCTCCCCTGGCCTTTCCTCTGTTTGTGCTGGGAGGCAGACAGAGAGAGAGAAAGAGAGCACACTAGCTCTGTGTCTTATAAGGACACCAGTCCTATCAAATTTTCCTACCCTTATAACCTCATTTAACCTTAATTACCTCCTTAAAAGCCCTATCTCCAAATATAGTTACATTGGGAGTTAGGGCTTCAATACATGAATTTTGAGGGGGCATAATTCAGTCCATAACAATAACCTTATGGAGTGAACTCACTCTATTTTAAAGACATTGTTCATTAATCCTGTTGGAAATCAATGGGCTAGAGTATGACTCACCTTTAGGGATCTAAGTCACAGATGATGAGGTAGGAGTTATGGCAAGGTTGGGTTTCCCTAAGATGAAGATTCATGTGCAGCTGATTTATAGCAAGTCTCAGGAGAGACTGGTAAGGGAATAGGGGAAGAAGAGCAAGGATGAAGGGCAGGGAAAGAGACGGGAAGTAAATATAAAGATTCAGGCAGTGGCCCCGAGGACTGATATTACAGGGGGTTCTGGGGAGTTAATTACACCTCAGAGTTGTACTGACCTGGGGGCTGGGCTCTCCTACTCCTGTACCTGTCAGTCATTGGCTAAGGGTATGCCTGAGGGACATCAATTTCCAAGCATTTTCAGTTTTTTACACCCAAGAAAATCCTTCAGAGAAGAAAGGCACATTTGTGCATTGGAGAAAAAAGCACATGTAACCTCGAAGAGGAATGCATAGACGCGGTCGAGGGGGTCAGAGGACTCTGGGTGAGTCATCGATAGCGTCCACTTCAGAATGCTAGAATAACGTATATCTACGGGTTGGGGGGCAGTTGGCACAGGGGCCAGCCTTCTGAGCAGCACTCAGCCCTCCCCCAAGCCATGCCGCTCAGATAGTAACATTGGAAAGCCTTAGCATGCAGCAGTGAAGAATCACAGACTTCACGTGTGGAAACTTCAAAAACTAATGGCTTCTTAGACTTCTGGGGGGAAAATGGGTACCCTGGAGTCCAGCATTTCCAAGTTGAATCATAAATTTACAACTTACTAATTGTGTAACCTTAAGCAACTGACACCATCACTCAAGTTAAGTAACTAAGTCCAACTAATTCTAAATGCCATCTACAAGATGGAGACATCAAATAAATAAAGCAGGTTAAAAAAAAAATTACCCTGCATTTAGTAGCACTTAAGAAACATAAGTTCTTCCTTCCACCCTCTTCTTCCCTTTCTTCTGAGTAATCACATGCTTGCTCCTGAAAACATCTGAATGCAACTCTGCCTCTTCCTGTCTCTCTTTTGGTCTAGTGCTTTTAGCGCTTTGGGGAGTTTTATGGTCTTGATGATAGCTTTCCTTTCGTGTTTTTTGTCCCTTTATTGAGAAGAGAGGACATTCACTCTCTATTTTAATTCGCAACATACTATGGGGATGGACCCTGATTGCACTTTGGTGGAGGAAAGGGAAAGACAACCCAGGTGGGGAATAGCAGGGTGCACCCCAAATAAACAGGAGGCAGCCTGAGGGTCCTGGGTCTGCTGACATGGTTAATTCAATTCATTCATTCATTCACTCATTCCATATTTATCTAGAACCTGCTTAGTGCTGAGCACTGTACTAGGTCCCCAAGAAACAAGAAAGACCAAGATGAGGACACTGCCTTACAGTTATTTCCTGTCTGTTAGAGGCTGTGGGAAATATAAAGAAGTGCAGACATAGAAGATTGGTAGGAATCAGAAGCAAATGTTTGCTACTTCATAATTTGCATCAAACTTTAGCCAACAATGAAAGCCATCCAGTGACTTTTAGAGTTTCTTGGAGAGTAGAGGGGATATAAAGGAAGGATGGAGGAAAATCCAATTTGTAACAAGAGAATATGCCAGTCCTCAATTCCTGCCTTCACCTTTGACCTTGCTCCTCCATGCATTTCTGCTGCATCTGGCCTTGCCCCAGGAATGAATGAAGAACCAGGGGAGTATGGGAGAGAGAATGGAGATTCTCTATTTGGATCCAAATAGCCTTGGGGCTAACTGTTGCTCTATCACTTGCCTGAGTGTTTGGACAAGCCGTCATTTCTCTAAGCATCCATTTGCTCATCTACATTGGATGCGCAATGAATCATCCAATGTAGATAAGCAAATGGGTGCTTAGAGAAATAAAATTGGGGATAATCTAGGACAAGTAATAGCCACATAATGCATGGAGACTCTTGTTATTCTTACTGCCACAACCACCACCACAACCTTTACGGCCTCTGCTATCAATGGCCTGCTTCCAGCATTCAAATGGAGTTAATAATAGGAGATGTGGGTTTGGCCCCTTGCTACTGCAGACACTCCCAGCCATGCTCTTCTTACAGTTCCATTGAGAGATGGAAGAGAGGAGGTGGGATAAAGATAGCCTGGGACCAAGAGAAATGGCTGAGCAAGAAGAAAGGAGGGAGGAAGGTAAAGACTTGGTGAAGTAGAGAGGACATCCATGGAAATGAGAAGAGAGAGGAAGGAAGGAAGAAGAAAAAGAAGTTAGTCACTCACTGCCACCTTCTCACAGAGCTTCAGCCTCTCCTGAGGAATAACAACAACAAAAACTTCTTCCCTCCATGACTTCAACTCCAGGCCCATCTCAGGCCCTTCTCAGTTCCTCTGCTGTCAGGAAGCCAGGCTAAAGGCGTAGACTGGGGCAGTCCAAAGGCTGATTTCTCTGAAACAGCCAAAACACGGTAAACAAAATCAGGAGAGCAAACAGAACAGATTTCAAACCACCTGCAATGGGAAGGTTTGAAAATAGAAGACATTGGGGATAGAAGTGTGAAGCTGCTTCATTTTTAAGGTGAGATTGGACATTCTAGAACCATCAGGAACATGAACCTACTTGGATGATTTAGCATAAGGAAGGTGTGAAACCATCTAAGCTGTCCTCAGTTGGAGTGAGCCATCTCCATCAGGAATGAAATGCTCATCAGTAGACACACTAGAACATATGCTGTGTGAGAACCCAGTGAGAGATGGCATTAAACATTTGAAGAGTCATTTTTAGTTTAAACATCTGTAATCACGAAAAGAAAGACTAAAATTACTCTCCATTTTGCAGTTCTACTGAGAACTACAAGATGTTGTTAGTAGTGAGTGGGGAGGAAAATATAGTTCTAGATTTGAGATTCAAGCCCAAAATGAATTTATACCCACTATGAGGCTCATAGTGTTAGACCTTTTTGCCTGCATTAAGTTGAGGAATCTCCAGCATCCTGCCACTTTTTCCCACTAACTTCATTTGGATGGACCTTGAGTTGTGTCTGGTGCCGTGACGAAGGGCACTGACCCAGCGCTGCAAACTACTTATTTGAAACTTCCAAGGGGGCCTTCTGTGAGCAGTGAGCAGCTCTGCAGACACTTCACCTTTGCAAAATGAGAGAGTGCTGGAGGCCCTTTGTTCCTAACAAGCACAGTGTCAGAGGTAGCCATGGGCAAAGCCAGGAAGCAGGAAAACTGCAGCATTGCCCCTCTCCTTTTAGTGGAGCCCTTCTGTCTTCCATTATCCTCTTTCTGGGTGTATAAAGCCTTCTTCACCACCATCATCAGCCTCACAGACCTGGTGCCATGCTCTGAGGTTGCTCACCAACATTTTGGCATTTGACACTTGTAATACTATCATGTCTTAGTATGGTTGTCCCTGTTTCATAGCTAAAGAAATGGAGTCTCAGACTTATAGGCACATGAATGTAAGTGAATGCTGGGCTGCCAGCAGCAAATCACCCTGCCTGGAGTCAGTGAGCACCTGATCCGTTTGGGTCTACCCACCAATCGAGACCCTCAGGTTTCTGGCCTTTCCCTCTCCCTCACATCCCTCACTTCCTCCAAAACACATATCTATCCTTCCTGTCACCCCATCAGAGCCTTGCTTCTGAGAGACTGGCAGAGGAAGCACTGTGCTATGAAAAGCAGGTCGCAGGTTCCAGTCCCAACTCAGCCTTCACAAGCTTAGACAAAGTACTTAACCCCTCTAAGCCTCGGTTTCCTTAACAGAAAATGGGACTAATAATGGTACCTCCCTTAGAAGACTGTTGTGGGGATTAAACAAAATAGCACATGAAATGTTTAGCTCAGTGCCTGGCTCACAGTAAAGACTCAGCACTGTTTGCTAGTATAATCTATGCTAATAGATTCCAGTGATCTAAGTTTGCCTTTGGACAGGATGCTCCTATAGATAAAGCTCTCACTACCTGTGGGAGTGGGGGAGGAAGGCTGGGCACCATGAGGCTGCAGGGCCCTGGGCATGTAGATGGACAGTATAGGCAGCACAGTGATGCGGGACTGGGCTGGCCTTGGGTGTCCAGTTTAATGATGTCTCACATGACTTCTGTAGCCTTCCTTTTAGCCGAGCCACTGCTCATTAGCACTTCCTCCAGAGCTCAGGCAAGGAGGGAAATGAAATAGGGCTATATCCTGTCCATCCTGGTAGTTCTTAGCAGAAAAAGGAAGCCAAGAACTAGATTAAAGTTGAGTTGAAGGTAAAAGGCCAACAATTACGCTGTCTGCTGCACTCTCTCCCCCTGGCAGTCTTAGGTATTTGAGTGGAGGTTGCATTTGACAGCTGTGACACATGTACTTGACCCGGCCTGAGAAGCCTTGTCTTCAGGAGTCTTGAAGGACACCCCTGGGATTTGAAGACTTTCTTTTTTTCTCGCAGCTGCCTGAGCCTTCAGTCAAAGGCTGCACATCTCAACATAAAGTGTATGGGTAGGAATTTGCACATCCATCCCTCTGTAAGAGTGGGCCCATGGAACATGAAGATAATGAGGTGTGTCTCTGTCTTCAAGACGACTGAAGGCCAAGGCAATTCTTAGCCATCTGAACACGTAATTGCCATATATTATGATTTGTGCTGCAAAAGAAACAATAATAAGATAAAATGGTTCCAAGAACAAAGAGAAGGGAGTTATCTATTTTGCCCATTGAAGGGAGTGGAAGGAGGCTAAGATCAGGCAAGATTCACAGGGTTGGAGACATTGGGGCTGAGTAGAGGCATGGTTGTAGACAAGTTAGATACGCTTTTTGTCCATCAGTTTCTTTATCTGAAAACTAGACATAATAATAGCATCTACTTTATGGTGCTATCATCGTGAGGATTGAAAGAGATAAAGTCATATAAAGTCTGGCACACAGAGTAACCACCCAATGAATATTTGCTTATATTACCTCTTAGTAGTAATAGTAATAGTAGTAGTATTAAGATTATTAAAAATAGTAGTAGAAGTAGTACTATTACTTCTGATATTCCTAGTGCTTAGCAGTGTCTAGTCCATAGTTTAAGGCTCAGTAAATATCTACAGAATAAATACTGAGAAAATGAATGTGTACAAATATGCTATCCAATGTCTCTGGTCAGAGCTGGACATAGAGATTTTTTTTTCTGCCAGTAAAGGATTTAAGGCATTTCACCATAAGTGATATTTATAAAATAAAGTCAGATAAATAAAAGAGGAATAGAAAAATCAAGATCAAGAAAGGAAGGAGAGGCCAGGTGCAGTGGCTTACACCTGTAATCCCAACACTTTGAGAGGCCAAGGCAGGTGGATCACTTGAGGTCAGGAGTTGGAGACCAGCCTGGCCAACATGGTAAAACCCCGTCTCTACTAAAAATACAAAAATTAGCTGGGCATGGTGGCGCATGCCTGTAGTCCCCACTACTCAGGAGGCCGAGGCACAAGAATAACTTGAGCCCGGGAGGCAGAGGTTGCAATGAGCTGAGATCGTGTCACTGTACTCTAGCCTGGGTGACAGAGTGAGACTCCATAAAAAAATGAGAGCGAGAGAGAGAGAGAGAGAGGAGAGAGAGAGAGAGAGAGAGAGAGAAAAGAAAGGAGAAAATTAAATTTTTGTCTGTTTTGCTGTTATGAAAGCACCCATAAGGAATTTTCACCCAGATTATATGGCACATGTGAAATTCCCTTTGAGGGATTATGGAGAAACCTTCAATGAGACTAGGGTCCACCAGAGCAGTCCAAAGTAAGCTCCAGTACAGATCACTCACCAGGGGTCAGAGGGATGGGCTATGTGAATCCAGATGCTTTGGACAAAAAAAAAAAAAATACAAAAATGAAAACAACAATAATAATAATAATTTGAGCCCCAAATCTAAAATCACTAAAGGAGAAGCTTCTAGCTGGATGGAGCTCCTTCTCAAATAGGCCAATCCCTGTGTCTTACACCAAGGAAAGAAGGAACTGAGATTTATTTACTTAACAATGGTTTATAATTCTCCCAAGATATACAGGTCATGAAGCAGTTAACAGAATGATTGACAATTGGTAAACAAGATTCAGATGGGACTCTGAACTTCCTGGCAACCATATCAAAAAGAAAAAGATGGTCAGTTGTATACATCTGGCTATCAGAAAGAGAAGCTTACAAGTTCCACAGAGGAGATCACAATTTTCTTGATGCTAAATTCTAAAATAATGATATTGTACCATGCAGATAAGTTATATAGAGGCACTGAGTGACTGTTTTCTAGAAAATGCAGCTGTAGAGAGGTGATTTTGATGTGACTTTTTAAAGATGGCCTTTGATGAAGCTGGATGTGACACTAAAGCAAAATTTAGTGTAAATGTTTAGGAAAGCATCTGCACGTCTTAGTCTATGCAGGCTGCTATAACAAAGTACTATTGACTGGGTGGCTTATAAACAACAGAAATTCGTTTCTCACCGGTGTGGAAGCTCGAAGTCCAAGATCAGGATGCCAGCATGGTTAGCCTCTAGTGAGGGGACCTTTTTCCAGGTGGTAGACAACTGACATCTCCATATCCTTACATGGCAGAAAGAAGCAAGAGAGCCCTTTTCAGCCTCTTTATGAGGGCTCTAGTTCATTTATGAAGGATCTACCCTCATGACCTAATTACCCTCCAAAGATCCCACTTCCTAATACCATCACCTTAAGGTTTAAAATTGCGACATCTGAACTGGGGGCAAGAGAGCACAAACCTTTAGTCCATTGCAGCATATACTTAATACTTCTGAAAGAAGAGGTGAAATTGCATGCAAATCATCACTGTACACACTCATACATATATCCTTGCAAAATAACTCACACATTAAATTAAATATTAATGTGTTTTAGCAATGCAACTATATCAGTATTAGTCAAGTATATTAAATCCTTATTAAACGATAGCTTTTCTTGTGTATGGTTTTGCTGTAGGCCATAAGACAATTATTCTCTATAAAATCCAATCTTATTCAGTAAACAATGGTTGATCTCCTACTAAGTGTCAAGCACTACGCTAAGTATTGGTGATGCCGAGGTCTGAAAGACACTGTCCTTGACCATAAGAAAGTCACAGGGTAGGGGAGGTAATAACTACAAACAAACAAGGAAAGCTCTAAGGAGGTAATCACTGGAAGCCCCGTGGGCCGGGAGCAAGGCCTCCCCAAGTGGGCAAGAGATCAGAGCAGGCTTTTCTTTTCTTTTCTTTTTTATTATTTTTTGAAACAGAGTCTCACTCTGTCACCCAGGCTGGAGGGCAGTGGTGTGATCTTGGCTCACTGCAAACTCTGCCTCCCGGGTTCAAGTGATTCTTCTGCCTCGGCGTCCTGAGTAGCCGGGATTACAGGCATGTGCCACCACGCCCAGCTAATTTTCGTATTTTTAGTAGAGATGGGGTTTCACCATATTGGTCAGGCTGGTCTTGAACTCCTGACCTCGTGATCCGCCCGCCTCGGCCTCCCAAAGTGCTGGGATTACAGGCTTGAGCCACCACAGCATGCTTGTTAAAGGCGATGATGTGTGGGTTGAGTCTTGAAAGAGGCACAAAAGTTATCCAAACCCAGGAAGATCAAGTGAAGGAGGACTCTGCATGCAGAGGGAAGAGCGTAGGTCAAAGCAGTGTACTTGGATGAAACCGTTGTTTCTTGACTTTGGTGGTAGTCCCATGACTCTACATGTGATCAAAATGCATAGAACTAAGCACACACACACCACACACACTAGACCTTCATCTATGGTGGAATCGTAGCCTTAGGACTCAGAGCCTTAGGAACTACGAAGACACAGCAGCTCTCTGGCCCTGCCGCCCCTGGCTGCCCCTCTTCAAGCTTGTTTGTGCTAATTACTGTGGCTCTGACCTTTAGAACAGAACATTTCTAATCCAATTTCCCAACACTTCTCTCCAGAAAGGCGGCTGTCAGCAAAATACTCTTAGACAAATATCGAGTGAAAAGAAATTGCTGCAGACGTGAAAAGATGAAATCTGCCTTTGGGTAGAGGTGTGTGGGTAGACGTGGTCTCCTGCCATGTCCAACCTGGGAAACCATTCATCTTTCTTTTTCTACCCAGATGTCTCTGACCAGCCACCTGATCTGGCTTTTCCTGGCCCAGCTTCCAAGATTGGAGCCCAGAAAATTTTTCATCTTGTGTTTGCCTTTGTGGTTTTGTGCATGTCACTTAAATTCTGAGCTGTGGGTTCTTTGTCTGGAAACAGGAGTGATATGTACCTATTCATCTCCCACAGACATGGGAGAAGCCAGCAAGATAGGGCTTATGGAATATTCTATTTCTTTCAGTCTAATCATCCCAAGAAACAAGTATAGTTTTACTCCTCAACTTTTGCCCCACTAAGAACCTTCTCTCTTCGGTTTTCCTCCTATCTAAACTCTCAAGAGTATCTCCTGAACCTTTCTTTTCTCAGAGCAGGCATCTTCTTGTTTCTTCCAAAGAAGACAGAACCATTGCTTTTGCCTCAATAACAATGAGCTATCTCCAGGTGTAAATAAAGCCGTGGGTGTGTTAAACAGATGATACACATTAGAACACAAGAAATGGTGTCAGGGTGACTTTCAGAACCAGGGTAACCTGCAGTCTTCACAGTTTTCTGAGGGAAGGTAAGAAAGAAATAAGAAGGTAGTCTCTGAATTAAGGATGATCTCAGAAATTCAGGGCTGGACTAATTCACCCAATGTGAGGCTATTGTCGAGTTTCCAAAATACTGTGGAGAACATGGTGTAATCTATGGGAATAATGAGCGGTTGAACATTTTAGCTTAACTGCTGCTGACCTCAGAGAAGACCCCCAACAGCTTCCCGGAACTGGCTCGATCAAACCTGGGAATGGAGCCACCTTCCTTGAGTTAACACAGATCTTTTAATGCCAGATTCATTAACAGCTCGCCCCACTTCAGCCTCCGCGGGTTTAGTTTTATTGTGTCGCACCCTCTACCCCACACCCAGCTAAATGTTTTCAGAGAGGAGGCATACATTTTCTATTTCTCCATGTATAATACCTTTGCTGATTTGACAGATTCCTGCTTTGTTCACTTGGATGGATTGACAGCAGAGCTGCCTCATTAAAGCCTTCTCATAAGCTTTGTCATCATCTCCTCAATGAAATTTCTGCCCATTTCCTTCCATTCTAAACCCAACTGTTTGGTGGCTGGCATGTTTTGCTATGGAAGGAAATACCCCACAAGTATGGGAGAGGGCTTGGTACAGAGCTCAGGGGCTTATAAGCCAGTGGAAGCTTGTCCAACCTGCAGACAGCAGTGGGCAGGGCTGGAGGGGCAGTGGGTACGGGCACTCCGTGGTGGAGTTCCTCGCCGCCAACTGTGCATTCCACTGTCCAGAGACGAGCTGGACTCTCTCATGTGACAGTCGATTGTGACCCACCCAGGACCTGGCATGTCAGGGCACACAATGAAAATATAATAACTGCCTCGTTATAATCTCCCCGGGAGCTGGGAGCACAAGGGAAAAGGGGGAAGCAAAGGGAAGAGCTAACATCTATGGAGTATCTCCTAAGCTCTGGGAACTTCCCCTACATGATTTTATTTAGTTCTCACAAGTGCTCTTTGGGGCGTGCTTAATTGTTCTTTTAAAAAGATAAAGAGGCTGGGTGTGGTGGCTCACGTCTATAATCCCAGAACTTTGCGAGGCCAAGGCAGGAGAATCTCCTGTGCCAAGAATTCTAGACTAGCCTGGGCAACATAGTGAGACCCTGGCTCTAAAAAGATAAAAAATTAGCTAGGCGTGGTGGTGGCATGCATGCCTGTAGTCCAAGCTCTCAGGAGGCCGAAGTGGGAGAATGGCTTGAGCCCAAAAGATCGAGGTTGCAGTCAGCTGTGATCATACCACTGCGCTCTAACCTGAGTGACAGAGTAAGACCCTGTCTCTGAAAAAAGAAAATAGGCTGGGCGTGGTGTCTCACACCTATAATCCCAGCACTTTGGGAGGCCAAGGCAGGTGGATCATGAGGTCAGGAGTTCAAGACCAGCCTGGCCAACATAGTGAAACCCGATCTCTACTAAAAATACAAAAATTAGCTGGGCGTGGTGGTGGGTGCCTGTAATCCCAGCCACTCAGGAGGCTGAGGCAGGAGAATCACTTGAACCCAAGAGGTGGAGGTTGCAGTGAGTCGAGATCATGCCACAGCACTCCAACCTGGGTGACAAGAGTGAAACTCCATCTTGTCTGAGCAAAAAATCATCTTGTCTCTTCAACCCAGCTCTGTTTCCAAACGTCCCACTTTCTGCCGTGGGCCACTGTCATTCTTTTCCTCTCCCAGATCTGAAATGTTTGACTTCTATGTTCTACTCCCTAAGTAAAAGTTTTCTATTTATATTTTATGCTTGTCACTTCCCCACTTTTATATTTGTTCTGCAGTCTTAAGGTGATAACAAGTGGGGAAAGGACAAGATGATTTTTGTATGATACACAGTGAGTCTGAAAGGTACATGAAGCATTGACATGAATGATACATAGGAAGTCGGGGCCAAAGTTAGCAATAGAAATTGAGGCTTGGGGCTGGGCATGGTGGCTCATGCCTGTAATCCTAGCACTTTGGGAGGCCCAGGTGGGCGGATTGCCTGAGCTCAGGAGTTCGAGACCAGCTTGGGCAACATGGTGAAACCTCGTCTCTACTAAAATACAAAGAAATTAGCTGGGTGTGGCAGCGTGTGCCTGTAGTCCCAGCTACTCAGGAGGCTAAGGCAGGAGAATTGCTTGAACCTGCTAAGCAGAGGTTGCAGTGAGCTGAGATAGTGCCACTGCACTCCAGCCTAGGCGACAGAGCAAGACTCCATCTCTATTAAAAACAAAAGAAAAAAATTGAGGCTTGGAAGACTTAGAGAGATGAGCAAGACACTGAAGGAAAGAATGATGCGTCTCATGAAAGAAGGGTGTGGGAAAATCCCAGGTGAATGAAGACAGGACGTGTGAGGAAGAAGAGAAATCAACCAAGCAAGGAAAGAAACAGTGTCTCTGTGCGCTAAGGCTACTGTACGAAAGCACCACAAACTGGGTGCCTTAAAAAAAAGACAAATTCATTTTCTCATGGTTCTGGAGGCCAGAAACTTCCACACCTGGTTCCTTCTGAGGGCTCCAAGGGAAAATCTGCCCGGTGTCTTTGTCTCAGCTTCTGCTGATGGCTGGCAGCCCTCGTTCTTCCTTGGTGATAGATGCTTCACACAAGGCTGTGCCTCTGTCTTCACATGGTGTTTTCCCCATGGATCTCTTCTTTTTTTTTTTTTTTTTTTTCTTTGAGACGGAGTCTCGCTCTGTTGCCAGGCTGGAGTGCAGTAGTGCGATCTGGGCTCACTGCAAGCTCCGCCTCCTGAGTTCACTCCATTCTCCTACCTCAGCCTCCCAAGTAGCTGGGACCACAGGCATCCACCACCATGCCCAGCTAATTGTTTTTGTATTTTTAGTAGAGATGGGGTTTCACCATGTTAGCCAGGATGGTCTCGATCTCCTGACCTTGTGATCCACCCGCCTCAGCCTCCCAAAGTGCTGGGATTACAGGCTTGAGCCACCGTGCCCGGCCGGATCTCTTCCTATAAGGACATGAATCAAATTGAATTTAGGGGCCCACCCCATTCTACTTTGACCTCATCTTAATTAATTACATCTGCAGGAACCCTATTTCCAAATAAGTTCCCATTTTGAGTTACTGGGGGTCAGGACTTCAACATACCTTCTTGGAGGCAGAATTCAATTCACAACAAAGAGTAATCCAAGGCCAGGTGCGGTGGCTCACGCCTGTAATCTGGGCACTTTGGGGGGCCGAGGCAGGCAGATCACCTGAGGTCGGGAGCCTGGCCAACATGGTGAAACTCCATCTCTACTAAAAATACAAAAAATTTAGTCAGGTGTGGTGGCAAGCGCCTGTAATCCTGGGTACTGGGGAGGCTGAGGCAGGAGAATCACTTGAACCCAGGAGGCAGATGTTGCAGTGAGCCAATATTGTGCCCGGGAGGCAGAGGTTGCAGTGAGCCAAGATTGCGCCATTGCACCCCAGCCTGGGCAACAAGAGCAAAACTCCATCCAAAAGAAAAACAAAAAAACAAAAAACAGTAATCCAGGAGAGTAGGACAAGACCCAAAATATAAAGAATCAGGAAATCGCACCAAGGAAGGAGGAATTTTGAGAAAGAAGAACCAATTGGTCGATGGTTACAGAAGCCCATTGCACTTCATGATGCCTTTCTTCTTGAGATACCATGAGCCCTTGCCCCTCAAGCGCTGGGTCCAGGTTTCTTGTCAGCCTTCACTATTTGATGTTGAAAATATTGTTTTTTCATTCTCTGATAGGAGCAAGGTAGACCAGGACAGGAGGGAAAATAGAAAATAAAATAAAAAAACAGATTTGGCCAGATTATCCATGACGAGGCCCACTATGTGTGACAAGAGGAAAGAGGTCAGACTGTGGGGCTTCGGGAGAAGCTGGGAAATGAGGAAACTGACCCTGCTGGTCACTGTGCTACCAGTTCCCCACTCCCACTCTTCCAGGCATCTCAAATGCGTGGTTTTACCCACAGCCCCTGCTCCCATCTTTCCCATCCATTCTCTGCCTCCTTCAATATGATCTCCATATTTTCCCTACAATACACAAAGTGCTATCTTAAAACTTCACCACATCCAACTGGCCTTTTCAGTTCTTATTCTGTTTGCCCTATGGAGGAGGAAGAGGTTAGTGATAAGAAATGTACGTTCATTCATTAATCCGACAAAAGTTTTTAGCATCTACTATATGTCAGAAACGTTTATATGTTCTGTGGATACTCTCAAGGGGGTTACATTTAGTTGGGGGAGACAGAAAATCGTCAAGTAATTAAGTAACTAAGTAATGTTAAATATGAGAGGTGACATGAACAAATCAAACAAGATAGTGTGATAAGGAATGACTGGGCAGGGGAGGGAACACAAGGACTGATAGAGTGGTTAGACAGGACCTCTCCTGTCTGCAGAGGAAACATTGGAGTTGCCACATGAACATGAATGCACATTTCCCACATCCCAGGGCGGGTATGTTCCATGTTGGCTCAGGAGCTGAGCCAGGCCCAGTGTGTGGAAATTGCACAGAGGCAGGGTCAGGCCTGAAAGACTTCCAGACCATCAAAATATAAGAAAGACTTCCAGACCATCAAAGCTGCCATCTCTGCAGTGTGCTGTCTGTGCTTTCATGAGCTCTCCATCTCCAGAGATGTTCAAGCTTTAGGAACGTTGACCATCGGTGAGGAAGATTGCAGAAGAAATCCTTAGATGTGGCAGGTTGAACTCAAGATTGCAGAAGAAATCCTTAGATGTGGCAGGTTGAACTCAATAGAAAGGTCCTTTAGCTCTGAAAGTCTGTGGTTTACCATCAAGGTCCTGCTCATCCACTGTGCAACTGCTTGACAAGGGCAGTGGGGAGCAGCAACGCCTGGCTCTATGTAGGAGACAGGACTGTGGACATGGAGAACAAGCTTTATCTCCAGCAGTGGTCAGAGGCTCTTCACATAGAGCCGGGCATGGTGGGTGGAGGTAGGGCCAGCTTGCAAGAGAGAAAGCAGTTAATCCAGGTCTCCTGGGGATATCAGTGTATAGCACTGTTGCATGTCCTCCCAGTATTCTGTATGTATCCCTACATGCACAATCCTCGTGGTTGTGTTTCTGGCATTTTAAGGAAACCTTTGTCCCCCATGTGCTCACATCCCATGCAAACAACACCATACATGTAAGCCCAGTCCTGTTTCCTCTTTAATGGCAATGGTAGATTGTACATAGAGTCCAGCAGCTGACCCAAGGTCAGCTTCCTCATCAGCAGCTAAAAGGAATTAGAGTGACTCAGTGGATCACCACCTCTGTGTTTCATGCTGCAGACACAGGTGTGGACAAAAATCCCATGAGCAAATGAGATCTCTGCTCCAGAACCTGAAAGGCTGGCACTGAATCTCACAGCATTCCTTCCTTCTCGTCCACTTTTCTTCTTCCTCTTTCTCCTCCTCTTCCTCTCCTCTCTCCTCCTCCCCTCCTCCTCCTCTTCCTCTCTTCCCCTCCTCCTCTACTCTACCTCCTTCTCTTACTCTTCCTTCTCCTCCTCTTTCTCTTCTCCCTTCATCTTCTCTTTTTTCCTCCTCTTATTCTCCCCTTACTCTCTTCCTCTCCTCCTTGTTCTCCTGCGACTACTTCTCTGAGTTCCCTTTCTCCTCTTCTCCTCCTCTACTTTGTCTTCTTCTCCTCCCCCTTCTCCCCCTCCTCATCCTCCCCCTCCTCCTCTTCCTCCTCTCCTCCTCTTCCTCCTCCATATTCTTCCCTCTTTCCCACCCTCAATCCGGATCCAGGTCGTTGGAAACACTCCTCAGATTTCCTCAGGACCGGAGGACAGACAGGCATTGGCATTAATTTCCTTTCAGCCTTTCCTCCCCTCTTATAATGACTCATTAATCAATGCTCATGATTTTGGAAGAGGCCCAGGGATATTGAAAGCAGTCCCTAAACAGGGTGAGACCTACAAAGAGATACCATAGATGATCCAGTGTGGATGCTAAAAGGTCATTTTTCCAGGCTGACTCGAAGACAGTATTGGCCACAGAGCAGACTCTTGGTAGAAGAGAGCCTGGGGTCCACGCAGCAGCAACAGCAGCTTCAGGAAACCTGAGCTCTTCTGTCTCCCACCCCTCATCCTGCCCTATTTCCCTCACTCAAGGAGTTTATCGCCCTTGCTTCCGGAGACCCTCAGCAGAAGAGTGCTTACTTACTGCCTAACCCAACCTGCTTTTAAGCATAATTCAAGCCTACCAAACTGGAATAAATGGAATTTAAATATAGCTTCTTCATTTCCCCCACTATTTCACCAATCTGTGCCTTCTCCCATCTTACCCATCACAGAAAGTAGCAAAATTATCCACTCCATTAGTTTTCATCTCTGCCTCTCGCTTCTTTTTTCTTTTCTACTTAAAAATATTTTTGAAATTTATTTTTAAACTTACATACATTAAAATTAGCTTTTGGTGGGAACATTGCTGGAAAACTACTCGACAATAAAATGGAATAGACTATCAAAGCGTACAATAGCATGGATGAATCCCAAAGGCATTATGCCAGGTGAAAGAAGCCAGTCTCAAAAGGTTGCAAACTTATGATTCCATTAATATGACATTCTGGAAAAGGTCAGACTATAGGGACAGAGAACAGATCAGTGGTTGCCAGGGATTAAGGGTTAGGATGTACTACACTCTGTTTATCGATTTACCCACTGAAGGACATTTAGGGTACAAGCTTTTGTTTGGATGTAAGTTTTCACTTCTCTTGGGTAAATACCTAAGAGAGGGATTGCTGGGTCCTATGGTATGTTTATGTTTAATTTTATAAGTTAAATCAATAATCCATGTTGGCTTATATAAACCAATAAGCTAAACTGTTTTCTGGAGTGCCTCTCATTTATTCGATTTTTAAAGTCAAAACCTGGCAATCATTATTTATCACTGTCTCTTCCTACTCCCCATATTCTATCTATTTCTGCACATCTTCAAGGTTCTACTTCCAAACTATAGCTTCCAATGCTCCCTCCTCCTCCATCATCACTGCAGCCCCCTTGAAGTGAGTCACCGTTAACTCTCGCCTGGGCTTCTTCAGGAGCTACTGTTCATCCTCTCTGCCCACATCCCACATCCTCTCTGTACCCTCTTCCTACAGCCTATTCCCCATAGAGCAGGCAAAGTGATCCTTTTCAGACATTAATCTGATCAGATAACTCCTTACTTCAAGCCTCCCATTGACGTCCCATTGTACTTGGCCTTCAGAGGACTCTGCATTCTGGTCCATGGCTACACTCAGCCAATTTTTCACTTTCCTCTGCATTGTCCTGCACAGTCAATTAGCCTCCTGTGAGTTCCCAGACCGAGCTGAGCCATCCCAGACCTCAGGCCTGTGGACACCCTGCCCCCGCTGTGAAATGCTTTTCTCTGTGCTCCAGGCGTGTGGCTCCTTCATGCCCTAGTCTAAATGCAACTTTCTCAAAGGCCCTTCGTGTCCATCATGGCGCTTATCCAAATGGGTTATTTTTATAGACATTTGTTCACTCATTTGTTACCTATTTCTTTCCAATTCAAATGGGACAACCTTCAGAGCAGAACTCATCCTGGCTGTCACTCCTACTTGGAGCAGTTCCTGACCCATAGCAAGTGTGTTTTAAAAATGTTCAATGGGCTGGATGCAGTAGCTCATGCCTATAATCCCAGCACTTTGGTAGGCCAAGGCAGGTGGATCACAAGGTCAGGAGATCGAGACCATCCTGGCTAACACGGTGAAACCCCATCTCTACTAAAAAAAAAATACAAAAAAATTAGCTGGGCGTGGTGGTGAGCACCTGTAGTCCCAGCCACTCGGGAGGCTGAGACAGGAGAATGGCATGAACCCAGAAGGTGGAGCTTACAGTGAGCTGAGATCGCACCACTGCACTCCAGCCTGGGTGACAGAGCAAGACTCCGTCCCAGAAAAAAAAAAAAAAAAAAAAAAAAGTTCAATGAATGAATGACTCAATGCAATGTCATCCTGTACTCCTTATTTAAAATAAAAGAGAGGGAGTTTGTGGAGATTTCATATGAGATAATAGCACCTACTTCATAAGGTTAGAATTGAATGAGTCAACATATGCTAAACACCTACAACAATGCCTGGCACACAGCAAACATGATGTAAATGTGAGACTAAAAATAATAATGATGGAAGCAAATTCATGACAGAAGAGGAGTTCCAGCCTTCTTAGGAGAACAAAACTGTTTATTCCTTTAACAAATATTTACTGAGTCTGCACAGATGGAAGTGTGTGCACAAGCATGAGCATCACACCCAAATGGCACTCTTCACAAGCACAGAACACAGACCCTTCACAGTTTGCTCCCAGAAGAGCCCAGGAGTAAAAGTTCTCACCCCACTGAGCGTTTCCTTTTCCCTGACACCACCAATTTGCACAGAAACCATGGGAGATGGGTCACATTTCCATTTTAGAAGGCTACATCCTCACGGCAGGGTGCTACACTGGGTACTGTTTGTATCTGCAATGGGTGCACTACCTACTGGTCATCGAAAACCCTTCTGGTCATAGGAAAGTTCTTTGAGTACCTTTGCACTCAAAGCAATACACATCATTTTAAGATAGTCTCCAATTCCTGTTGATACTAAAATGAGCACATTTTCTTCTAGGGTGCATGAAGGATTGAGGCTTGACAGTAGATGTTCAAATATATGGAAGTCCATATTGTCCTAACAGCACCCAGACCTGTCCTCCCAACAATTTAAAATTGTCATGGTCAGAAAGGCGCTTTGTAAATGTAAACCCATCGCTTTACCTTTCCAAGGGCATTCTTTATGAGATGAGTCATGAAAGCATCATTGTGCATGCAGGAGGCATTTACTAAATGCACATTTTCAAACAGTGAGTGGGAGACAGAGGACTGGAGGGAGGGAGGAGGATACACCAACAGCACATGGGCCCTGCCAAACCCACCTCTGTTACTTGATACGGACGGTCATACCGGTTGTGCTCTGCACCCAGGCACCTGGTGGAGGGAGCCATTTTGCTCACTGGGACTGTGACTTCCCAGGGGAGTTCTCCTCTTCCTAATTCACCCAGAGGCACTCGGTGTGCCGACAGTCACCTGGCTCCATAAACAGCCTCCTTCACAAATAGAAGTAAGCAGAAACTGGACTCTGGGTGTGAGCACAGCTAAGTTCTAGCCTGGATTCCGCCACTAACTTAAGACTCTTCCCTCTTCTAGCTACAGGCATCTACATCCATAAGACGATATATTCGGACAAGATAGTTGTTTTTCACACATTTTGTTTTGTAGCTGCAGAGCCATGTCCTCCAGTGAAATTGTTCTTTGAACCTCCTAAGTGAAGCAAATGACCTTGAGACCATGCTGTCGGAGGTGGGAGGGGACCTAAGCCCTTAGCCCTCGCCAGGGCTGTACCGCCCCCCTCTGCACACGAAGAACTGCAGGACTGGGAGGCTGTCTCGAATATTCTCTTTAGGGCTATATTTCTGGGGTTTCATAAGAACCTGTCAAGCAAGAAAAACTCCCCAGAGATTATAGAGAGTTACACACAAATAGAAATAATAAGACCCACAATTCCACTGTGTAACTTGGCCATTCAACTGGGGGATGCTTTTCAAGTCTTTCTAGCAGGGCCCTCAGCTCCTGTAGGCTGTCACTCATCCACTTCCCTTCATCAAAGCTTCTAGCTCTTTGCCACTACCTACAATCTCGTCCAGTTCTCTGCTGTGTCGTATGCTCCCTTGATATTGGGGGATTCTTAAAAGAAGTCAGCCCCCTTGTCAGTTCCAGCTCTCTCAAGAGCCTATCTGCAAATCTCTGCCTCATTGAATATGCATGATGACCAACTGAATATTTATGATGCCCCAAAGTCTCCAGAGGGCCCCAGCGTTTCGAATGCATGCAGCCCTCCCTGGTACCCGTTCCGTGGCTCCCCAGTGGTGTCCCTGCCACTCATCTCTCTAGCCTGCACTCTTTCTCCTTTACTGTTGATGCTAATCCATCAATCCTCAGTCTTCCCGAGGAGCCTTTTCTGAATTACACCACCACCCATGCATTCGACAGTTACAACACAGGTTAAAACCTGTCTTTTGGAATAGAAGCTTTCCATGCACAGGGAAATGCCAGTTTCCCATTAACTTCCATAAAGATAGATGAGATAGGCCAGTCATGGTGGCTCATGCCTGTAATCCTAGCACTTTGGGAGGCTGAGGCGGGCAGATCACGAGGTCAGGAGTTCGAGACCAGCCTGGCCAACATAGTGAAACCCTGTCTCTACTAAAAATGCAAAAAATATTAGTTGGCTGTGGTGGCACGTGCCTGTAGTCCCAGCTACTTGGGAGGCTAAGGCAGGAGAATCGCATGAACCCAGGAGGTGGAGGTTGCAGTAAGCCGAGACCACACCATTGCACTCCAGTCTGGGTGACAGAGTGAGACTCAGTCTCAAAAAAAAAAAAAAAAAAAAGGAGAGATGAGATAGATAAATGCCTTCCATAAAAGTAGAGAATGCTGGGCCGGGCGCAGTGGCTCACACCTGTAATCCCAACACTTTGGGAAGCCAAAGCAGGCGGATCATGAGGTCAGGAGATCGAGACCATCCTGGTTAACATGGTAAAACCCCGTATCTACTAAAAATACAAAAAATTAGCCGGGCCTGGTGGCAGGTGCCTGTAGTCCCAGCTACTTAGGAGCCTAAGGCAGGAGAATGGCATGAACCTGGGAGGCGGAGGTTGCAGTGAGCCAAGATCACGCCACTGCACTCCAGCCTGGATGACATAGCAAGACTCTGTCTAAAAAAATAATAATAATAAAAAAGAATGCCTGAAAAAACAAGGTCTTACACTTACCAGGTGTGAAGAATTGTCATAAATACTTTACCAGACTTATCTTAAGTCTGGTGATAATGCAACTTCTTCAGGCTTCAGTTTTCTCATCTGTAAGGTGGTGAACATGTCTGCCTATTGTGATGTTACCTTAATGAAATGATGAGAGGAAGTCAACCTTGCAAAGCTAGTTGGTGGGCTCTGATAGTAATGAACCTCCTCTCTCTTTGTTCTTCACTCTCCCCTGCCCTGGGTGTGTTGTCAGGGAATAAAGAAAGCTCAATATCCCAAGGATTGAGCTCTGAGCCCTACAGAAGCAGACACCAAAGGAGGAGTGATGATTTCTGTCGCCACGCTGTTTAGTGTAGCAGACCATGTGCTAATGAGGATGGATGATGCTGTTTGGTAGAAAGGATCTGCTCTCCTGGAGGAGACCAAACTGTGGATGCAGACAGTTGATGGCCAGGATGAGGCGCCCCTCTGCAAACTCTCAGGCTGGGCTGGGCCCCCTTATTCAGTGCACAAACCCATTTTTATATCTTCTGGGAGAACCAGCCTCCAGTGCAGCATCTTCTGACCCACCCTACTCTCCTGAGAAGTAAGATAGCACAACGCTCCTCCCAGATTTAGAGAGGCTCCATGTGGATCTGCTGCCTACTCCCTGTGTGGCCTTTGAAAGGTCACTTAACCTCTCTGGGCCCTGATGTCTCACTTGACAAACAGGCATAATCCTGGCCTGTTCTCATCGTTGGGTAGTTGTGAGAATTAA
The DNA here is from genome assembly GCF_009828535.3 of Hylobates moloch. Lineage (NCBI taxonomy): Eukaryota > Metazoa > Chordata > Mammalia > Primates > Hylobatidae > Hylobates > Hylobates moloch. The sequence goes on from NW_026652294.1 coordinate 42,413,463, forward strand.
AAGGAGTTATGGTGTAAAAGACATTATGGGCCGGGCACGGTGGCTCACGCCTGAAATCCCAGCACTTTGGGAGGCCAAGGCAGGCGGATCATGAGGTCAGGAGATCGAGACCATCCTGGCTAACACAGTGAAACCCCATCTCTACTAAAAAAAACAAAAAAAAACAAAAAAAAAACAAAAAAATTAGCTGGACGTGGTGGCAGGCGCCTGTGGTCCCAGCTACTCGGGAGACTGAGGCAGGAGAATGGCGTGAACCTGGGAGGTGGAGCTTGCAGTGAGCCAAAATCGTGCCACTGCACTCCAGCCTGGGCGACAGAGTGAGACTCCATCTCAAAAAAAAAAAAAAAAGACATTATGAATACAAGACTAATTTCAAATATCTCATCCTTTCATGAAGCCCTCCCCTACCCTCCTACACTGAATTAATCTTGTATTGCTCTGGACTGCCTCCTGAATACTAATAATATGCCCCTGCTATAGCATTTCTCAGAGTCTGCCCTGGATAATAAGGAGTTATTCACATACATTTGTTGGCCTGCTAGACCATGATCTGTATGAGGCAGGTGTACAGGGTATGGCTCTTATGCATCTCTGTGTACACCTCTGCAGGCAGCACAGTGCCAGGCACATGGTACATGCACTAAGTGTTTAATGAAATAATCAAGACTTCTTTCAGCCTGGATCCAGCCTTCATGCTAGGTTTTATGTGCTGTTTAATATCTGCAGGTAGAGGAGAGGTTCTGTTAATGTCCACACTCCCTAGCCTGGGTGACAGTCCCCAGTTGCGCAAGCTGGTGATGTAAGTGGGAAAAAATGGGAAGTTTAGGGAGTCTGTATATGAAACACAGAACCCAGTTCCTTCCCTCAATCACTGGGTTGTGTTCAGTCACAGAACACATCACGGGAACTGGTTGGAGTTTTTGAAGCAATTACTTCTTGTCTTTGAAATTGCTTCCCTGACTTCTGGGCAAGTCCCTGCAATGGCTGCAGAGAGCCCCAGCTGTTTAATATCCAGCCCACTGATAGGAGCGATTGCTCATCAAACTCCAGAACCCTGATGCGTTCAAGAGGGACCATCGACAGCCTCAGCCGCAGAGGTCTCAGACAAATGGCTGCAGAGTGGATTGGCCAACATTAAGCAACAAACATGATTAAAGGCCAGAAAATAGGACCTGTGAGGAAAGGATGGAGCCATCTGTTTGATTTATTATGAAGAAGAACAAATAACAATGTGCAAGACTGTGGAAATTTTCTACAAGAAGAATAGCAATGTCCAGCTCAATGAGGCCAGAACAAGGAGAGAAGGGCATGAACTGCCACACAAGGGATTTTGTCCAGACGCAGGAAGGAAGAACTTTCCTACTGCCTGGCAACCAGCTAGGCTAGGTGCCGGGATGGTCTCCCAGAAGCAGCTTTGTAAAAATGATAGACCTGAGTCCAGCAGAATAAAAAACAACGATACAAATATCCAGGAGTTGGAAAAGAAAAAGTGATGAGTTTGTTTGTTTGTTTTTTGAGATGCAGTTTCGCTCTTACTGCCCAGGCTGGAGTGCAATGGTGCGATCTCAGCTCACCCCAACCTCCACCTCCTGGGTTCAAGCAATTCTCCTGCCTCAGCCTCCCGAGTAGCTGGGATTACAGGCGCCCACCACCGTGCCTGGCTAATTTTGTATTTTTACTAGAGACAGGGTTTCTCCATGTTGGTCAGTCTGGTCTCGAACTCCCGCCCTCAGGTGATCTGCCTGCCTCGGCCTCCCAAAGTGCTGGGATTACAGGCATGAGCCAGTGATGAGTTTTTATGCATCACCCTTCTGAGTAGATCCAGAACTCCTGGATAGGGTATGTAAAGAAGTGGGGCCAAGGCGACATTGGGGCCTGAGACATTGAGACTTTGACTAAGCAAAGCCCACACCCCTCAACATGGGTCTTGCCACTGGCCCCAGGGCCTAGCTAAGCCTACAGAGAATGGACAAGTCCCTGAATGTGTTTTAATCAGCAAAACACTAGCAGAATGCCATAATGAATGGATTGCAACCGGGATCACAAATGTGCTTACAACATAGAGGGATTTTTTTTAGCATAGGATTTTACTGATTAATGAATGAATGAGTATCTACTAGTTTCTGTCTTCCTAAGGAATTATTAGTATGTACAAAGAGTGTGTGTTGGATCTGTTAAAAATAAAAATATTTATAATAAATATAAATATCATCCTTTGATATACAGTTGAATAGCAGGCTCACACCTGTAATCCCAGCACTTTGGGAGGCTGAGGCAGGTGGATCACGAGGTCAGGAGATTGAGATCATCCTGGCTAACACGGTGAAATGCCGTCTCTACTAAAAATGCAAAAAATTAGCCGGGCATGGTGGCGGGTACCTGTAGTCCCAGCTACTCGGGAGGCTGAGGCAGAAGAATGGTGTGAACCCAGGAGGCGGAGCTTGCAGTGAGCTGAGATCGTGCCACTGCACTCCAGCCTGGGCAACAGAGGAAGACTCCATCTCAAAAAAAAAAAAAGGTACCTGGGATTTGTTTTAATCAGGTATGGTAAGACACACGGACATAGAAATGGCTGACATGACATAGGTTTTTACTCACAGAGGCCTATAAACAAGGGGACAGAGCACATAGGGCTACATGGGGAAGCACCAGGTTAGGACAAGAGGCAGAGGGAGCAGAGGGAAAACATGGGTAAGAGTTTTATTGTGGTTTCCATAGGAAGGTAAGGCAGAGCAGGGTAAGCAGGCTTAGGATTGGCTAGTTGGGATAATTTCAGCAGGCTCTGGGACATAGGGGCTGTCTCTAGCTGTCTGGTTCCTGGCCCTGGGGTTACAAAGGCAGGTAGAGAGTAGTTCGGAGTTTGAGAGCCCAGTAGAGGAGGTGGGGGGCTGTGGGCTCTGGATTGGTCAGTTTGCTTATGAAAAGCATGCCCTCCAGCAAGTCCTTCACTATGTCTAGGAATTAGTTAACTGTGGGAGGTGTATTCCCTCCTAGGTCAGCAAGACCCCAGATACCAGAGCATGAAGAATACAGAAAATTTAAAAATATAGTTAATACAATCCTTTCCAAGGGCAAATATGGGCACAGTTCATTTTGTGTTGATATTGGTGGACAATTGGATTTAGTAAGCCTTAGAGAAATGCAATAAATTTCAAGCAAAGCCATGTAGGAGGGGAAAAAAATCAGCTGGATCATAATGAGAGAAAACAAGTTAGAAAAATAGGGCAAAATGACAGGTAGCAGAGATTAAAGCTCACCCCTGCTTTCCCTCCCCTCCTTCCTTCTGTCCTCTCTGGGAGAGAGGGCAAAGTCAGTGTGAGTCTGTGATCTGTAAAGTATCCCCTGAAGGCTGAATGTTTTATCCAGTCAGGATGCCATGCATTCTAAGGCTAAGGACTCCATCAGCAAGCATTTCTCCCCAAGGTGGGCAAAGATGCTTGTCTGTGTTCAAAGACCACAGATTCTCATCTTATCCCAGCAGTCTCCCAAGTGTATGTAGCCACTAGGCATGGATCCGGCAACAGCTGACCCCTCCCTCACACCAAATGCAGAGTGCCAGGCTGTGCTCTTGCTGATGAGTGGTGTCATTAGCAGGGTCTACTCTCTGGCAACCACTACCATCAATATGGAGTGTTGGGTAACCCTCAATAAGAGCTTCCTCTACTTCCTACCTTCCAGAGATAATAAACACAGCTGACAGTGTGGGGGTTTTTTGTTTGTTTTTGTTTTTGTTTTTTGAGACAGAGTCTCACTCTGTCGCCCAGGCTGGAGTCCAGAGTGCAATGGCACGATCCCGGCTCACTGCAACCTCCACCTCCCAGGTTCAAGCGATTCTCCTGCCTCAGCCTCCTGAGTAGCTGGGATTACAGGTGTGTGCCACCATGCCTGGCTAATTTTTGTATTTTTAGTGGAGATGAGGTTTCACCATTTTGGCCAGGCTGGTCTCAAACTTCTGACTTCAAGTGATCTGCCTGCCTTGGCCTCCCAAAGTGCTGGGATTATAGGCGTGTTATCCAATGTGTTATCCGTTGAGGTAGGGTAAAAAAACGAAGACATGTACAAATGCAAGTTTTGTCTTTGGGAAGCTGATCACCACCATGAAGTACAGCATCACATACCCATGATTTAAAAATCTACTTTATGAAAAACCTAGATGCGGAGCACAGTGTTACTCACATTTTCAAAGGATTATCTGGGAACAGTTTACCAGGCAAGAGTAATCTGTGGAGCCAACAGGCTGCAAAGGAAAACTTGGGACCCTCAACAGGTCATCTAAGCTCCGTAAGCTTGTTTCCTTATCCATAAAGTGGAGATAATAATGGTACCTACTTCAAAAGGGAATTGGATCAAGGAGATAATGTTTATAGAGCTCTTGACACAGATTTGGCATATAGCCAGCGCTCAACAAATAATAGCTATTACTATTCTTCACTTTATTAAATGATCACCACTCCTGTAAATAGTAAAAACCCTTTATGAATCTTTTAAAAGGTGTTGTTGTTTTTTTTAGCAAATACTGAAGAACAACAAGAAAATAAAAGTTGCCTCAAGTTCTAACATTTATAATGATTAAAGAAAGAAGTGGAAGTTACAGCCTCTTCTCCAATCCCACCCTCTGTTAGTTATTAACAGAATCTTTTCTAACATTTTGCTGTCCTTTATTACATATCTATAGGTCTGTATCTATTTCTTTTTATATAAAAGTTAGCTTACCCTATGCATATTGGTCTGGAACTTGTTTATTTCACTTGACAATATGTCATGGAGAATATTCCTAATCAGCTCATTCATGTCTACTGGGTTCTTATTTGAACAGCTACATCGTACTTTAGGGTACAAGTATGCAGTCAATTTTTTATCCATTTCCCTATTGATGGATATTTAGGTTGTAATCCTCACGGATCCTAAGTGTGATCTGATATGAAAAATCATTTGCTTATACATTTTGTAAATACATGCAAAGCACCTATAGGTATTTGGAAAAGGAGTGTCGAATTTTAGATTGTGCAGAAAGTTTTGTTTGTTTGTTTGTTTTGAGACAGGGTCTTGCTCTGTCACCCAGGCTGGAGTGCAGTGATCCAATCACAGCTCACTGCAGTCTCAGCCTCCTGGGCTCAAGCGATCCACTCACCTCAGCCTCTCAAGTAACTGGGACTACAGGTGTGTGCCACTATGCCTGGCTAATTTTTAAATTTTTTGTAGAGATGGGGTCTTGCTATGTTGCCCAGGCTGGTCTTGAACTCCTGGGCTCAAACTCTCCTCCCGCCTTGGCCTCCCAAAGTACTGGGATTATAGGCATGAGCCACTGCACCCAGCCATGGAAAAGATTTTGCCTAAATTTACAGTACACCATTAGCTGTATGATCAACAGGTTTTCCCTCCTCTTTGGATTGACTATAATTGTTTGCATCATAAAACTGGCTCAATTCCCAGGCCCACCTGGGTCCCAGTCCATCACCCAACAGAGATTTTCATATACATTCTGGGGGCTGGAGGCAGGAGGCTCTACTTTCCATCTTGCCTGAGTGATCCTCCAGTCTTGTCACCCTGTGGAAGGTGTGGCACGAAATGAAACTGGCCACCTAAGCCTGTTGACAGCTTTCTTGACTATGCAGGCCCCTGTCTGTATCACACACACATCCGTGAAATGAATGCATTGTGCTCTGTGGAGAAGGGAGCCAAGAAAGCTCAGAGTTCCACAGTAGAGGAAGACCCTATCATGCTCTCAGGCAAAGAAAATAATCAAGCCAAAAGAAATCCCTGGCCAGGCATGCTGGCTCACGCCTGTAATCCTAGCACTTTGGGAGACCAAGGCAGGTGGATCACCGGAGGTCAGGAGTTCGAGACAAGCCTGGCCAACATGGTGAAACCCTGTCTCTACTAAAATACAAAAATTAGCCAGGAGTGGTGGCAGGTGCCTGTAATCTCAGCTACTCGGGAGGCAGAGGCAGGAGAATCACTTGAACATAGGAGGCAGAGGTTGTAGTGAGCCAAGATCATGCCATTGCACTCCAGCCTGGTGACAAGAGCAAAACTCCATCTCAAAACAACAACAACAACAACAACAACAACAACAAAACCCTTTTATAAGCACCAGGTTCATGCTATTCAAAAAGCTGCCACTTGTTTATGTTTCTACTTTTTTCATATATTTTCAGTTGCTCCATATTACTTACCAAAAGATTAAACTCCTTGGACCAGTACCTCTGTCTTCAGCCACCTGGCCTCAACTGACTGTCCCAGCTTTATGTCCCAAAGGATCTGGTCCAACAATCCACTCCCTGCATTCTCGACATGCAGTGTCCTTTCCTGCTCCCCTCTGTGTGCTTTCTGCTCCCTCTGTGTTCTCATCTCCAGCCAACTGAATCCTACAAGGCCACCACTCGGGGAAGCACCAGCTATAGCAATTGTGTCTTTTAAATTATTTTAATATGCTTATGCCTCTCGTATTCATCCTTGTATTGCTACTGTTTCATATAGCCTATGTCCTATACCTAGATTATCAAATCTTGGAGGACATGAATTAGGCCACATTCAGCATTTTTGTTTGAGATAGGGTCTGGCTCTGCTGGTCTGGAGTGCAGTGGTGTGAACACAGCTGACTGCAGCCTTGATCCTCTAGGCTCAAGAGATCCTCCTGCCTCAGCCTTCCAGGTAGCTGGGACCAGGTAGCTTTGACCTGGAAGGCTATTTCTTCAGCTTCACTAGTAGGATGTCCTAGCTACTGCCCCCGGGAGATCTGACAGCTTCTCTAGAACATTGGAGTCATGGCGCACACCTCCACTCACATCCTGGCCCTCCTCTGCCTGATCTCACTCTTCCCATCCACTCCCTGCTTTGTGGGGCAGCAGTAGGGATGATGCTGCTTCAAGGCTGAGCTTCATACATGGTCACCTTGCAATGCCCTTGAGAAGGACACACGGTTTGCACAACTGCATCTGTGCCAGGAGCCATGGCAAACGCAGCCTCCACGCCTGTCTCCCCAGCTCTGGAAGATACACCTTTTTGAGAATAGAGACTCAGAAGAGTCTTAGCGACTGTATTGCTCTCAATTCAGCTACTACCAGCAACATTCCCTCCACCACCATCCCAAAAAAAGTTCTTACAAAACGGAGTTCTGGGAAAGGGACTACAACTGAAGGAATGCAGCGGCACCTTGTTCTTCTACATTGATGCTGAGAGCTTGCTGCAGTAGCCGTGACCCACACAGTCTACAGGCCTGAACTAGGAGTGGGGCCCAGGGTTCAAAGTGACACACACACAGCTCCTGGAAGGGTGTCTGCACACAATCGCTGCTCAAAGTGCCTGCTGGACACGTAAACAAATCAATGCAAATATCCAGAGAATAAGAGAACACACCTGTCGTCAAGTCTAGAATGTTGAGGTTGAACTTGAGGCTGCTTGTGCTTGGGATCCACTGACAGTTGCCCATCCATGAGGAGTGGTCAGGAAGGAATACAAGGTTGATAAATGGGCCATGCAGGATGCGATAGCTTGAAGAAGGAGAATAGTCCTGAAAGAGGCAAGCAGCCTCCCACCCAAGGTCCCCCAGTGGGCCTTGAAATCCTTAACCTAATCACATCTGCAAAGTCCCTTTTGCCATGGAAGGTAACTTATTCACACACTTCAGGGACATCCTCGGGGCCTACTGTTCAGCCTGCCACCAGTGGGTGTGCCCCATTCTGTTCCCAAGTCACACTGCAGTTTACGTCTCCGTGTGCCTGTCCATAATTCATCTGATGTCCCTCTTCTCTAGACCCCCATTCCAGATGTCATCCGTCCTCAAAGACCCACTTACATAAGATTTTGTAGGCACTTTTTTCTGAATTTTGGGGCTTTTATTCTAAAAGGCAGAGAGCAGGAAACAATTTCTAAATTGATTTCAGACATCACTGATCCTAGAAATGCATTGGCCATTGCCTCCCACGGGGACTGTTCTCAGCCCGTGTTTTCTTCAGAGACCACCTGTGTAACCCATCCTGGCCCTCCTCCTTTCTGCCTGCTTAGGACACTTTTGTGAAGATCAGGGCTGCTCTCTACTCAGGCCCATCTCTCCCATCTCAGCCTCCTTCGTGCATATCTCAAGTGTCATTAAGTGCCTAAACTAAGTGCTGTGGCTCTTTGTCTCCCCTCTCAGTAGCTACGAGGAAACATCAGAAGCTGTAAAATGACAGGTTTTTCTTTAACTAAATGGACTGTCCCTCTCACGACCACCAATGACCTTATGGGGAACGTTATCAAGATGTATTTATTCACAAGCTGTCCAGAGTTAGTTCCTGTGGGTTCAAGGATCTGTTTCCCTCGTAAGTATTCATTCATGCCTTCACTTGGCAAATATTTAGTAAGCGTCTACCATGTCCACGTACTGCTCTTGGCTCCAGGGTTATAATGATGAACAAGCTCATGCTGGTCCCCATCTGAGAGATAGTTCGTGTTTAATTCAAGGATAAACCACCACCACCAACACCACCCTCAAGTTGTAGATTTAAAGATCACCTCTAATTTCTGTTACCTTGACCATAGAATGATAATGGTCCTACAGTGTCAGTATGACATATGATGTCATATTTTTCTCTCTTCTGTTATTTCTTAGATGACAAAAGACATATCAGGAAGATTTTTTTCCTGCATTAACGAAGAAAAGCTAGAGTAAAGTGGGACAAGAGAGAGACCCATCTCCCTCACTGTGATATCCAAATCTAATGCACTTAAGAGCCTCTGAGCCTGCAGCAGGACCAGCCCTCATCAGGCACTCTAATAGGAAAGCCTTTCACTTCCTCTTAACTGGTTCTCACCTCTTTGGGGAGTGAGAATACATAATGGATTAAAGGGCCTCTTCTTGTAGCTCCTGTTGATGTAAAAGGAAAACAATATCCCTGTTCTGAGAGTTTAGCACAGCCACACAGATCCAGGGTAAGTGCCTGAAAGCAGAGTTTGCTTTGGATAAGCCTCCATTCAGATAATGGTGAACCAAGTACCCACTTCTCCCTCTAGGCCTTCCAGTGGGTGCAGCAAACATCCTTGTTTTTGTTAGGTACAGCTTCTAAAACCCTTAAAGCTTTCACAATCTCCTTGATATTAGTGGTTGGTTTATTCTTTTTCCTGAAAGCTTACAGAAGCATAAAAAATTTCAAAGCTGGAAGGGACCTCAGAGAACAGCCGTTATTATTTAATTTATATTTTTAATTTTCCTAATTCAACAACTTCAGGGAGGTGAGTTTATTTGCTCCGTTTCCCTCTGTTCTCTGGCCTGTTTCCATTCATTGCCCAATTGCTGCCCTTTCCCCCTGGCGCCCATTCCACCCCCCAGGCCAACTTTCTCCTTGAAAACCATTCTTTGATTTTCCTTGCTTTTTTGCAACACTGCCCATATGGGCTCTATTGATTCTCTCTCCCATCCTGAAGTTAGAGTATGGCTGTGGCCATACTCTAAGATACTTTCTGGGTATCTTAGCTGAGATACAGATGGCTGTACAGAGCCAAGGTCCAGATTTTGTAAGTAAGCAGGGACAGAATCAACCAGGGACATCCTCTGGGGTGCAGCCTGCATGCTAGGTCTCCTACAAAAGTGGGTTACTGTGCCTGATTCTGTTAGTACAGTGAGAACTCGGGAGGGCTGGAGGCTGGTTTTCAGCTGAACACTAATCTTAGGAAAAGGGGGGCTCTGGTACCTGGGGATTATTCCTGGAGAAAACACAGAACAGTACCTGGACTTGTCAGCACAAGAGCTAGTTCAAGCCTGAGTCTCAGAGGAGAGAAGCTCAAAGCCCACTGTTTCTTTCAAAACAGAAAAGGATAACTTCATTCTGATCTGGATGATCCTGGATGCCACAGCTTCTACCACTTCCTTAGAAGATAAGTCTTTGGGGCCTGGCACAGTGGCTCACACCTGTAATCCCAGCACTTTGGGAGGCCAAGGTGGCTGGATCACTTGAGGTCAGGAGTTTGAGGCCAGCCTGGCCAACATGGTGAAGCCTCATCTCTACTAAAAATACAAAAATTAATCACTTGAGGTCAGGAGTTTGAGGCCAGCCTGGCCAACATGGTGAAGCCCCATCTCCACTAAAAATACAAAATTAGCCAGGCATGGTGGCATGAGCCTGTAATCCCAGCTACTCGGGAGGATGAGGCAGGAGAATGAACCCAGGAGGTGGAGGTTGTAGTGAGCCGCCGAGATCGTGCCACTGCACTCCAGCCTGGGCAACAGAGAGAGACTCGGTCTCAAAAAAAAAAAAAAAAAAAGGTAAGTCTCTGGGCCTCCGTGCCTTTCCAAAGACAGAAGACAGCATGTGGCCCAAGCAAAGTGAACCCTCTGTGGTAGCAAAATAATGGCCCCAAAGATGTCTACTTCCTAATCCTCAGAACCTGTGAATATGGTGCCTTACCCGGCAAAAGAGATACAATATTGGAAGATGGTCCTGAATTATCTGGGCAGGCTCAATGTCATCACAAGGGTCCTTACAATAGGGAGGAAGCAAGATGCAAATCGGAGAAATAAATTGGAAGATGCCTGAAGATGGAGGAAGGGGCCAAGAGCCAGGAAGGCAGGGAGCTTCTAGGGGCAAAGGAATAGTCTCCCCTAGAGCCTCTGGAAGGAATGCAGCCCCAGTATCACCTTGATTTTAGCCCCGTGAGATCCATGTCAGACTTCTGACCTCCAGAACTGTCAGGTAATAAGTTCCTGTTGTTTTATGCCACTGAGTTTGGGGTAACTTGTGACCACAGCAATAGGAAATTAATGCACTCTGCTTAAAGGAAGAAAGCAGAGCAGGGGTTGGGGGATTCCTGGGGGTGAGGTTCACATGATCTAAATGAGCCTCGTGGGAGGTGTCCTGAGAGTCTCCTCTGCCTTGGATCCCTCTGTGAAGCACTGGGCTTTCCCCCCTTCTCCCTGCCTCTCCCTGATACCCAGCAGAGCTCCAGCTCCAGACTGGAGCATCATGAGGAAGCAGTTTTCTCTTCTCTGGCTTCCCAGCTGGCCTCAGCAACAGATCTTCCAAATCTGGATTTTCTTACTGTGATAGAAATCCTTACTTTGCATCCCCACAAAATTCATGTTGAAGCCCTTACCTTCAATGTAATTGTATTTGGAAACAGGGCCTTTAAGCAGATAGTAAAGGTTGAATGAGGTCATAAGAATGAGGCCCTAATCCTATAGAACTGGTGTCCATATAAAGAGAAGAAGAGACACCAGAGGGCTCTCTCTTTCTCTGAGCATGCACAGAGGAAAGGCCATGTGAGGACACAGCGAGAAGTTGCCTTCTGCAACCCAAGGAGAGGGACCTTACCAGAAACCAATCCTGGTGGCACCTTGATCTGAAACTTCCAGCATCCAGAACTGTGAGGGAATAAATATCTGTTGTTTAGGCCCCCAGTCTGTGGTAGTTTATTAGAAGACTGTAGCCGACTAGTCACTCATCCCAGGTCTGTCAAGGTTCCGACTTAGAGCAAAGCCTCTACTGCCTTCTGTTCACACAGCTGGACCAACTCAGAGTATTTCTGCTGTTTTCCCCTCTGACCTTCCCCATCTCAAATGGCCAATTATGCACACACAGTGAGAAGGAGGCCAGGAGCATCTCTAGGGAGCATTCCTAACAGGTATCCGTCCCCAGAGACAAATGCAGAAAGCTGCTGATGCTCTTTAGCATTCCCTTGCTTAGGAAGAACATCCCCCACAACAAGACCCCAAGGTCACCCCAAACTCCATCAGTTTTGATTCTCTTCTGCAAGTATGATGACACATACTCCTTGAGAACAGCCAGGACCAAGCCTTCCAGGCAAGCAGGCCTCCCCTCCTCAGCCTCCACCAACAGCAGGTGAAACAAGATTAAAATGGACAACAAGGCAGACATGAGGGAGACAGTAATTCAATTCAGTAGGCATTGAAGTCATAACTGAGCGTCTGAGGAGGGGCGGGGGTGGGGACACAGAGTAAGTAGTCTTCTCATTTTGCCCTGACAAATGTGCAGCATCATCTCCTGTCACTCCTGGCAGGAAATGAAGGTACCTGAGGAAAGGGTGAGCATAGGTTAGGGGGACTAACAAGGGATAATGCAGTCCCCAGGGTCTGACAGTGATGGAAGAGTTGTTGCAATCCCTAGGTCTAAAGAGGAAAGAGGCCGGGTGTGGTGGTTCACACCTGTAATCCCAGCACTTTGGGAGGCTGAGGCAGGTGGATCACCTGAGGTTAGAAGTTCGAGACCAGCCTGGCCAACATGGCAAACCCTGTGTCTACTAAAAATACAAAATTACCCGGGCGTGGTGGCGCATGCCTGTTATCCCAGCTACTCAGGAGGCTGAAGCAGGAGAATCGCTTGAACCCGGGAGGTGGAGGTTGCAGTGAGCCAAGATCATGCCACTGCACTCCAGCCTGGTCGACAGAGACTCCATCTCAAAAAAAAAAAAAAAAAAAAAGGAAAGAGGAGGGGAAGGTGCTAGAACCCCAGAGAAGGCAGAGAAAGGCCATGTGCAGGAGCAACTCAGATGGGCAGGACCTGCAGAAATGCATAGCCCAACTGACTTCCTTGTCGGTCTTGTTCCAGCCTCCTGTTGGTCCTCCCTATTGACCAAGCTCAATTGGAAACCAGAGCACCAGGAAACTTGGGGGATACAGAGTGAAGGTGAGGGTGGATTTGCAGTGCTGATGGAAGATATCAGCACGCTTACTCTCCAACATGCTGGTCTCCTTTCTGTTCTCTGATATGCCCAGCTTCCTCTCATCTTTCATGTGTCAGATCAAATGTCGTCTGCTCAGAGGAAGCCTTTGCTGACCTCTCAATTTGAAGGAATGCACTTGACTCTTAAGGACGTCTTCCTGTCGTCTACTACAGTCAGTAATCAACTTATTGATTGGGTGGTACTCCTTTGCTGTACATCTTTAGACTAGGGACTGTGGAGTCTACTTGAACCACTGGAATGAAAATGTAGTGAGGGGAGCACCGTGCCTGGCACATACTCTTTCTTAAAAGATATTTTTTAGAGCAGTTTTAGTTTTACAGCAAAATTAAGAGTAAGGCACAAAGATATTCCACATATCTTCTACCCCCACACGTGCATAGCTTCCCCCATTACCAACATCCCCCACCATAGTGGTACATTCATTACAATTGATACACCTACATTGATAGACCATTATCACCCAGAGTCCATAATTTATATGAGGGTTCACTTTTGGTGTTGTACATTCTGTGGGTTTTGACAAAAGTATAATGGTGTGTATTCATTATTATAGTATCTGAGTATTCTCGCTGCCCTAAAAATCCTCTGTGCTGCACCTATTCATCCCCCGTTATCCCCTGGCAACCACTGATCTTTTTACTGTTTACATGGTTTTTTGTTTTCTGGAATGTCATCTAGTTGGAACCATATCAGTATGCAGTCTTTTCAGATTGTCTTCTTTTACTTGGTAATATACACTTAAGCTTCTCCTATGTCTTTTCATAGCACGATCATAGCTTACCACGGCCTCGATCTCCAGGGTCCAAGCAATCTTTCCAGCTTAGCTTCCTGAGCAGCTGAGACTACAGGCTCATGCCACCACACCTGGCTGATTTTCTTTATTTTTTTGTAGAGACAGGGTCTCACTATGGTGTCCAGGTAGGTCTGGAACTCTTGGCCTCAAGTGATCCTTCCACCTTGGCCACCCAAAGTGCTGGGATTATAGGCATGAACCGTGGTGCCCAATCAGCTCATTTCTTTTTAGTCCTAAATAATATTCCATTGTCTGGATGTACCACAGTTTATTTATCCATTCACCTACTGAAGGACATCTTAGTTTCTTCTAAGTTTTGGTAACTAAGAATAAGGCTGCTATAAACATCGTGTGCAGGGTTTCTTTGTGTGGAAATAAATTTTCAATTCCTTTGAATAAATAACAAGGCATGCAATTTTTGGATCATATGGTAAGACTATGTTTAGTTCTGTAGAAAACCACCAAACTCTCTTCCAAAGTGGTCATACCATTTTGCATTCCCACCAGCAATGAATGAGAGCTTCTGTGCTCCACATCTTCACCAGCATTTGGTGCTGTCACTGTTCCAGATTTCAGCCAATTTTACCTTATCATTGTCTTGGTTTGCATTTTCTTGATGACATATGATCCAGACCATCTTTTTATGTGATTATTTGCCAGCTATATATCTCCTTCGGTGATGTGTCTGTTAAGGTCTTTAGCCCATTTTAAAAATCAGGTTGTTTTCTTATTGTTGAGTTTTAAGAGGTCTTTGTATACTTTAGTTAATAGTTCTTAATAAAAAATAAAATGTGTCTTTGGCATACATTTCCTCCCAGGCTGTACTCATCTCCTCATTGTCTTGAAACTGTCTTTGACAGAGCAGAGTTTTTCATTTCCATGGAGCCCAGCTTGTCAATTATTTCTTTCATGCATATGCCTTTGTATATAAAAAGTCATTGCCATACCCAAAGTCATCTAGGTTTTCTCCTACATTATCTTCTAAGAGTTTTATAGTTTGGACTTTACATTTAGGTCTATAAATCCATTTTGGGTTACTTTTTTAATTAGTAAAGAATAGAAATTTATTTGTTATGGTTCTGGAGGCTGGAAAGTCCAAGGTGCCAGCAGATTTGGCAATTCTGACTCAAAGATGACACTTTGCATGCTGCATGCTTCAGAGGGGAGGAACACTGTTCCTCACGTGGCAGAAGAGTAGAAGGGCAAAGAGAGGGTAAGAGAGGGCAAGAGGGGGCCAAAATGTACTAATCTCATCCATAAGGGTGGAGCCCTCATGGCCTAGTTACCTCTCCAAGATCCCACCTCCTAATATTGTTACAATGGCAATTGATTTTTATATATATGTCATATATTTATATAATTTAGCACATATGAATGGAAGCATTTGGTGTTATGGAAAAACAAATGGACAAATGGATAACCTCTTTCTCTCTCTCCTCTGTTTTTCTTCCCCCATTTTCTCCTTTTTTTGTATTTAAGTTTCAGGATACATGTGCAGAATATGCAGGTTTGTTACATAGGTATACAGGTGCCATGGTGATTTGCTGCAACCCATCATCTAGGTTTTAAGCCCCACATACATTAGGTATTTGTCGTAATGCTGTCCATCCCCTTGCCCCTTATCCCCCAAAAGGCCCCAGTGTGTGTTGTTCCCCTCCCTGTGTCCATGTGTTCTCATTGTTCAGCCCCCACTTATGAGTGAGAACATGCAGTGTTTGGTTTTCTGCTCCTGTATTAGTTTGTTGAGAATGATGGCTTCCAGCTTCATCCATGTTCCTGCAAAGGACATTATCTCATTCTTTTTTATGGCTGCATAGTATTCCATGGTGTATATGGCCACACTGTCTTCCACAATGGTTGGATTAATTTACACTCCCACCAAGAATGTAGAAGCATTCCTATTTCTCCACAGCCTTGGCAGCATCTGTTGTTTCCTGACTTCTTAATAATTGCCATTCTGACTGGCATGAGATAGTATCTCATTGTGGTTTTTATTTGCATTACTCTAATGATCAGAGATGATGAGCTTTTTTTTTTTCATGTTTGTTGGCCACATAAATGTCTTCTTTTGAGAAGTGTCTGTTCATATCCTTTGCCCACTTTTTGATGGGGTTGTGTTTTTTTTTTTTTCTTGTAAATTTGTTTAAGTTCCTTGTAGCTTCTGGATAGTAGACCTTTGTCAGATGGATAGACTGCAGAGAGTAAGGTTTGGATTGATTTGTGTGTGTGTGGATTTCCAGTTGTTCAGCACCATTTGTTGAGAGGACTGTCTTTGCTTCATTGTATTACCTTTGCTTCTTTGCCAAAGATCAGTTAACTATATTTATATGGGTATATTTCTAGGATCTCTATTTTGTGCCACTGAATTATTTGTCTGTTTTTTTCACTAATACCACACGGGCTTAATTTGTCTGTCCTTTCATTAATACCACACTGGCTTAATTACTGTAACTTTATAGTTAAAGTCTTGAAGTTGGGTACTGTCAGCCCTCCAACTTTGTTCTACTTCAGTATTGTGTTGGCAATTCTGGGTCATTTGCTTCTCCATATTGACTTTGGAACCAGTTTGTTAATATCCACAATATCCACAAAATAACTTGGTGGGATTTTGATTAGGATTGCATTGAATCTATAGACCAAGTTGGGAAGAACTGGCATTTTGACATTATTGAGTCTATCCATGAACATGGAATATTCCTCCATTTATTTATTTCTGTGATTTTTTTAACCAGAGTTTCATATCACTCAGATGAATCTTACACACATTTTGTTAGATTTATACCTAAGTATTTCATGTTTTTAATTTAAATTTTACTTGTTCATTGACATTTGTATATTAACCTCATATCCTGCAGCCTTGTTATAATCACATATTGGTACCAGTTTTTTGTTGTTGAATGTTTTAAATTTTCTGTGTAGATGATTGTGTCATCTACAAACAAAGACAATTTTATTTTTTCCTTCTCAATCTGTATACTTTCTGTTTCCTTCTCTTGTCTTATTCCATTAATTGTATTTCCAGTCTAATATTAAAAAGGAGTGTTGAGAGGGGGCATGCCTGCCTTGTGTCTGATCTTACTGGGAAATTGTTAAGTTTCTTATGATTGAATGTGATGTTAGCTATAGGTTTTTTGAAATATTATTTGTCAAGTTAAGGAAGTTCCCTTCTATTCCTAGTTTAGTGAGAATTTTTAATCATGAATTTGTTTTTGATCTTGTCAAATGCTTTTTCTGCATCTATTGATATGACCATGTGATTTTTCTTTTTTAGCCTGTTGATGTGATGGATTAGTTAATTGGTTTTTTAAAGTTGAGCCAGCTTTGCATACCTGGGGTATATCCCACTTGGTCATGGTGTATAATCCTTTTTATACATTTTGGGTTTTGATTTTCTTAGGTTTCTTTTTTTGAGGATTTTTGCATCTATCTTCATGAGAGATATTGGTCTTTAATTTTCTTATTTTGTAATGTCTTTGGTTTATGTGTTTTAGGGTAGTAGGGTAATACTGGCCTCACAGAATGAGTTAGGAAGTATTCTTTCTTCATCTCTGAGACAGATTGTAGGGAATTTCTATAATCTCTTCCTTAAATGTTTGGTAGAGTTCATGAGTAAACCTATTTGGGTCTGGTGACTTCAGTTCTGGAAGGTTATTAATTATTGGTTCAATTTCTTTAATAAATACAAGCCTATACACATTGTCTATTTCTTCTTGTGTGAGTTTTGGCAGATTGTATCTTTTTAAGAATTGGTCCATTTCATCTAGGTTATATAATTTTTGGGCACAGAGTTGTTCATAGTACTTCTTTATTATTCTGCTAACATCCGTGGGATCTGTAGTGATGTCCCCTCTTTAATTTCCAATATTAGTGATTTGTGCTCTCCCTTTTTTTCTTAGTTACCTCAGCTAGAGGCTTATCCATTTCATGTATCTTTTCAAAGAAACAGTTTTCATCTTAGTTTATTATTTTCCATTTATTTCCTATTTTTAATTTGAATTATTTCTGCTCTATTTTTTATTGCTTGTTTACTTCTGTTCATTTTGGAGTTAATTTGCTCTTCTTTTCCTAGTCCCTCAAGGTGGAAACTTAGATTACTGATTTTAGATATTTTTAATATATGCATTCAATGCTATACATTTCCCTGTAAGTACTGCTTTTGCTGAATCCCACAAATTTTGATAAATTGTGTTTTTATTTTCACTTAGTTCAAAATATCTTTGATTTCTCTTAAGATTTGTTTGACTCGTGTTATTTAGAAATGTGTTGCTTAATGTCTATGTATTTGAGGAATTTTTAGTCATCTTTCTGTTATTGATTTCAAGTTTAATTCCATTATGTTCTGAGAACAGATGTTATTTTTATACTTTTAAGTTCATTAAGGTATATTTCCTGGCCCAGAACGTGGTCTGTCTTTGTGAGTGTTCCATGTGAACTTGAGAGAAATGTGTATTCTGCTATTGTTAGATGAAGTAATCTGTAGATGCAATTACATTCATTTAATTGATGGTGTCATTGAGTTTAACTATGTCCTTAATAATTTTCTGCCTGTTGGATCTGTCCACTTCTGATACAGGGGTACTAATGTCTCCAACTATAACAGTGGATTTATCTATTTCTTCTTGCAGTTCTGTTAGTTTTTGCCTCACAAAGTTTGGCCTTCTGTTGTTAGGCACATAAACATTAAAAACTGTTATGTCTTCTTTGAGAAGTGGTCCCTTTATTTTTATGTAATACCTGTTCTTTATTCCAGATAACATTCCTTGCTTTGAGGTCTGCTCTGCATAAAATTAATATAACTACTCTCATGTTCTTTTCATTCGTATTAACATGGCATATCTGTCTCCATCCTTCTACTTGCAATCTATATGTGTCTTTATATTTAAAGTGGGTTTCTCATAGACAGCACAATTGGGTTTGTCTTTTGATTCACTCTGAAAATCTCTGTTGATTGGTGCATTTAGACCATTGATGTACAAAGCAATTATTGATACAGTTGGATTAATATCTGCCATATATATTACAGTTTTCTATGTGTTGTTCTTGTTCTTTATGGTTTTGTTTCCACTTTCTTTCTGTCTTTTGTGGTTTTAATTGAACATTTTACATGATTCTATTTTCTCTAATTTCTTAACCTATCAGTTATACTACTTTTTTAAAACCTTTTTTTTTAGTGGTTGCCCTAGAGTTTGCAATATACACCTACAGCCAACTCAGGTCCACTTTTAAATAATTCTATATCACTTCAAAAATAGTTTGATGCAGTGAGCCGAAATAGTGCCATTGCACTCCAGCCTGGGTGACAGAGTGAGACTCCATCTTAAAAAAAATAATAATTTGAGTACCTTATAATACTATGCAGCCATAAAAAAGAATGAGTTCATGTCATTTGTTAGGACATGGATGAAGCTGGAAACCATCATTCTCAGCAAACTAACACAGGAACAGAAAACCAAACACCACATGTTCTCACTCATAAGTGGGAGTTGAACAGTGAGAACACATAGACACAGGAAGGGGAATATCACACACCAGGGCCTGTCAGGAGGTGGGGGGCAAGGGGAGGGAGAGCATTAAGACAAATACCTAATGCCTGTGGGGCTTAAAACCTAGATGACAGGTTGATAGGTGCAGCAAACCGCCATGGCACATGTATACCTATGTAACAAAACTGCATGTTCTGCACATGTATCCCAGAACTTAAAGTAAAAGAAAAAAGAAAAAAAGGAGAAAAAAATAATAAAATAATTTTTAATTCCTCCCTTTCATCCCTTATAACATTGGCATCATTCATTTCACTTATGGATAAGCATACACAAGCATATATATATATAAATATATATATATATAAATATATATATATACACACACACACCACACACACATATTATATATACATACACATATATAATTTAATACATTGTTGCTATTATTTTAAACTAACTATTACCTTTTAGCTGAAGTAAAAATATGAGAAGAGTTTTTATTTTATCTTCACTTATTTTTTTCTTCATTATTCTTCCTTTCTTCATGTAGATCTGAGTTTCTAACCTGTATCATTTTCTTTATCTCTAAAGAATTTCCTTTAACATTTCTTACAAGGCAGGTCTACTGGCAATGAATTCCCTCAATTTTTGTTTGTCTGAGAAAGTCTTTATTTCTCCTTCTTCTGAAGGATAATTTCACAGGATACAGGATTCTAGGTTGGTGGTTTTATTCTTTTAATACGTTGGGTATTTCACTTCATGCTCTTCTTGAATGGTTTCTGAGAAGTCAGATGTGATTCTTACCTTTGTTCCTTTACAGGTAAGAGTCCCCCAGTCCTAGCTTCTTTCAAAATTTTTTCTTTATCTTTGACTTTCTATTGTTTGATAATGATGTGCCTAGGTGTATTTTTTGCATTTATTCTACTTTGTATTATTTGTGCTTTCTGGATCTGTAGTTTGATGCCTGTCATCAATTTGGGGAACCTGTCATATATTCATAAATTCTTGTTGAATGAATCAATAAACTAACATTCATTGAGTGAATGAGTGAATGAATGAATAAAATGGAAATCTGAAGAATGAGTAGGTATTATCCAGTTAATATGCCACCACACCAGACAGCTGCCAGGAGAAGCAAGGTATGGCCAAGCTCACCCCAAAATCACAGGTCCCCCCTTTCTGGTAGGTTCTCCCCTGACTCTATGGAGTCCTGTTTTCAGTGATGGGGTTTTCCATCATTATGCTCTCCACATGGGTTCCAAGAAGAGACTAGACACCCCCACATTGATACCTACAAGACAGAAAAAGCTAAGCCTTGTCAGGAAAGAAATGACACAGCCATTATGGTCCCATGCTGTGCTCATCCACATGCTCCTGAGCTCTGTGATGATTAAGCTAGTTGTGTATAAACTTACACCAACTTATGATCTGAGTGGGAGACACCATCCAGGATAGAAGATAGAAGGTCCCCAAGGAGAACCTAATGGTACTACTTCTGGGGCTATTTTAAATTGTGACAGGTGTCTTATTTAAAAAATCAGTTGAAGGCAGGGGGAAGTGAGTATATTTAAAAAATAGAGTATATAAAAACATGAACATGGCATTCAAGAACTAGATACAAGTAATCTTAAAGATATTTAGAGGCCAGGTTTGGCGGCTTATGCCTATAATCCCAGCACTTTGGGAGGCTAAGACAGGTGGATCACTTGAGGCCAGGAGTTCGAGACCAGCCTGGCCAACTCAGCAAAACCCCATCTCTACTAAAAGTGTGAAAATCAGCCAGGCGTGGTGGCATGTGCCTGTAGTCCCAGCTACTCAGGAAACTGAGGCAGGAGACTTATTTGAATCCGGGAGGCATTGGTTGCAGTGAGCCAAGATCGCACCACTGCACTCCAGCCTGGACAACAGAGCAAGACTCTGTCTCAAAATATATATATACACATATAACAGAGCAAGACTCCGTCTCAAAAAAAAAAATATGTATATATATATTTAGAAACATAAGTAAATATTAGATGGCATTTATTTGAATTAAAGTAGAAGAGACTATATGCTTATTAAAATATAATATGAAAAATGAAACAATAAGATGACAAACTGAAGATTATTATTATTTTTTTTTTTTTTGAGACAGAGTCTGCTCTGTCACCCAGGCTGGAGTGCAGTGGTGTAATCTTGGCTGACTACAACTTCCGCCTCCTGGGTTTAAGCAATTCTTCTGCCTCAGCCTCCAGCGTAGCTGGGACTACAGGTGCACACCACCATGCCTGGCTAATTTTTTTATTTTTAGTAGAGACGGAGTTTCACCATGTTTGTCAGGCTGGTCTCGAACTCCTGACCTCATGATCCACCCACCTTGGCCTCCCAAAGTGCTGGGATTACAGGCATGAGGCATCACGCCCGGCCCCTGAAGATGTATTTAAGAGCATGGTAGATTAAGGAAGGAATGAAAGAAAACAAATAGCAGCATGAGAAATGGCACTGGGAGTGGCAAAGAGCCATAAAAGATTGGCAAAGAGCCAATTGATGCCATAAAAAGATGCCATAAAAAAATACCAACAGGGAAATGAAGGACAGCTGGAGATGCTCTCCAGATGCAGAAGCAAAAGGACTAAAAGATGGGAATGGACAGAGAAAAGACTTTGAAGTGTGAGCTCAATGAGTAAGAACTAACATAGATAATGGGAGTTCTTGAATAGGAGACCAGAAAAATGGAATTGAATCAATATAAAGTATAAAATAGGATCCAGTAGAAGAACACTTAGATGAATTTAGAGATACTTGAATAGGTAGATAGAATAAGCTCCCCAGGCACGATTAATTAAAAGTAAACCACACAAAGAAACATACTGGTGATTTTTGTTTTAATTTTAGAATAAATCAAGAATTTGACAATGTCCTGGCAAGAAATTTAAAAAGAAAATAAAACTATCTGCAAAGGAACATAAGTTAGATTTGCCATGTTCTCCATGACATAAGTTTATGTAAATTCCAGAAGACAGCAGCTACACAGTGAAGGGGAAGGCATTGAACTAAGAATACACCCACCTAAAGAGCTTCTGCACAGCAAAAGAAACTATCATCAGAGTGAACAGGCAACCTACAGAATGGGAGAAAATTTTTGCAACCTACTCATCTGACAAAGGGCTAATATCCAGAATCTACAATGAACTCAAACAAATTTACAAGAAAAAAACAAACAACCCCATCAAAAAGTGGGCAGAGGACATGAACAGACACTTCTCAAAAGAAGACATTTATGCAGCCAAAAAACACATGAAGAAATGCTCATCATCACTGGCCATCAGAGAAATGCAAATCAAAACCACAGTGAGATACCATCTCACACCAGTTAGAATGGCCATCATTAAAAAATCAGGAAACAATAGGTGCTGGAGAGGATGTGGAGAAATAGGAACACTTTTACACTGTTGGTGGGACTGTAAACTAGTTCAACCATTGTGGAAGTCAGTGTGGCGATTCCTCAGGGATCTCGAACTAGAAATACCATTTGACCCAGCCATCCCATTACTGGGTATATACCCAAAGGACTATAAATCATGCTGCTATAAAGACACATGCACACGTATGTTTATTGCAGCACTATTCACAATAGCAAAGAGTTGGAACCAACCCAAATGTCCAACAACAATAGACTGGATTAAGAAAATGTGGCACATATACACCATGGAATACTATGCAGCCATAAAAAATGATGAGTTCGTGTCCTTTGTAGGGACATGGATGAAACTGGAAAACATCATTCTCAGTAAACTATCGCAAGGACAAAAAACCAAACACCGCATGTTCTCACTCATAGGTGGGAATTGAACAATGAGAACTCATGGACACAGGAAGGGGAACATCACACTCCGGGGACTGTTGTGGGGTGGGGGGAGGGGGGAGGGACAGCATTAGGAGATACACCTAATGCTAAATGACGAGTTAATGGGTGCAGGAAATCAACATGGCACATGGATACATATGTAACAAACCTGCACATTGTGCACATGTACCCTAAAACCCTAAAGTATAAGAAAAAAAAAAAAAAAAGAATACACCCACCAACCAAGGTATCATTTACTTTTCAAGGCAATACAGAGACTTTCTCAGATACATAAAAATCTAAAAATGTATCCTGCGGCTTTTCTGCCAAGAAAAAAAAAATTACACTGACATGTTTATCTGACAACCCCACGATGAATCAAAAAGCTCACAAGACTATGGCATTGCTAGCGAACATGGAAACTACCTAAACTACGGGTCTAAATAATTATTGTCAATGTAGTTATGAAATGGAATGCAAATATCATGGTCCTTGGAAGCAAAAGAAAGCACAGTGTAAACAAAGATAATTAGAATTGATCGATACTGGGGCCAAAACTTTGACGGCAGGTAAATCTGGGAGGAAGAGAGGAGAAGAAGTAAGATGCAATAAGTTTTTCCTCCTTATGTAAATAAGTCATTAGGTGCTGCTTCATTAATGACTGTGATCATAAAAGCTATATAGGTTTTGTAATATTTTAAAAATCAAAAGTAACTACTTATAGACTTAAATATAACACTATAGAGGAAAAAAAAACAAAACAAAGCATGGTCTCATACAACTAATGGTATGAAATAAAGCAAACCGCAAAAAAAAACATAAAAAGCAGAAAACTGGCCAGGCACGGTAGTTCGTGCCTGTAATTACAGCACTTTGGGAGGCCGAGGCGGACAGATCATCTGAGGTCAGGAGTTCGAGATCAGCCTGAACAACATGGAGAAACCCAGTCTCTACTAATAATACAAAATTAGCTGGGTGTGGTGGCATGTGCCTGTAATCCCAGCTACTCAGAAGGCTGAGGCAGGAGAATCACTTGAACCTGGGAGGCAGAGGTTGCAGTGAGCCGAGATCGTGCCATTGCACTCCAGCCTGGGCAACAAGAGTGAAACTCCGTCTAAAAAAAAAAAAAAAAAAATACAGCAAACCAAAATACGAATAATAATAATAATAATAATAATACAGACATAAGGACAAACAGGTCAGGTAATAGACAAAGATAAGTGGGTCTAACTCCTACATTAAAACACAGACTTTCACAGTGGTTCAAGAAATAAAGTATAGCTTTATGTTATCTACAAGATATACACTTACAACATAATTACTCCAAAAATGTAAAAGTTTAGAGCTGAGCAACAAGAACAAAAAAACACCAGGTGACGCAAATATAATAGAAAGCAGTGTTGCATAGAATTCAAGTGATAAACCACTTAGAGTACAGTCATTTTTTATTTATGAAGTTTATAATCCATGATGAAAATCTAACAGTCCTATCTATTTACACACATACTAATGTTACATCAGAATACTTCTGTAATATCAGCTCTTTGGGAGGCCAAGGTAGGAGGATTGCTTGAGGCCAGGAGTTCCAGACCAGCCTGAGCAATAGCGAGACCCTGTCTCTACCAAAAATTTTAAAATTTGCTAGGAGTGGTGGTGTACGCCTGTAATCCCAGCTATTCAGGAGGCTGAGGCAGGAGGATCACTTGAGCCCAAGAGGTTGAGGCTGCAGTGAACCATGATCACACCACAGCACTCCAGCATTGGTGACAGAGTGAGATAAAGGGGAATATTTCTTGAACAATTCAGAATTCAGAGACTAAAGAAAGCGGTCAGTATTGACTATTCAATAATTAATTATTTCCATCATTAACATGCAGAGAAGTAAAAACATATTTACAAAAATTAACCATATATTAGGCTGTAAAGAAAACAACATGAATTAATGGGACAAAAATGAATGAAATCCAATGAATTATCCCTTCATCTCAGAATGTAAAAGGATACAATTAAATAAATTCTGAAAAAGTAGGAGAGCATAATTGATCATCATGAAAGCCAAAATTAATTAAATAAAAGCAGAATTGATTAGTTAATTCAAAAATTGTGGCTTAAATACAAATAAAATATGCAAAGCATGCATCCCCATTAATGAGAACGAACTA
The DNA here is from genome assembly GCF_009828535.3 of Hylobates moloch. Classification (NCBI taxonomy): domain Eukaryota; kingdom Metazoa; phylum Chordata; class Mammalia; order Primates; family Hylobatidae; genus Hylobates; species Hylobates moloch. Next base: position 42,438,405 of record NW_026652294.1, read on the forward strand.
GACAGAAAGATCTGCACATACAAAATAAGACCAAAATAAAGTAAGAAACCACAGTGGATATAAAATGGGGTTTTTGTTGTTGTTTTGAGACAGAGTCTGGCTCTGTCACCCAGGCTGGAGTGCAGTGACATGATCTTGGCTCACTGCAACCTCTGCCTCCTGGATTCAAGTGATTCTCCTGCCTCAATCTCTCAAGTAGCTGGGATTACAGGCATGCACTACCGTGCCCAGCTAATTTTTGTAGTTTTAGTAAAGACGGTTTCACCATGTTGGCCAGGCTGGTCTTGAACTCCTGACCTCAAGTGATCCACCCTCCTCAGCCTCCCAAAGTGCTGGGATTACAGGCGCGAGCCATCACACCCAGCCTAAAATAGGGTCTTGTTAATATCTACGAAAGAGAAATTTTCTAGGAAACTATCATCGAAATTGTACATTATCAAAATCAACATTATAAAAACTTTTAAAGCCCAAATTGGTGAAAAATCCTGGAAGAAACTGAAAAAATTGTCAATGACTTGCCCTCTGAAAAAAGTCTGAGTAGAGGTAGATTCTCAGGGAGTATTTGGCGCCTCATGCTACAAAACATCACCGAAGTGAATCCACAATAATGTGACTTTTCCAATTGATAAAAGAGCGTGTTATTTTACCCTCACAGTCTCAGCCCATCAGGTAGCTTAAAACTGGCATGCATTTGGTTTCTTCAAGTTTGCTCTTTAAAAATATGCCCCTAATTTTTAATAAGGACCAACCTTTTTCCTTGCTGTTCTTCTAAAAGTACAATCACTGGAAAACAATTATCTCCTACTCTCTTCATTTTTAAAACAGATGAGGTGTTTTTATTATTGGGATACATGGGAAAGGAGGGAAAGAGACTCTAGAGCAGGAGGCCAGAGAAGGAGTTAGGACTGAGAGACGCTGCGGCGGCGGCGGCGAAGAGGCCAGAACCACCATAGATGGGGCATTTAATACACTCATTTAATAATACTCTGGGGAATGGGGGGTGGTTCTCTCTGCCAAGAAGCCAAGAGCAATTAAATGAGGGCTAACACTGGGCAAAGCTGGGATTGCATGCTCATGTAACTAACGGGGATGCCTAGCTTCCAGGTGATTAGCGGGCAATGCTGTCTCACATTAACTACCTACAGTTGCTGCCTTTGCCATACCCAAAGCCCAGAATCCCAGGAAACGCTGGACATCCCAGGAAACACTCTGCAGAAGTTGCTAAACGTTGCCCCAGAGCTCTGGCCCACGTAGGCGGCTGTGCGCACTGAGTGAGCCTCTTTCTCTGCAAAATGAGTTTTCACACAATTGTTACAATCACGACCTACGAGAACATGAGGACTGGAGTTGGCCCCATTCCTAGGGGAAGACCCAGCAAACAGGAAGAGAGAGAGAAGGGGGAGAAAAATGGAGAGGAGAGATGCTTTGCCAGCACTTTTTTTTTTTTAAATCACTCCTTCTAAATGACTCTGGATTTGTGTTTTTCATTCAGGCTGGATGTGCTGAGGCATTTTTATTTTGCTCCATTTCCCTCCCACCCCACCTTCCAAGCAAATTCCATCCCAGCACTGTTGATTTCTGTCTTGCGACCATTATGGAAATCTGGCTTCATTTCTCCTCCTAATTTATGATCTTGTTAACATGCCCGCATGCCAGATGGTCCTGTTCTTCAGGTTGGGAGATAATGAGATAAACAAAAACTGCTGTAAGAAGCAAACAGGGGGAGTTTTTTCCTTGAATGGGCCGCTCCTCATTTCTACAAATGTGCTTTGGAGGCCTCTGCCGCAGCTCACTGTGATTCTAAGCAGGTGAACAGCCCTCAGTTGTGCTGAAGTGGCTGCCAAGAGGTGAGTGATTTCTTCCACGTGGCGCTCTGTGCTCTGGAATTCTGTCCCTGAAAGAGCTGGGACCTTGGGGTTACCCCCCTCCCCAGCCTGCCCTGGAGCTTGTCATTCAAAAGCACTATTTGCCCACCACTGTCACAACACTTAACACATTGTACTGCAATGGTTTGTTTTTCTTTTTGCACTGAGAGCCCTCTGGGGCCAGGGACCCGGCTCTCTTTGCTCTGAACGACAATGCTAGCACAAGGCTTGGCACATAGTTGGCAGATAGTCAACAAATAATTATGAAACACAGCCTCTGTAAATATGCAAAGTACTGTGCTAAGGAGAAGAGCAAGGAGTTGAATAAGTGAAATATAGGCCACAGAATGGCGCAACCAGCAGAACTGACAAATGGGCGGTCAGGGACTTCAGCCCTGCGTTGGGCTGTGCATGTTATCCTTAAGTGCCTTTTCTCACCAGTGGAGACACCACCCAAGGTGAGACCATAAATAGACACGTCGAGGAAGAGTTTTCCATCATCCTTCATCTATCCTGCACCCCAGCATCTGGGCACTAGGAAGAATCTCAAGGAGCCATTTCATCTACTCCCTTTGTTGTCACCAGCTGTCCTCAGACTTTCCCAAGAGGCTAGCTATCCAACACCCACTACAGAAGGAGCGAGAAAGAAATAGGCAGACTGTCACTACTAAGTTTACACTGTAAACCAACTCACTCATCACAGTTGGTGTCTAGCCCGGGGGTCTGCCAACGAGGCCTGGGGGCCAAATCCGGTGCCACCTGCTTTCGTAATAACATTTTGTTAGAACACAACCACATCATTCATGTATGTGTTGTCCATGGTCACTTTCAAGCTATCATGGCAAAGTTGAATCATTGCAGCAGAGAACTTACAATCTAAGATACTTACTCCCTGGCCCTTTACAGAAAAATATTTACTAGCCCCTGATCTAGAGGAAACACAGGCACCCCCATTCACACACATGCGTGGGCTTGCTTCAGCACAGGAGACCATCAACATGTCCACCGTCAAGGGGCATCAAGAGCCATGGCACCTGACAGCCCCAAAGAGACTGAATAAGTATCCCAGGTGTCGCAAGATTCTCTCCTCCTGCACCAGGCATCCAGGCGAATGGGCCACCCAATGCGCCACCTAAAGCCTGAAAGTTAGGGTGGAAAGTATATCTCAATTGTTATTTTTCATTACTTGCAATATAGGCTTTCACACTAGCTTGTCATAACTAGCCATAAACTGTTCCCAGAGAATGTTGTGGGGTTTGGTTGGGCAGAAAATGGGGACAAGGGTCAGGCCCGCTGCAGTATTATCCTATCTAGCCATGTACCCAGGAAACATCCTGAAAGCATGAAAAACAGCCCCCTGCAGTAATCCTCCCCTGAGATTAGGCTCAAGCCAGAGGAATGTACTGATAGAGTTCCAAATAATAGGATTAGCCTCAGCTAGAGTGTACTAATGCCCCTGACTCTTTTGAAGACTGGAAACATTTCAATTTAGAATTTGCTAATGCCAGGACCCTTTTGTAAATATCCTCTCCGGTCTGTCAGTCTCTTTTGAGTTCCAGCTTGGAATGAAATTAGCTTGCATTGCCCCCTCCCGAGAACTTGGAGTCTAGTCTTAGGAATGTGAGCCTTCTTGAAGGCAAGTCACTGGTGACAATTCACCTTCAGGCCAGCTTCCCTGAGGGCCGTAAAGTGCCTCTCAGTGAAGATTATTAGGAGCCTGGCCAAATGTTTGCCCAAGTTGCCTTGAAAGGCAAAAACCCATTTAAATCCCATTCAGACTAAAGGTCAAAAGTCTGATATCCTGGGTTTTTGTTGTGGTCGGATGGGGTTGGGGGGCAGTGGGATGAAGAACCAAGAGTGTTATAACACCAGAGGAGCATTACGCTTCCAACGCAGCCAAACTTCCCTGACTTGATAGTTTTGTCCAAGGCCAGCCCTGTGAGCCCTCAGCTGTCGGGACAAATAGATAACTAAAAGACACACTGAGTAGCTGAATAGTGTCTGTGAATTGGCCCTGAGGAAGTCTTGGTGTGCACTATTTATAGGCAGGAATTATTGGTCATAGAGTGGTCAGAATCATTACACTCACTGGTATGGAGGGTCCTTCAACACCGTATTGTTCAACATCCTTGTATTATAGATGAGAAAAAGCTGAAACCCAAAGAGGTGAGATGGCTACCCACAGTCAAGATTAGAATTACTAGTTTCTTGGCCAGGCTTTTTGCTGCTTCACTATTCTGCCTACTTATATTACTAAGGATTCTTTCAGCTTCACAAAATCAACTCAAACTGGACTAAGCAGAAAAAAACATGATTTTTTCGTGGAATTTACGGCCTCCTTTTACTGTAAATGCTTGGAGTACTGGGCTTCAGGAATGGTTAGATCCAGGTGCACAGATGATGTCATCACCGATCTATTTCTGTCCATCTCTTGTTCTGCTTTGTTCTCTGTTGGTGTCCTTATCAGACAGATTCCTCTACATCCATCTTTCCAAATCAGCAACCTTAGCAGAAAGAGTGTGCATCCTTTCCAGTAATTCAGGCAGAAGCCCCAGGGCTAATGCTCATTGGTTCTGATGGACGCACTTGAATTATATGCTCATCCTTGAATCTGTTGCTGCAACCTAGAGGATATGATAGTCATGTTCACTTCTGAAGCCACATGGCCAGAGAATGGCAAATGGGTGGTTCCTCAAAGAAAAATCAGGGTACTATGCCCAGGGGATAAAATGGGAGATGCTGGGGAGTCCACACTGCTCCCTGATGAGTCTGTCTCTGAAGCTGTCTTTTCTCAATTGGGGGTATGTCAGCTCCTAGTTTGGAGCCTCCTTGTCCAGATTCTCTCTTCTCAGCTAAGCAAGATGTCTCCAGAATCTTTCTGGTCTTCTCCTTCACCACAGTCTAGCCATCCCTCCTCTTTAACTCTGGGTTACAGAGCCCTTATTTGACTCCTCAAATTATTCCCTTTGTTTAGGGAGAAGACCACCCCAGACCAATGGTCAGCGTCTTAGCCACAGTGCTTCTCGGGGCCCCAATTTTATGAAAATCTTTCTCTTCTGCTTTCATGTTGTTCTCCTTTTGCCATCCTGACTGCTGGGTCCCTTCTTCCCTTTTATCTATTTTTTGCAAATCTCCCAGTCTAGTCCACTGAGCATCTGACATGCCCTTTTCCATCAACACTTAACATTAACTCTCCCTTGAGTGTCTAGCTTTAGTCTTATTTGCACCCAGTAATATATTAGAGTGCTGAAATATATTTTATGTAATATTATGTGGTGCTTTATAGTTTGTATCTCATATGTCCTTTGCATTAATCCTGTGAAGTAGGCAACTGCCCCATTTGCAGAATGAAAAAAACCAACTCAGAGAGCATAAGGGTAGGAGAGCTGAAGGGTAGGCAGAGGGAAGTGGCAGATACGGAACCTGAAGACCAAGGCCAGCATGTTTCTGTTGAAACCACACAGATGCTCAAATGAGAAGCCAAGCTTACTTAAACAGCGGTTTTCAACTGGGGGCCGGTTTTGCACCCCAGAGAACTTTTGGCAATGTATGAAGATGTTTTTGATCATCCCAACTTGGGGATGATGTCAGTTTACTGGCAACTAGTGGGTAAAAGTCAAGAATGTTGCTAAACATCCTACAATGCACAGAGCAATTACCCCCTTCCCCAACCCCCATCACACACACAGCAAAGAATTATGCAGCCCCAAATGTCACTACTGCCCAGGCTGAGAAACCCTGGCTGAGGAGCATTCAAAGAATAGGGGTTTCCATCCATAGCTCCTAATGGCCTTTTTTTCTGTCCTCAGCGACAGGCAAATGAAATCAGTCATTACCATTATTTCCTCTTTGTCAGAAAGAGGTCAGAAATATACAGGCCTGGATACAAGAGTCAGGGGAGAAGGACACCCCTTCTTGCCAGTCTTTCCAGGTCTTCCCATGACGAGAGGATGCCAAGGCATTGGCCTGCGCTCATAGTTCCTGGGTAGAGAGACCTTGTAGATGTATAGTGTGGGGCTGCAGAGTACCCGAGAAGGTGGAGGCAAAAGTTAGGGAGAGGAGCAGAGCAGAGTGGTGAATAATCACGACGGTGGAGGCGGTGACATAAAGTCCAATTGCAGACACTGAGAGGGAGTAAGAGAAGAGGAAAAATGAAGGAGAAGCAGGGAGCAAGAAGGGACATGGAGACAAAGGGGACAGAATTCTCCTGCCGATGAAACAGGAGGTGTTTGGAATGAGAAGAGCATTCCAGGTCACCGAGCAGGGAGGAATGAGGCCTCCCTGCCGCCTTTGCAAGCTTCAGGGAGTGCAATTTTAATGTGAGTCTAATTAAGTCAGAAGCAGTTCCCATTATTCACACTCTGCTCCAGTGGTTTCTGAGCCCACATGCGCTACTACATTCTAGAGAAGTGCAGCCGGTGGTGACTTCGGATCCATATTCACTGCAGGAAGGAGGAAGGGCAGGCTGGCTCCCAGCCATGGTGGTTGAAAGAGTCGGACCCGATCGGGCTCAAACCAAAGACACGCTGGTCGCGGTCAAGAGATTTTATTGGAGGCACCAAGGCGACACCACACGGAGGAGAAGGAAGGAAGAAGGGGCGAGCTGCTTAGGTGCTGGGTTTTTATACTCAGTGGGACTACGCGGGCATCGGTGATTGGCTTAGGGGTGGGGTTTGAGTAAAAGGCAGGAGGTGTTCTTCCCTGATTGGCCTTCTCTTGGCGGGCTCGCGGGGTGGAGAACCGGGAACCGGGGGTGAAGAACCCGGAACCGGCACCATCTTACTGTGCCCATGTTACCTAACATTGGTCAGACCTGAGCCAGAGGCCTTCCTTGGTGTTTTTGGTCCTGTTTCCTCCAGATTGTGTGTAAAGGGAGGGGTGTGTGCTGAAAGGAGTCCCTGTATGGGGCTAAGAGGCCCAGGGAGGAATGCTCATCTATAGGAGATGTTGAAGTTTAATGACCTTTTGCCCATCTGACTGATGACTCAATGAAGAGAAAGGGTCTGTCCAGGGGCTTTGTGAGGAATGCAGCAAGCCCTGTCTGGGCCATGCCCAGGACCAACAGGGCAAGCACAGATCTAGGAGGCAAATTCAGGGCTCATGCCCAATCTCAGCCTCCCTGACCACAGAAGGAGGAAATGAGACCCTCCAATAGCCCGAGTTCCTTTGGAGCCCCTTCAGCCCAGTGTCAGTGTCGGGTTAGGGGCATCTCCAGCGTCAAGATTCTCTAGAAGAAGTCTGGACTAGGGGCCAGGGAAGTGGGGTTCCCGTAGGGCAGGCCCAGCTCTGTAACTCACTGAATGACCTGGAGGGGAGTCATATTGTCAACAGAATGGACCAGGAAAGCATCCATGGAAATAACGGCCTTGAGCAGGGATTTTGCCAATAGGAGTTGGGTCTAGAGAAGGAAAGAATGTTTTTTTAAGAGACAAGGTTTCTCTCTGTTACCTAGGCTGTAATGCAGTGGGAGGCGGTGGGGACAATCACGGCCCACTGCAGCCTTCAACTCATAGGTTCAAGCAATCCTCTTGCCTCAGCTTCCCAAGTAGCTGGGACTACAAGCGTGTGTCACCATGCCAGCTAACTTTTTAAATTTTTGTGGAGACGGGGTCTCACTATGTTGCCCAGGCTGGTCTCGAACTCCTGGCCTCAAGCCATCCTCCCACCTCAGCCACCCAAGCAGCTGTGGAAAGAATTTCAAGTAAATGGAACTAGGAGGAAAGCAGCCCCAGAGGTGTCCCTTTAGGTTGGACTATGGAAGAGTAATGGACAAAAGGCCTGGAAGAGCCCATTGAGGCCATATGCATAGGGACTTAAATACCAACTCAGAAATTAGAAAATTTGGTCCAGTGTGTTGTGCACTGAAAGGGAAGCTGGTGAAGTGTGTGTGTGTGTGTGTGTTTTTTTGTTTTTGTTTTTTTTTTTTTTTTTTTTGAGACGGAGTCTCCCTCTGTCGCCCGGGCTGGAGTGCAATGGTGCGATCTCTGCTAACTACAACCTCCGCCTCCTGGGTTCAAGCAATTCTCCTGCCTCAGCCTCCCGAGTAGCTGGGATTATAGGCATGCACCACCGCACCCAGTAAGTTTTGTATTTTTAGTAGAGACAGGGTTTCTCCATGTTGGTCAGGATGGTCTCGATCTCTTGACCTCATGATCCACCCTCCTTGGCCTCCCAAAGTGCTGGGATTACAGGCGTGAGCCACCATGCCCAGCTGCTGGTGAAGGTTTTTGAAAAGTGAAGTGTGACGTGAGCAGAGTCTTGGGTGGAATGTGGTTGGGGGAGGAGTCTCCTGTTGGATCTTTATGTTCCTCTTGAGCTTTCCAAGAACACCCAGTCAAAGAAGGATGAGGAGGATTAAGTGCTAAAAGGCCACAGAGGGTTGAGCGGTGGGGACAATCACGGCCCACTGCAGCCTTCAACTCATAGGTTCGAGCAATCCAAAATATTTAGCCTCTTACCAATCTAGGCTCAATGGCACCAGCAGTTACAACAGCTTTAAGCTGAATGAACCCTAACCCTGACTCATAAAAACCACTATTGCATTGACCAGCAAGCTACCCAAGCCTTGGTGATTGGGTAGAGAATGGGCTGGTTTAGAAATCACACTGACTTGAGTTTAAGTCTCAGCTCTCCCTCTACCAGCAGTCAATATTTACTATGTGTAAGGCATTGAATTTCTCTAAGCCCCCAATTTTATGCATGTTGCCAATCATAAAATTAAGATGATGATGGATTCTTCTCAAGGTTGTTGTAGGGAGCAAATGCATGAAAGTGTCTTACACCTCATGGTGCATGGTGAGGGCTCAGTGAACACTTACGTCTCCTCTCTACCCCTTCCTCCTTGCACGCACTACTGTATGCATCAAGTGTTGGCATCCTGATGGTAGGTTAAGGCAACTGCAACGTCGTCCCTGAAGCCCAGTGCCCTGCATGCACCACTCCTGAACTCAGACCCTAGCACAGGCTGTCTTCATGCTCAAGCAGTCTTAGGGTTCCCAAGCCCCAATCCCCACTTCTCCTCCCTCTCATCATGTTGCTTGTTTACTGTCCCACACAGTACAGTTTCTTCACAGGCTTCTGCTCCTCTCTCCCCTCCTCTGTCCCACAGTCTCTCTGTCATACCAGCCTGGATCACAGAATCTCAGCGTCAGTAGCAAGGGAACTTGGAGATTGGCCATCTGTCACTGGTCGTCTTCTTGCAGGTGGGGAACCATTCCCTGATTGCCTCAGCACTAACTTTTATCCAACTTTTCCATGGAGATAAGGAATGTTCTGGCTAACGTTTTGGCTAATGACTGCTGTGAGTCCAGAGAACCTCCCTCATTTATATAGCAGGACCTTCTCCTGACAACTGTGACCACTTAGCCAAATAGGACTCCTAAAAGGAAATAATGCAACTCCTTTTTTTTTTTTTTTTTTTTTTCTGTTTGAGACAGAGTCTCGCTCTGTCACCCAGGCTGGAGTGCAGTGGTGCCATCTCAGCTCACTGCAATATCCACCATGGAGTTCAAGCAATTCTCCTGCCTCAGTCTCTGGAGTAGCTGGGATTACAGGCACATGCCACTACGCCCAGCTAATTTTTGTATTTTTAGTAGAGACAGGTTTTCATTATGTTGGTCAGGCTGGTCTCAAACTCCCGATCTCAAGTAATCTGCCCACCTCGACCTCCCAAAGCTCTGGGATTATAGGCGTGAGCCACTGTGCCAGGCCAATAATGCAACTCCTACTTGTTTTTTGGTACCATGTGGATGCACTTGTGCACGCACGCACACACACACACACACACACACACACACACACACCATCTACCAAAACCTTTGTGAGTCTCCTCTGGACCCTTCAGCAGAGTTGCCAGGCCCAAGGGGTACCATATACAAGGCATCAAAGAACGAGAGCCATTTGGGGTTGGGGATTCCCAGCCTCAGCAACCTCAGAGCCCCTGGGCTTCTCTTCCAACTACAGAGCCGACAAGGGCAGGGGTCTCCTTGGAAACCCTGGCCTTTTGACTCCTGTCGGATGGATAGAATGGGAAAGGAAATGTTTTGTGTACAATTTGTACACATACAAAGTCATTTTAAAATGAAAACTCTAACTGAATTCTGTTCTCCCTTCTATTTTTTTTTTTTGACTTGTTCTTTTTTTATACTAATCTCTCATTTGAGTCAAAAATTATTTCACTGGAGAGGTGGTGATTAAATCTGATAATTAGGAGAAATACCAATTAAGTCAGGCTCTGCAAGCATAAGGCAGTCCTCATTCACATTGTTATTTGAGACTGTGGCATAGCAGGGGGCTTCTGTGTCTTCCCAGCAGGCTCCCAGTCCATATGCTCAGCAGGACTCAGGGACTTGTCTCAGGCAGAGCCAAACAGGGATAGGAGCAGAGGGTTTTCCTCCCCACCCCAGCCTCCCTGATAGCCCCCTCATCCCTGCCACTCTCTTCCTATTTCATTAGCATCCCCTGCCTTAAAGACCCTCATCGGCCCAAGCTCTCCTCTTCATTCCCTGCCTTGCCTGTCTGCTGTTAATGTCCTTGGCCGAGACCTCTTCCCACATGTGGCTTGCTGCCCAAACCTAGCCCTCCATTGCCTGGTCTCTGTGTTCTGAATTGTTTGTTACTTATCAGCTAGGGTGCTCAGAGGTATAATGTGCTATTATATTAGCTAAAAGTGAATGTCTTCCACAGCGCACCTCTGCACACCCACAGAACTTCCAGTGAACAAAGATCCTCAGAAAGGGATTGTGAAAACAGTTGCACCAAGCCTAGGGACCTCTTGCATTAGAGTTCCTAGGGTTAATTCCCCAAAATAACAGGGAGCTTATCTGGAATAGAGTGAAAACATAACAGAACTGAGGAAAGACAGGGCTTTAAAATTAGCTGGAGCCATCAGGGGAAAGCTCTTGGCTGCCAGGCTGAGGAGTTTCTACTTATTTTGGAAGGAAATCATTGGGGGGACGTGGACAAAGCTACCCAGGTGATGGGTTAACCCGGTGACAGTGCTAGGCTCGATTCCTCAGTGGGGCGGTTCTCAATGTTTGCTGTGCATTAGAATCGCCTGGGAAGCTTTTAAAACTCAGTTCCCTGGTTGAATCCTGGACCAATCACATCAAAATGTCTGGAGTCGGGAGCCAGCCATTAATATTGCTCAAACTGCCCATCACAGTACAGCCAAACAGGACCACGAGCCTGAGGATTAACTACCTTCTGATGACAATGGCCGGCCAGGCTACATCCACCCAGTCATGTGGGGTTTCCTGAGACATGGGACTTTCAGGGCAAAAACCAGGAAAGGCCTGAGCAAGGTGGAATAAGCTGGTCATCCTGGCCCAGTAGATTTCTCAGAGCTCTATCTGGGATAGACCCAAACCTCAGGGTGAAAGCATCTTGCCCACTGCCAACTCTTTGGTGTCTATCCATCAAACATCCTGAGCCCTAGAGTCGGTGAGACCCAGGCTCCACTATGTAGTTGCTGTGTGACTTTGGGCAAGCTGACTGCTCCACCTAGCACTGTTCTGTTTTTTCCTCTCTCCTTCCTTCTCACTTTCCTGGGGTTCATAGACTAAGCTGCATTTGTGGGCTGTGTTCTCTAGCACGGGGGCCAGATGAAAGAAAACAAGTCCACAGAGGCCAAAAGAACTGGGGACACTGGACAGGTGACCAGGGGAGAGGGAGAGGAGAAGAGGCCAGCCCACGCAGAGGGGCATGGCTGGCCCAGGTGTGCTTTGAGCACACATGTGCTCCTTCTGTTCATTGCAGTGCTGGCTGGCAGAATTTTGCAAAGACAAGCCCTGTGTCCAGGGTTTCTTTCAAGGTTCCTCTTAGGGCGGTTGCCTAGCTGTCCATCCCCTAGATATGTCCCAGCCTGGCAGTGACATGAAAACAGTCAGACTGCAAGGATGCAAGGCATCTTCCTGCTGTTCCTGACACAGGCCGGCCACCCTGCCATCCCTCTGAGAACTAAGTGGGCGTGATGGCTCATATATTATGGGCTAACGTTCTCTAGGTCCCCTTAGTTTCAAACCATCAGGGGGTTGATTTATCTATGGAATGTGTAACAGTTGTGCTGTTTTGGCTGCAGGCCAGACTTTTAAATCACATAGTTAGAAGCTGAGGGAAAGAAGCGTCAATTATCCAGGCTGTCTGCATCTGGAGAAGTCCCAAAATGACCTCTTCCAGAGCAGCTCTTTCTTGTCTGGCCCATCCTTCTACTTATCCATCCATCCATCCATCCATCCCACAACAGATTAATGATGGCCTACTATGTACCAGACACAATACAGTGCCTGCTGTCTTAGTACCCAGAGTCTACTTGCAACTACACTTGAGATTTGCGAGGTGTAATCTCCTAGGAACCAATGGGGCCTCCCCATTAGTCAAACAAGGGTGTCCAACCTGGTGACATTTCCAGGTCCACAGGAGGGTGTTCATTCTCTCACACTGTTTTCCTCCAACCAATTTTCTGCCTCCCAAAACTTCTTTAACACCCTTCCATCCACCACAGGTGAGACTTCAAAGCAAACTCTCCAAGCACTGCCATCTTGATTAAGATTTACTGTAGGCTAAAAATAACACGATGGGCTGAAAGAGATGTTAGAAACTGTGAAGCTTAGGGTTTACAGTGCCTACAAGGGCTAGGCATAAAATGGGATAGAAGTGGGGGCCGGGTACGGTGGCTCACGCCTGTAATCCCAACACTTTGGGAGGCTGAGGCGGGTGAATCACGAGGTCAGGAGTTTGAGACCAGCCTGGTCAACATGGTGAAACCCCATCTCTACTAAAAAAAATACAAAAAATTAGCTGGGCATGGTGGCAGGCGCCTGTAATCCCAGCTACTCGGGACGCTGAGGCAGGAGAATCTCTTGAACCCGGGAGGCAGAGGTTGCAGTGAGCCAAGATTGCGCCACTGCAATCTAGCCCGGGTGACAGTGCGAGACTCCATCTCAAAAAAAAAAAAAAAAAAAAAAAAAAAAAAAAGAATGGGATAGAAGTGGGATAGGTAGGAAACAATGAGAAGTGGTGGGCACTATGGCAAACTGGAAAGCACAGCCCCAGCTAAAGGAGCCAATTATTGAGATTCCTGCAAACATTTCCACGTGAGAATGCAGATCCTATGTGACTACATTTTTTCATTTTTCAAGAGAAGATAGGAATCCAGATTTCACACAGATTTTCCCAATTTTTAAAACAATGGCAGCCAAAGAAATCCCTTTGCAGACCAGATTCAGTTTGCTTGCTGCCTCCCATAAGTTTGGACACTGAGCCACACACTCTAGTGGGAGGACCCCCAGAACCATGTCCTGGGCCCCTGTAGATTCTCTCCTGAGGACCAGCTCTGCTAGGAGATGCCCTGAAGCCTTCACCTGGGGAAAGGAGAAGAAAGACAGTGTCATGGGCCAAATAAATGGATGAGGAATGAGGAACCTGCAATCATGGGGGACCAGCCTGGCTTGTGTTCTGAGATTGCTTCTAGAAATTCTGGTGTCTCCGCTATCATTTTCAAGTGCCGTGATTTTCATCAAACCTGGGAGAGGGAAGGGAAGTGATCTGATTTATGGGTTAAAATAATCACTCTGGCTGCTGTGAGGAGAAAGGGGGGGCTGTGGCAGGATCCAACTGAAAATGGGAGGACCACTGAATAGACCACTACAACCGTCCAAGCGCAAGACACTGGCTGTGGTTAAAGGGCATCAGTCATGGGGTCTGAGACCGTGTTGAGAATGAGAAAGGCCTCCCTCCTCGATACTTTAGGCAAGTGTCCTTGAATACAGCAATGAGAAATGCCACTTCAGGGATCAATCATACCCTAGCAAACATTTGTTCAAAATCTTTTCCTTGACCCCAAAGCTGGCCATAAATCATCACCAGTCTTGTCTCCCACAACCTTGGGCTCTCCATACGTGGGTTAAGCTTCTCACTCCTCATAAGATCTTCCCAGCAGCCACCTTTATTTCCATTCCTTCTGCCTCTAATGCCTTCCTCCTGGCCTTCTCTGTCTCTCGCATCCTATGACATCCATTCCTCAATACTGGCTCAGACACCTCCTCACCCCCCAGGCTTGCAGAGTACTCCATTTGAGTTGTTAAAGCCCATTCCTCTCTTGCTGATTGACAGTACAAGTCATGGCTATACCTGCTCCTGGCTTGGAGGTGAGACCTTGAGAGCAGGTATTGGGTTCTCTTTCTTTATATATTCATCCCCCAGCTCCCAGTAAGTGCTTAATAAATACAGTGTTTTTGGAAGAAAGAGAAGAAAGGAGTGGGAAGTGGGGGAATGTTAATTAGTTCTAGCTTAGAAGCTCATTGCTCTTCCTCTTCCTGTTTTCTTCCTACCTCAATAGAATCCACAAGTGGGACGTACTGGGGAAGCGGAGGCTCTCAGGATAAACAGGGATGTCGTCTCCATGATTAAGACTCAGTTCAAGGGAAAGTCCTTTGTAGAGTGTTTACTCCTGATGTATCTTGCACCTTCCCTGAGCTAGTCCTTCCTCCTCCTCCATCCCCAAACATCCTGGACACATCCACATCCTACTGATCTCACACTCAGAATCATTGGTGTGAGTATCTGTCCCGCTGAGGACAGAGCTTGAATCTGCCTTCTAAGATGTCCTTCAAGAGAGAAGGGAAGTAAAGAGTTACATCAAAGGAATAGGAACTAGTGGCCAATAGTACAGTGGGGTGACTATAGTTAATAATTTGTTGTACAGTTCAAAATAGCTGGAGGAGAGGAATTGGAATGTTCCCAACATAAAAAGGGGCTGAATGTTTAAGGGGATGGACATCTCAATTGCCCTGGTTTGATCATTACACATTATGTGCATGTATCCAAATACCACATGTAACCCTCAAATATGGGCAACTGTTATGTATCAACAAACAATAATAATAAAAAGAAGGGAAGTAAAGAGAAGAGAAGAAGGGGATGCATAGGAGAAGGGAAGGGCTTGGACTGTGGAGCCAGAAAGACCTGGGCTGGTCTTGCTGCTCAACCGTGTAATAAAGGCTGTGACCTTGTAGGAGCTACTATCCCTCTCTGAGCCTGTATCCCCATAATAATGAAGGATTTACTTGATTATTTGGTGAGGTGATGGATAGAAAGAAAGTGCTTAGCACACAGTGCCTGGTATAGAGTCCTCACTCAGTAAGTGTTTGTTTTTGCTACTTTATTGTCATTATTATTATTAAAAGGGAAAGAGTGAGGCAGAGGTGGAAGCTGCAGTCATACCACCTTGCTGTGACAAGGGCACCCTATGAGCCTCCAGAGGTTGGGCTGGGCTGCACCCTCAGCACGTGGACTGGCTTCTAAGGATGCATGATTAGCACCTGGCACACTGAAGTTTAGCTTCTGAAAAGAAGGGCAAGGATGCAAGCCCTAGAACTACCCTGGGGCAGGAAGTTCACCAGGGCTAGAATTCAGTGCATCACTGAATTGGGAGAGGCAAGGTCTGACATTGAGATGAGGGGGTGGCAGTGGCATTGCTGTCCAAGAAGCTTCATCCCTCCTCATGCAAGGCTAGCATTGGGCAGAATGGGGCCACTTGGGGAGTGGATTATAAAGCACCATTATCCCCTCTTTCAGGACTTTTTATCCCCTATGAAGCATCTCTTCATGGAACCCCATAAACACACAAACAACCTCTGCTTTCTTCCCCCACCTGTCCCACCTAAGTCTCTCATCTCAAGCCAGTGACAGCCTCCAAATATCTCTCTTCCTTAGCAAAACAACTCTCAGCTAGTTAGCACTTTAGAATAGGCTACTTTATGCTAAGGTGTTAATGGATATTAAGACTTCATGTATACTCAGTCAGTTCTTTAATAGGGGAGCAATGCTTTACATTAGTCCCTATTTTTTTGTTCTTTATTTCTTTTATATAATTTAAAATCTATTCTTTTTCTTTCTTTCTTTTTGAGACAGAGTCTCACTCTGTTGCCCAGGCTGGAGTGCACTGGCGCAATCTCAGCTCACTGCAACCTCCGCCTTCCAGGTTCAAGTGATTCTCCTGCCTCAGCCTTCCGAGTGGCTAAGATTACGGGTGTGTACCACCACGCCCGGCTAATTTTTGTATTCTTATTAAAGACGGGGTTTCACCTTGTTACCCAGGCTGATCTCGAATTCCTGGCCTCAAGTGATCCACCTGCCTTGGCCTCCCAAAATGCTGGGATTACAGGTGTGAGCCATTGTACCTGGCCTCGTCCCTCTTAAATAATGGCTATGAGCATCAGCCTGTGGAGCCTGAGACCAAAGCAGACAGTTGGGCAGGGACCCAGGCAGAGGCCAGAGATGAGAAAAGACATGGAGTGAAGAGAATTCAGACGGGCACGCCCTGGCCAAGGGAATCTGACCTCCTGCCATATGTATGCACTCCTCCCCTGCTGCTCTCCATCCTCAGTCCCCTCACAGATTGCATTCTGATGTGGCCCGGAAGCCCTATCAGAAGAGGCAGTTTGGAAAAGCAGCCTCGTTGTGCCCCAGAATATTTAGAGATGGAAGCCAGATTATGAGGTTGCACAACTCCAAGGATGCCCTTCCCATTGCGGTCTCTGTAAATGGAGCCACCTGCCTGCAAAAGTGCTGGGCATGGCCCATGTACTCATACAAAGCTGCCCTGGATGGAAGAGGTCTTGGAATATTGGTCAACTTCTCAATTTTGTAGGTGAGGAAACTGAAGCACAGGAGTGAACTGACTTGCTCAAGGTTCCATGGTAGTGTCAAGTGGGGACCTTCAGTCCAGGCCATGTTTTAAACCATAGTTTCCCTGGTTTGTTCAAAAGGCCAAGATACATCCGTAGAGAAAGCAGTCTGCGCTAGCAAATACGGCCACTGGGAACATGTGGCTGTTTAAATTTAAATTAATTCAAATGAAATCAAATTAAAAATTCATTTTCTGAGTTGCATCAGCCACATTTTGAGTAGTCAGTAGCTACCTGTGGCTGGTGGCTGCTGTGTTGCAATTCCCATCATCTCAGAAAGTGCTGTTGGACATAGCTGGATGATGGATTATATCTGGGTCTACAGGGAAACTGGGAGGCAAGGCAGAAAGTGTTGTTTTTTCCCAAAGCATAGCGTGCCAGGCACTGTGGTAAGCACTTTGCATGTAGGACCCCATTCAGTCTTTACGAGTGCTGTAAGTGGTGTCACGAGTCCCTTCTTACACATGAAACTGCAGCTCAGCAAAACTAAGCAACTTGCCATGATTACATAGCCTGTAAGTGGACTTGAACTCAGATCTGTTTGACATCAGAGGCCAGGTGCTTAATTATTAATCTCTAATGCTTCCAACATGTTTTTTTTTTTTTTTTTGAGACGGAGTTTTGCACTTGTTGCCCAGGCTGGAGTGCAATGGCACAATCTCAGCTTCCTGCAACCTCTGCCTCCCAGGTTCAAGCAATTCTCCTGCCTCAGCCTCCTGAGTAGCTGGGATTACAGGCACCCATCACCATGCCCAGCTAATTTTGTATTTTTAGTAGAGATGGGGTTTCACCATGTTGGCCAGGCTGGTCACGAACTCCTGACCTCAGGTGATCCACCCGCCTCAGCCTCCCAAAGTGCTGGGATTACAGGTGTCCAACGAATTTTTAGAAGTATATAGACCAAAGTGCTGCTGGAGAGCCAAGCAAACAGATGCTATTTTCAAAACAACAAAGATTATGAAGTAGCTAAAACCAATTACAGGAGTTAAGGAGGCTTTTTAGTACTAGAAGAAAAGATCAAGGCATGACTTAATCCCATTTCTAGGAATGGGAGGCTGCTGGGCAGGCAGTTGGGCCTCCATAGGTGCTAGAGGCCAGCAGTGAGAAAAGACATGGAGTGATGAGAATTCAGATGGCCACAACGTGGTGCTTCTTGAGCATGGGCAACAGAGAAGACAGAGAGAGAGAGAGAGAGAGAGAGAGAGAGAGATGAGTGCTGCCACCCAGAGATATTCAGAGAAAAAGAGCCTCCCATGACACACTCTCCAGGGTGCCAGTGGTACCCTGCCTGCAGATAGACAAGGACAAGAGAGCTCTTGTTCTCTCTCCTAATATAGTGGAAAAGGAGAGAAAAGGGCAGGAGAGATGGACAGAGATGGTGGAGGAATTACTGTATCCTCTGGCGAATGCTTTGCTAGGAAGGGGACAATTCCTTGAAAACAAATCCCTTTGTTTTTCCCTTTTTCAACTTTGGGTTTGTTTGAGGTTCCTCTACTTGGGCTTTAGGAAAAAAGAGAAAGGCTGAAATGTTTGAAACTCATACCCACAGAAATTCAGTCTAACCACACTGCCATATTACCATTGCAGAGGGTTAAGACTAAAAACATCGGCCGGGTGCAGTGGCTCACAGCTGTAATCCCAGTACTTTGGGAGGCCGAGACAGGCGGATCACTTGAGGTCAGGAGTTCGAGACCAGCCTGACCAACAAGGTGACACCCCTTCTCTACTAAAAATAAAAAAATTAGCCGGGCATGGTGGTGCGTGCCTGTAATCCCAGCTACTCGGGAGGCTGGGGCAGGAGAATCGCTTGAACCCAGGAGGCGGAGGTTGCAGTGAACTGAGATCACGCCATTGCACTCCAGCCTGGATGACAGAGAGAAACTCTGTCTCAAAAAAATAAATAAATAATAAAAAATCTCCTGTTTGCCAGGCACTGAGTGGGGTTCTGGGGTTTGCAAAGCAAATGCAATGTCATGCTCACCTTTGTATGCAGTAGTTTACTCTTGATTCTCAGAAGTCTGCCATGAACAGAACAGTAGGCAGCCTTTTTGGATGGGTTTGGGCACAGAGCTGGGTCTCAAGGTGTCTAATTCCTTGATTAATTTCAGGGTCGGGTCTTTGGAGATTACTGTGGGGTATGGGTAGAGGGATGGTTGGAAAACTGGATTACCTTTGATCAACCATGTCCTTTTTCTTTTGTTTCTCCTTCAGAAAAAGATGCTAGTAAAACTCACCTGAATTTCCCTCTGTAAGAGCTGCAAGGGTTCTAGAGGTCATCTAGTCCTCATATTACAGATGAAGAAACTGAGGCCCAGAGAGGTTAAGTGACTTGGCTGAGATCGCTGAGCTAGCTGATTGCAGAGCCAGGGATAGAACCCATGGGTGACAGCACAGAGACTTTGAAGGCAGTTCTTACCATGCAGGGGTGACGTCCTTTGCCTATTATCTGCCTGCAAAAACTTAGCCACCAAATATAACTTAAACGAAGCAAAAACAGGCTCCCCTTTGGTCATTTGCAATCTCTGGATATTTCCAGCAAGGCTGGAGAGTGGAGGTGGGGGTGGGGCTGAGGGTCTGGACAGAGCCCCACCCAGCCACAGAGAAGCACTTTTGATTGTCTTGATGTCACTAAGATTCTTGAAAAATGCTGTCCCATTGTCCATAATGGCTCCTGCTGATTGTTCCCACTTCTCAGCCTGACAGTCGGTTTTCCTCCCCTCTTTATGTTTGTGGTCATTGCTGGCTTCTTCCTGCCCTCAGAGCCCAGCCTCAGGGACCGTTTTGAAAAGCTCTTTGAGGTTCCCTAGACCTTTTGCCCCTTGGAGATGTAATAAGGCTTTGTATATTGTTGTTGTCAAATGTAACACAAATGGCTGGATTTTCATGGATGATGTTTATCAATTGACATCTGCTCTCTGTATCCTATGCTCTGTTTCGTATAGGAATGTATACCAGATGTAGCCATCGCTCCTGTGGCTGTTGTCTGTATTGTATGTGTATTTGTATGCTCTGTCGGTCTCTCTGTACTCCCTCTCTATGTACAAGTATGTTAATGTGTATGCTCTCTGCAGCCTTCTGCTGTCTGTCTCTGTGTGTATTTAACCTTGTACCAATGTTCACAATGTAATAAAAGCAGAACTAAAAGAACACAACGCCTTCTGGCGATTTTTAAACCTAGGGGAGATGCTCACTTATCTGGGATTGTTGCATGAGTTATTACCAAAAAGTAGTGGGTTGTATATAAAATGACTTCTTGATGACCTTGGAAGGGTCCATGAGTCCTTTGGCCCTCTGTGGAGGGTAGGCAGGTAAGAAAGTGCTCGTACATGAGAAGGAAGAGGGAAGGCTGGCTTCATGGGCTTTGCAGGTGAATCACTGCAATCCAGAGTGTCCTGCACGAAATCTCAAAGTGCAGAGCAGAAATCAAACAGCTATTAGTGGACTGTTTGTTAGTATCGGTGAAAGCTCCGTGGCCCCAATCTTTGCTAAACTTGTAAAGCACTCTGCAAAATTTCACCTTGAGAAATGCTCTTTCATCATGAGGAGGAGGTGGAGCATCCCTCCCATGCTGCCCTCTCTGTCCTGATCATAGGAGTCCAGGGAACTGAACTCATTTAGGAGAGACTTGTCTCAAGGTTTTGACATGATCCTATTGTTAAGGAGTGAAACCAGCATTCCTAGCCTTGGCCAGAGAATAGAAGGCATAGAGAAGGAAAGTATCTATCAAATCACATGCATCAGTCCAGGCAGAAAAGAAGTGGGGGGTATTGCAAGAAAAGGGAATGGAAAGTTTACTTACAACTTAATCCAAGGACCTTGTAGCTTATAGTGAGCTGGAACATCAGGGTCAACTCAGCAGGGATGCCACGAATAACACATCGATGGGAGAAGGGGAAGGACACACACTCCCTCAGATTCCTTATGGGAAGGGGACTTACTCCAAGGAGCTGGAGATGTTAGGACTAAAAAGGAGCTTCAGGTCTCAGGTACGTAATACCACTAGCCCTTACCATGGGCCAGGAAACCCAGATAAAAGAGGTAAGCACAGCACCTGTGTCCCAAGAGGTAACTGAGGTTTCATGAAGGTGTTCAGTCACTGTGTGTCTAACACTGCTATGGAGCTGTTCTTGTCCTCACTGGCCAGTTCCCATCTGAAATTCCTGAGACTGAACTTCCAAATCTCTTCTTTAACTGGGACTTGAATGTTTTAGCAAAGCCTCATTATTCAGAGGCTGGAACTACCTGGCCAGGACCAGATATTGTCCAGATACTGTCTTTTTATTTTGTTGGGAGAAAAGTTCCAGTACTTTTAGAAAGTCCAGCAATCGCTGTCTCTCTCCTTTCTTTTCCAAAAAGGAGTTTATAATTATTACCTCTCCTCTAAGTAGGAGGTGGAAGTGTGGCTTATCTCCCAGGATTCTGGGTTCACACAGTATAGTCATTTGGATAAGTTCTTGCCAGGAGCGTCCTTCTTGGACTTTCTTGGGTTCATGGATGGGTTCCAGAAATGGGAGTTTTCCTGTCTGTTAACCTTGTAGGGATAGACATGGAGTGGGATGTAGCTGTGTGGAATGCAGAATCATGCTTTAGTATAGGAAAATCCCACAGTGCCTCTCTGTTCTTTCCTAAGAACCTACCTACTCTTAAGTCTGACTACCGTAAACAGTCTAGAATATACTGAAAACACTGTTCTAGGAACCCGTCCTTTCCTTCATGAAGACCCTGATCAGTGACTTCCAGGCTCAAGGGGCTTCCCAGAGCTTTGGCATGGATTGCAGAGCAGTGGAATGAACAAAGACTGAACCAGGAGTCAGAAAAGGTAACTGGGTTCATTCACGGCTATCTCACTTTTATAAAATTAAGTCCCAGATGCATCCTAAAAATATTTTCAGCTAGAAACTGTTATTCATTTAAACAATACTGACTACCTTCTTTGTGAACCTATGTGCTTCATGCTGTGGGAAGCCAGGGAATCAACAACAATGGGATAAAACTCTGCCATTCAAAGGTGATGTAAGAGGAAATGGAGAAGAAAGGCATATACTATATAGCACAAGGCAGTCCATGATGCGTGTTGGAATAGCAGCACAATCTAAGGACAGTGGAGAACTCAGGAAAGGAGGGAATTACTCAAGGTACAATGATCTAGGAAAGCTTCCTAGAAGACGGTGGATTGTAAAGAGACTCAGGAAGGATGGTGGCTCTTTCCAGTGATTCCTGACCAAGGGCCCATGGCTTAAAAGATGTTTTGAACAAAAAACAGTAGAATGAGGAAAGAAGAGGTCAGGGGGAGTATTCATGGACCTTGAGGGATGATGGAATTAGGAAGAGAGTTTGGTTCTTAATTTGTAGCTAAGATACAGCAACCGACCACTCCTAATGTAGATTTCCACTGAAATAGGAGATAGGGAACAATGCATATCCACGGGATTATGTTCTCAAGTGAAACGCTGATATTCATGAAGCTGATGAAAATTCATTCTCTGAGTGACAGACACTTGAGGAGATGGTCAGAGCATTCTCTTCCCTCACCCCAACATATCTGCACCTTTCTTCCTTTTATTTTCTGGCCTCCCTGCATCTCTTCTTCTTTTGCCTGTTTCTGTTTCTCTTTACTTCCTCTTTTTCTCTCTCCCTTCCCCTTTCCTTAATTACTGTCTGCACTTACTTTGGGGAGATGACACAGAAGAGCAAAAAGAGTTTTCAATCCAGGTTGAATGACCCTGGGTATCACACACAAGTTAATTTAACATCAGACAAATCCTTTGTCATGGTCTTTTTTCTCCATTGGAAAATAGAAATATTTTCCTTGTTTGCCCTAACCCCACAAAACCCATCAGTTATAATCAATCATATGAGAACTGACAGTGGATTGAGCTCCAGGAAGTTAAACTGTGTATTGACCCACGGTATTATGATGAGGTCCAGCAGTTGCACTCAACTAGTCCCCAGGGACCATTTTTAGCCCAGAGGAGTACAAAGTTGGGGTGGAACATTTATCTGGGAGCTTCTGGACTGGTTACTACCTGAAAAAGCAGTGATTCCATGCCACACAAAGCATGTAACTGCTGTGAGCTTTTCATAAATGAGCTTAAAACGTGAATCAGACCCTTCCTTTTATGCCCACTCACACTTCAAGTTTTACAAAACAAAGTTCAGGACCTAGGACAGCGCCGTCGCCCCACCTGACCCCCAGGCTATTATGTAGGGAGACTGACAGGAAGGAACATCAGTGTGAATCAGGCTGGGCATGAGTAGAGAGGAGAAACAGTGTTAATAGTCAAGGCTGTCTGCTGGTGAAGAGATGATCTTAGAGTCTAGGCACGTTGACGCCATGTAGTTCAACAGTCCAGTGTGGAGGTTTAAGTCTTCACCCTGCCACTCACTAAATGCATCTTCAGAAAGTTACTCGGCCTCTCCTACCCTCAGTTTCCTAATCTACAAAATGAGGAAGACAATGACATCGACTGCATTAGTATCTCATAAAGAGCCAATAAACTAATGTGTATAAAATGCCTTGTAGTATAAATTGCTCAATTAATATTGGTTTTTAAATTTTCAGTATTATTGAAGTAAGGTGAATTGGACAGGCAGGCTGGGGAACAGAATGTCTATCTTTTCCTTACAAGGAGCACATAAGACCTGCCACCCATGTCAAGCCCAGGCTTTCTTGGCCCCGATGATGTATGGAGCAGAGCACCTCCCCACCCTCCGCCCTACCTGCCTTCTGCTCAGAGCTTTCCTCTCCACCCAGCCTCTGAGCATTCCTTCTCATCCTTCATGAACCACCCGGGCAGATCTCAATCTGCATTGCCTTGGGCAATAAGAGATGTCTTATGTTTCCCACCTGCTGAGGAAAGTAACCCATTCTTTTACTTTTCCACCTTGCGTTAAACAGATGTATTCCCCCCTTTCCTCTTTCCCTGAATCTCTGAGAAATGATGCTCTCCTATAGTCTAGAAGAGGCCTTCCCACCTCTCCAACATTATTACTTGAGAAGAGCATTTGGAGGAAGTGAGTGTAGTGCAAATCTGCCTGTTGTTCACTGACACCCTGACTTCAACATCATCGTCTTAATGTGGCTCTTGCCACTAACTTGAAAGTATCTCTCTCCTTTAAAACAATAAGATTATTTCATTTCTGATCTTTAGCACTCCCTCCGATTGCATAAAATCCTCATCCTTTGTGTATTTCTCATTGAAACATCTGTTCAAATTCCATTTAGTGTGAGACTCGCAAGCTTAAGACATATGTCCCCTCCCACACACAGGAGACATGAGGTCAAAGGGAGTGAGCTAGCCCAAGGACTCCAGTGCTAACCACTAGCCAGTTGCCTACATTTCCACCATTAGGAAACTACTTTCGGACACACCAAGGACCATCTCTAAGCCTTCTGCTAAAGCAGCTTTTTTCTTCTCTACTCCAAGGTTTTGGAGGCAGCAAGCTTGATGCAGTGAGAAAACCCTGGACTGCAAGTCAAGGTCTGATTCAAACTCTTGCTTTGAAATCTACTAGCTGTGTGACGGTCTTAGTCATTTGTGCTGCTGTAACAAAATACCACAGTCTGGGTAACTGACACAGAACACAGATTTATTTCTCACTGTTCTGGAGTTTGGAAGTCCAAGATTAAAGCACCAGCATCTGGTCTGGTGAGGGCTATACCTCACATGGCAGAAGACGGAAGGGTAAAAAGGGACAACTCCAATGTCAAGCCCCTTTATAAGGGCACCTAACCCCATTCACCAGAGAGGAGCCCTCATAGCCTAATCACCTCTTAAAGGACCTACCACTTCATACCATCATATCCTGAGGACCTCTAAGGCTCAGGAACCAGTGGCCAAATCCTCAAGTTCACCCATGGTTGAATCAGCCCCTCCCCTCCTCTCCCCTCCCCTCCCCTTCCTTTTCCACCTCTCCCCTGCCAGTGCTGCCGGGTCATTTCTCCTTGGGGGTGCCCACAGGTGGGTGCTTCATGCCATATGGCAGACAGAGGCGAGAAGGCTGTCTCCTTCTCTGCCTTCTTCCTTGGCTATACAATTTTGTGGCTTCCTTTTATTCATCTAGCAAATATGTATGAGGTTAGTGACTCTGTATCAGGCACTCCTTTAGGTACTAGGGCTATAATCAGTGAACAAGACAAGTATGGTCCCTCTGTTCAAGAAGATATCTACAGTGGCAACTAATGAACAAACACACAAATTAGACAGATGCAAGTTGTGATGGGGGCCACAAAGCAATAGGATACAAAAGAGGGACATAGCACACACTTGAGACAGGGGGTCAGAGAAACCCTCCTGAGGAAGAAAAACGTGTGACGAGAGCTTGTATCTGAGTGACATAATAGCACCAGCTGATTATAAAATCCTCCCTGGAAGGTTTCACTGCATAAAGCATGGATGGGCTCTCAGAATCATCAGGGAGAAGGAATTCAGACTTCATGCCTGCACAGCCTTAGTCTCTTGGATAGTCCAGGTGAAAGAACTGTCGGAAGGTCCAACTCTCCAGCTTGTGGTTTAGGCCAACCCTGGGCATGGGCAGAAGTTGCTTCTTAGCCACTGTTGGAGCCCCCTCCTTAGATTGTATTCGCAAGCCCATGAGCAATCTTGGGAAACACAGCCTCAAAAAGTACCTGTGCATAGTCAATGACAGCATCACACATGGTCCTTTATGCATGCAGGGCGTTACCATTTATGAAGCACTCTCAACATCTATTATTCCATTTGAGGCTCAGCACAACTGTATGAAGCAGGAAGGAAATTGAGCTTCAGAGAGCTGGAGGAAATGCCTGAGGTCACCTCCCTCCTTGGTGGCGTAACCAGCACAAACACTTTCCATGAACTGTGGAGAGCTGTTTACTGGATACTCACAGATATCCTTTGGCAGCTGCGGCCTCGACCTCCAAACCACCTTGGCCTCCCAGCCTCTCCAAAACTCCTGCCCTAACTGAAGGTCATTTGAGCTGCCTATAAGACAGACTAGAGCAAACGAATTAACCTCTGCAACAGCAAGAAACACAAGGCTAGACTTTCCTCAGAGGAAATGGAGTGAGTTGGGTGGCAGTGTCCCACTCTGGGATAGAAGAAAGCAAGCTAAGGTGGCACAGGGCAGGAAGAGATGCTCGTCCTCTTAATAGTCTATTGTCTAGTGTGCTTTGTGTACCCCACCCTGCAAGGAGAAGTATCTGTGGTCTTATTGACCACTTGCACCTTGGGGAAGAGAGGCTTTGGAAACACAGGTCCACAAACAAAGAGGCAGACTCAAGGTCGGAGATGGGAGAGATGAGAAGGCAAACCTGCAAGGAGCTAAAGGCACCTAAGGGGAAACCGAGGAAGAAAGCACACACTTTCCTGCCTGCAGCTTTGCACAGAGCTGGCTTCTTGAGAGACAATACCAGTAACTTGGTATTGTCCCTTCCTCTTGGTGGTCCCAGGCTGGAGAGTCCTTTCCCTCAGCTATATTACTCACTGACCCCTTCCTGAAGCTCACTCCTCTCATTCTTTCATGATATCACAGATTATATGTCACTTTCTTCAGGGAGCCTTCTCTGATGCCTAACCACTCCAAAAGGTCTGTGTTCCCACAGTGCTCCACTGCAGAGCCACCATGTCCTTACCTGTCTACCAACTAAACTGAGTGCCTGAGTGGTCATGGGTCCTGGGTAGGGGGAGAAGAACATTAGCCTGTATCATTGCTTCAGTTAAAGGCCTTTCCAAGTTGGACAAGGATTTCCACAGTTGCAAAATACAGGAACAGCCACCCAATGGACCTTGCCAAGTGATGGGGTTGCCCCACATTAAAGAAAATATCCACACCCCAGGACTGTCTAGGTAGTGCTTAAGCCACAAACCCTGGGATCTGTTTGAAAGGTGAGTAAAATCCTTGTTCTGTCTGATTCCTATGCAAAGGTTCACAATATGCCCTACTGTGGCAGTCTTTTTTCCTGTCTGTGGCATGGTAGAAACAGCACAGACATTTGAGAGAATGAATTTCAAGCCAAGTTTCACCACTTACCAGCTGTCTTGGATTTGGGTAAATAACATCAGTCTCTAAATCAATGCAAGCAGTACTATGTAATGAGCAGTATGTTACAATTAACAGAGCTCAGTGCCTGGTCCATAAAAATGTCTCACTAAGTGGTAGGCATTAGCATTCTTGTTAGTGCAGAAAAGTCAGCGTCTTTGGTAGCTAAGGATCCAGACTCTAAAACCCTGAGGTCAGCCTGGGTTCAGACCCCAGTTCTGCCATCTTCTATTAGATGAAGTTATTCTCCTGCACTGTGGCTCAGTGTTCTCTTCTGTTAAATGGAGAAGGAAGAGTACCCACCTCATAAATTTGAGACTATGAAATGAGATGACATATGAACAGGGCTTAGAAACATGCCTGGTTCACATGGAATACTATGCAGCCATAAAAAAGAATGAGTTCATGCCCTTTGCAGGGACATGTATGAAGCTGGAAGCCATCATTCTCAGCAAACTAACACAGGAACAGAAAACCAAATACCCCATGTTCTCACTCATAAGTGGTAGCTGAACGATGAGAACGCATGGACACAGGGAGGGCAACATCACACACCAGAGCCTGTCGAGGAGTGAGGGGGCAAGGGGAGGGAAAGCATTAGGACAAATACCTAATGCATGAGGGGCTTAAAACCTAGATGATGGGGTTGATAGGTGCAGCAAACCACCATGGCACATGTATACCTGTGTAACAAACCTGCACGTTCTGCACATGTATCCCAGAATTAAAGTAAAATTTTAAAAAATAAACTGAATAAATAAATAAATAAATAAATAAATAAATAAATAACTTTACACTTCCCCCCGCAAAAAAAAAAGTAGAAAAAAATCAAAATGTTCATCAATTGATGAATAGAGAAAATGTAGCATAGCCCCCACCCCCCAAAACAATGCCTGGTTCAGTTAGTACTATCATGCTTATTATTATCAATCTTTAATGTTACCTACATTTTCAAAGCTATAGAAAATGAAGTTGTAAAAAAGCAAAATTATCATAGCACTTTCATCTTCTGCGTAATTCCCTTATTGATTGCAAATCAGTAAACCCACTCCACCACGTTCCTTCTGTGTGAAAAGCACTATGCAGCTGGTGAAGGAGATACACAAGGTTTCCTGCATTAGAGAAGACAGTAATCTGGAGTCTGGGTCAGACACACCTGACACCTGGCTGCTAACAGCCAGCCCAGCCCTGGATGTGTACACAAGCCAGAAACATGGAGGACGAAGACCTTGGGCGTGTGGTACAAAGGGCATTGGGCCAGGATTCAAGAGACTCAGATTCTAGCACCACTTCCCCAGCACACTGAGCAAATTACCTCACCACTGTGACCCTTAGTTTCTCCATTGGTAAATGAATTTGATTCCCAAGGTCCCTCTCTTCCAATTTGAACATTCGAGAGATTTCTTAAGTACAATTTCATGTTGGCACCCTTTGATTTTGAAGAAAGTTCCATTCAAAAATCACTTCCTTGAATGAGGTTTTGATGATCTATGTAATTTTTTAAACAGCATTATCTACACATAAAGCATCTTTATGTCTGGAGGAATGTGCCTGTGCAGGTAAATCTGTTTGCCTTTCCTTCCAGGAAAATGAAAACAGTCTCACCTCCTGTGGTTCCTTTCTGCCTTAGCTCCCCGGACAGGACAATTATAGACAAGTGCACCACCCAGTTACTGTTAATTAATCTGTTCAACTCACACACCCAGAAACAGCTCATTCTTCCACTTTCTGTGGTGAATCCTGTTCTTTGTTAACTTGCATATATCACTTTGTAATTGTATGTTTACACCTCTTGAGTCAAAACAAGTCAACTTTTTTTTGAAATTTTATTTGAAATTGAATTTTTTTAATTGAAAGAAGTTGTCACTTAATTTTTTAATTATAAGTAACTTGGTGTTATTGCAACAAAACAAGTAGGTTGTAGACAAATTAGAAAATGTAAAGTAGCCAAAAAAACAAGAAAAATGTCAATAATCCTATCACTCAAAAATAACCATTTATTATATATCCTTCTAGATTATGTACATCCAGTTAATATAATTGAGAGTGTTATAGTATAATATACTGTTTCCAGCTTGCTTTTTTCACTTAACCTGCATAAATTTGTTAATGATCTACATTATGAGTTGTAAAGGCTGAGAGGTCTTCTATTGCTTGGCGTTCTGTATTTTATTCAACTAATCTACCATTGTTGAACACAGATGATTTTCAATTTTTT
Organism: Hylobates moloch; assembly: GCF_009828535.3. Lineage (NCBI taxonomy): Eukaryota > Metazoa > Chordata > Mammalia > Primates > Hylobatidae > Hylobates > Hylobates moloch. The sequence continues at coordinate 42,467,195 of NW_026652294.1, forward strand.
GGTATTATCCACAATTTTGCAGCGAATTTACTCAATTATTTCCTTAGGATCTATTGCTTTTTAATGAAATGGCTGGGTGAAATGGTCTATGTATTTTTAAGATTTTGAATACATATTACTTAATTTATTTTCAGAAATTTTGTAGTGATTGTATGAATACCTATTTTTCCTTCTGTTTCCCAAGAAGCATGTGCTATTTTCTTTATTTATGATATCTACATATATAAAGTAGCATATATAAGTTTATATATGTTTATTACACACATATATATGTGTGCATATGTGTGTGTTATATATATATAGTATATATACATACATATATATGCACATAGATATATACATATATATATATACACACACACACATACTTTTCCAGTCTGAGAGGGGCGAAGTGGTATCTCATTGTTTTAACAGGTATTGCTTTGATCACTGAGGCTGGATTATTTTCACGTGTTCATTGACCAAGTATATTTCATTCATTCAATAAATATTTATCACCTACTAAGTGTCAACTCTTCGAACACTTCTATGAATTTCTATGGAGAAAGATGTAACTTTTAAATGAGCAATTGCTTTTTAAATCTCTTCATTTTCAACCTATGCCACATCTCTGGGTAACAGATTCTGGCAGCTGACTTACATAAATCCTTTCCCATCTTCCACAGAATGATATGCTTGAGAACTTGTTATTGACTCTTCCTAGCCTGTTTTTCTCCTGCCTTTTCACTAAATAAGTATAGAAATTTGTAGACAAGATCCCAGCTAGGATGCCAGCTAGCTGTGCAATCTATGTAAACTCATTCCCTTCACAAGTCGAGCATTGGTCTTCCATGTCCAGAAACTCAATCTTTTAGTGCCCTAGAGCTGATCCTGAGTGGCCGACTCACAGTGAATAAACTCACAGGAGACCGAGTGTATAAACCAGAGAACCAACTTATTTATTTGAGATGAGAATTATAACTGTCAGGCAGACCAGACAATTGCTGGACTCTCCAGTACAATTTATCTCTCAGGCAAGCTACAGAAGCAGCCCAACATCTCAAAAGGGTGCTTCATGAGTGGGAGATGCAGGACAAGGGGAGTAGGTGATAGGTTTGAAACTTTGCTAGCAGCATGCTCTGACAGTCTGGTGCTCCATTTCCCATGCTCTTCCCTGGACAGTGCCTGGGGAGAGGCAGTTCTGACTGCTTTGTGGCCGACTGGCACCCTCTCCTCTTCGTGGACAGCCCTATTGTACCTTAGCTGTAATCCCGGTTCCAGGCGGAACACCATCTAGCTTGACTGTCCTGCCAGTCCTGTCTTTTAATGGTGATTTCACTCTTGCCTAACATGCTGACTTAATGTTTAAATTTTTGTTTTGCTTTGTCTTCCCATGTTCAATGCATGTATGCTGAGGACTTTCTGTGTTTCAAGTATTGTGCTGGTATTGGGCATAAGACTTGGGCTTCTGTTGGTGCCCAAGATAACATGTTTGTAAGGCATGATGGTATTGGTCATCATGTTTTTTCAGGGGAAGCAATTATAAGTCAATCCTTCTTCATAGAATTGCCATTTTAGCCACTCTGAAATGATGGGGAAGGTAACTGCAGCAGACCTCTGTGGCCTGCATTGCATCCATCTCTGCTTTCAGCCTCAGCTGCAGTGGATGGTTCCATATGACCTCAGCCTCCCTCATGTGGGCAGCATCCCCCTGTGAAGCACATCTTTGCGCTTTGTACTCAAGGGCAATGCCCTATGTGGCTGAAGCCCAGAAGGGCGAGAGAGTTAATGCACCCAGAGGAACTCTTGGCCCTTGTGGGATGGGAGCCAACACAGAGGTGCTCTAGGCTCCCTTCCTTCAGGTGACCAATGCCAGGAGGCACCTGTCCATTTCTCAGGAGGTTCCTGCACAGGGCACATGTCCTATTGTATAGCAGCAGCCCCAACTAAACATCCTTGTAGTGGCTTCTTTTCCTCTCTTATCTCCATTCCAGGGGTCATGCCCCAAATAAACAACACACACCCATATCCTTGTCTCTAACTGTGCCTTTGAGGGGGTGGCATGGAGGCCAGGAAGAGTGGTCTTCCCAGGGGTACAAGGGACTGCAAAGGCAGCTCATGAAGCCCTGTGGACTTCCTTTAGAGACCACAGTGGGTGATGATGCCACTGTCAGGGAGCCTGTGGTCTCTTCAGGAGGACCCGGGATTCCCCTAAATCCTTCTATCGGTGTGTCATTGGGAAGGAGGGTGACAATACCAGAAGAACCCTTAGAAAATGCTCCATATAGCTGGGATTGCACAACTGTACTCCAGTCTGGGTGACAGAGCAAGACTCTTTCTCAAAAAAAAAAAGAAAAGAAGAAAGAAAGAAAGAGAGAAAGAAAAGAAAAGAAGAAAGAGGAAGGAAGGAAGAGAGAGAGGGAGGGAGGGAAGAAAGAGAAAGAAAAGGAAGGAAGGAAGGAGAAAAAGAAAGAAAGAAAGAAAGAGAGAAAGGAGAAAGAAAGAAGAGAGAAAGAAAGAAAGAGAGAGAGAGAAAGAAAGAAAGAAAGAAAGAAAGAAAGAAAGAAAGAAAGAAAGAAAGAAAGAAAGAAAGGGAAAATGCTCCAAATAACCACTAAGACTTTACTTCTTGGATCCCCTGAATAGAGGAATTTCCTGTCTTGGGTCAGGTTTCTTAGAAGTTGAGCCTGAGACAAGATTCTTGGGCAATTGTGTAATTGAGGGAGTTTTCTCAGGAGATGGGGAGAAAAGAAAGAAGGGTGGGGCAGGGTAGAAAGTTAAGCAAGGTATGGTCTCAGCTGGTGACTGGCTCCTGCGTGATCCTACGAAGAGCTCTGGGGCACAGTGTGTAGCAGTGTTGATCAGACCTTGAGGCAAAACGTACCCTTTGTGCCTCCATGTGGGTCAGAAGCCGGCTAAAGCCTGCCTCCCACCCCACAAGACTGCCCCAGCAAGGTGACTCAGATTCTGACCAGGGAACTCTTCCCAAGAGCACAAGGGTAGATGCACCACCTCAACCAAGGAGACCTGGGCAGGGCACAAGCACCTATGTTTCCCTATGTGAGGAGCTCCTAAGTAGCAAAAGAGACCACTTTTCCTTCAAGTTGTCACAATGCAGACTTCCGCTCTGGCTGTGAGCTTTGAAGCTTCCCTCGCCCACAGTTCTCTGCTTAATCTTTACAAGCATCTCTCTCTCCGTCCAAAACAAAATTTCAACTGAGAGCTCAGGGGAGTGCCAGGGATTCTCTCCACATAAAGATTTGTGGCAGATTTTCTAACGTTATGACATCATCCCAGTCATTAGCATGAAAATGCTCATAAATCTCCATCATTCCCTCCAAGGTTGCAAGCTGATAATTAGGAATCTTTTTTATAAGCTGAACACCAGAGCATTTCCTCAAGCATTCCATTGCCTCAGAAGAGAAACATCTAGCACTACATAAGGATTGGTGACAGGAAGCTCAGGAGGTATCCACCCTGCCTAAGCGTTGGCGGCAGATGCCAAGGCAACTCCTTGCAGCAATACCTCAGAGTCTAATTCCAGTCATCAGATCTTCCATCAAAAACACTAGGTCCAATTCTAGTCCTGCTGCTCACCAGAGTAGGGGCCCTTGACAACACACCTAACTTCCTTCAACCTTGGTGAGCTCATTCACAGGGGCAGAATAAAGATTAGATTCCAAGTGAACATAACAGCACCTATGACAACAAGACACTAAATCACTGATGTGCTGGTAGACAAGCTGAAGGAGGGGGATTTCAGGGGGGAGGACCCCAATACATAGCATGTGCCAATCCCGATGGTGTAAATATTCCCACTGTGGCAGACTTCAAACTACCTATGGTTTAACACCAGCTCAAGAAATCCCTGAATGTTTGAAACTCTGCTCAATGGAGCCAGTAGAAGGCAGCTACAGCACACTAACAGTGAATCCATCAAAATGGTAGTCACTGGTACCTTCTCAGATAGATAAATTGTTAGAAAAGGGGACAACTAGGACCGTTCCCAGCCACGGAGAGTCTCTGCAGTGACTTCTGAAAGAGTCTTGGTATAATACTCATTCCAAACCTTCACACACGTGGACTAAAAAATCCCCAAAGCTATACCACTTGCTACAGCCAAGCCCAACCTAAATTCAGCACCTTCTGGTACAAGTATTGTGCTCAAACATCATGCTGAGAATTCAAGTCTTTGCGATTGAGGGACTTGGTACCCCTGGTAGAAGTCTAGAAATCAGGAAGTGGATTAGGGAGATAATTCTGGGTTTAATGAGTATATAGATCGTTATGGTGTAAGGATCCAGGAGACTGTCAAAACTTTAAACTTCTAAACTGACAGGTCTCAATCAATTTAGAAGTTTCGTTTGCCAAGGTTAAGGATGCACACCAGGGAGACAGGTCTATGCTTTTCTCTAAAGATGATTTGAGGGTTTCATTCTTTAAAGGAGAAAAGCAGGCTGGAGGGGAAAGAGGTGGGGTATATTCACATTACTGAATCCACTTGTTGCAAGAGAAAAGGAGCAGGTAGGGGAATAGTGAATTATGTATTCATCTTGCACGCAGTAAATTGGTACTTTACATAAGATAAGGTGAACATAGAGTAACTACCTGTGGAGATACTTAACCTCTTATCTGTAGCTATCTGCTTAGGAACAAAAGCAAAGGCAGCTTCTTGTATGAGTCAAATTCAGATTAATTTTTTTTTCTTTTAGCATAATGAAATTAGGGCCCCAAGTCTTTGTTTGTTACGGAATCAGGGTCTTGCTCTGTCACCCAGGCTGGAGTGCAGTGGTACAGTCACAGCTCAGTGCAGCCTCAACCTCTCAGGCTCAAGCTATCCTCCTGCCTCAGCCTCCTAAGTAGCTGGACCACAAGCATGTGCCACCACGCCCAGCTAATTTCTTTTTTTATTGGTAGAGATGGGGGTCTTGCTGTGTTGCCCAGGCTGGTCTTGAACTCCTGGGCTCAAGCAGTCCTCCCACCTCAGCCTCCCAAAGTACTGGGATTTACAGGCTTGAGCCACTACGCTTGGCCCCAAGTTTTTATTTTCCTGTCACACCTGCACAGCTCACTGCTCACCACCCCACTCTCAGCATTAATTGGGCCCAACCTCCATCAATGGCCACTCATTTGTAGGGTAGAGCTGTCCTCCTGACATGCTGTGTCCTCTTGGTTTCTATGAACCTCTGTAGGGTTTTCTGCTTGCCAGAGGGTTTATCGAAGTATTTCTTCCAACCCCATCAAGTATCCTCCGCCACCAATAGAACTATGGTTCTTTGTGTCTTAGGAAGGGCAGGGCTGGAGACACACATTTTAGGCCACGCATGCAGAGGTGGCGTGGTGCCGTGGTCGAGAGCACAGGACTAGATTTCCTGGTCTCAGTTCCCACTGCCATTTTGCATTAACTATAAGTGTTGACAGCTGCCTGATTTTAGTTTTGTGCCTTGTTTTCTTCTTTGTAAAATTAACATGTTGACTATGGTGCGGACTGAAGGAATTGATAAATAAGATGCTTAGAACTATGCTGGGCACATGGTGACATTAGCTTTTACTATAATTGGTAGAGGTCCATGATGAGAAACAGATGGACTCTCAAATGATAGTTTTTTTGCTTTGTTTTGTTTAAAAGGCTGGGGACAGAGATTTGTTGGACTTTAACATGTTGGGCCAGGAAACACACACACACACACAAACACATACACACATACACACACAAATGTCCACACCCTGTGATCTGTACTGGCTTATTTCACTTTAAATTTATGATTACAAATCTCAGATTGGGGTTTGACACTCCAGGTATCTTATCATTTTTCTCTGACATGTTTGTTTTTCCACGGTAAGACAGTCATCCTCAACCCATGTGGCACAGTAGAATCACCTAGAGAGTTTTTAAAACTACAGATGCCCAGAACCTACCCAAGACCAATTAAATCACTATAGGAATGCGGGGGAAAGGAGGCACCCATTGGAATATTTTGAAAGTTCTGCATTCAGGTGATTCTAACGTGCAGCCAAGACAGAGAAACATTCCTTGAAGAGGATTATTTTGTACCTTCTCTTTCCTCTAATCCCCCTACTCTCCCTTCTCCTTTCAACCCCCAGCTGATGAACTTGTCTCATGCTTCACTGAGGAAATTGAAGCTGTCTGATTTGGTCAAAACCATTGAAGTACCTCTGTCTGAAGCCATAGCCTCTCCCTTCTCCTCTACAGAGGAAGTGTGTTTCCCCAACTCCCGCTTCCTCACGTGTTATTGGAAAGCTTGTCCTCTTCCCCTCTCCCTCCTTCACCAGTCCGTCTTTCTGCTCAGACTTTGCCTCTTCTCCTCCACAGAATCACTGCCAAAGGTGCTCTAGTTTCTCTTAGCTTGGAGAACAGTAACAAAAGCAAACCCTTTCCCTTGACTACACAAACACTATTCACAATAGCCAGGAGGTAGAAGCGGCCCCAGCGTCCATCAGCAGACAAATGGATAAATAAAGTGTGTCCATCTATACAATGGGATATCATTCAGCCTGAAAAAGGAAGGACACTGACCCATGATCCAACATGGACAGGCCTTGAGGACATTATGCTGAGTGAAATAAGCCAGTCACAAAAGGACAAAAATTCAACGATTTCACTTATGTGATGTATCTAGAGTAAGCAAGTTCGTGGAGAGAGAAAATAAAACAGGTTACCAGGTGCTGCAGTGAGGAGGGAGGAATGAAGAGTTGTTGTTTATTGGGGACAAAGTTTCAGCTAGGGAAGGTGAAAAAGTTCTGGAGATGGAGGGTGGTAATGGTAGGACAACTACAAACTTACTTAACGCCACTGAACTGTACATAAAAAATGGTTAATGTGGTAAATTTTATGTTATATATATTTTTTCACAATTAAAAACAATAATAACAGCTGTAAATACCTGCCCCCTACCAAACTCCCATATGTTTCTCAGCCCATAAACAGTCTGGTTTCCACCTCCCCCACACCAACAAGCCTGCTCCAGCCGAGGTCACCTTGACACGCATGTATACAAATCCAGTAAATACCTTCTTTCTTTCCTTCATTGAACCTAGCTGAAGCATTCAGCTGTCCTCCTGAGATGCTGTGGCCTCTTGGTTTCCATGACACTGTGCTTTCTCAGTTTTAACTCCTAACTGCCCTCCTCTGTCATTGGCCCCAAGCTTTAGGTTTTAGGTTGAAGGGCTTCCTCTGTTCTCTCCTAGACCTTTTCTCTCTCCTCTCTGTGTACACACTGTTCTTTTATCTAGGGTAATTCATCTAGTCTCACAGTTTTAAATACAATCTCCATGTGGATGACTCTCAAAATTACATCTTGAGCCTCGACTTTTTCTCTGAACTCCAGACTCGTAAATTCTACTGCCTACTTGACATCAACACTTAGATGTTCCACAAGCATCTCACGCTTAATGTGTTCAAAATGGAACTTCTGACTTTACATTCCCCACCCGTCTCCCCACCACCAACTGTGCGCCCAACACATTTTTCCCCATCTCAGCAAAGGATGAATTGTTTGAATCTCAGTAGCATCCCTAATTTCCTTACACCCCATATATGATGAATTAGTAAATCCTGACAGTCCTACTTTGAAAATATATCTTAGATCCATCCACTTTTCTGCACACCCACTCTCTATTTAGTCTGAGTCACCAACTTTCCTTAGACTGTTAGAGAAGCCTCCTTACTGGCCCAGGGTCTTGAATGATTCTTCTTCTTCAATGCTATCTCAAACCTCTCTCCTTCTTGGTCTCAGCTGTGATCATCCAGCTACACTGATCATTTCAGTGTTGCAACTATGCTTATGCTCAGCTTAGCTCATCTCTTTCCTACGTCAGGGCCCTTTGCACATACAGTATGCAAACGTGCACACACACATCCCATGCACACATTGCCCTCTCTTGCTCCTCTAACCCAATGTCCATTTGCATGGCTGGCCCCTTCTCATCCATGAGACCTCCGCATAAATATCACTTCCTCAGAGAAACCTACCTCGATCACCCTAATAGGCACCACCTCCTGTTTTTATCTGTTCCTTATGTCTAATTGTCGTCTTTTCAGCCTTATCATTATGAGCAATTCTTTCTGTGTATTTAACTTATTATTGCCTATCTCTTCCAATACATTCTTAACACCATGAGTACAAGAACTCTGTCTGTTTGGTTCACCACTGTATTTGCAGAAACCCCTGAGAGGGTTTTCACCTGGGACAGTGGATGCGTAATAAACACTTGCTTGACAGAATGGGGAACATTGTCATCATGGAACATGGTGCTTTGGATTTAAAGCTTGGGTTCAAATTAAGATAGACTTTTCTGGTCATGTTCTAGAAATTTATAACTCTGAATGTTCCCTCATTTTTGTTTGCTAACAAAAATTTCTTTATTAAGATAACTGATCTCAAACACCATTAACCAGTGGATTATATTGTTCTTTAAAGCAAGTTTTTGAAGACAATAATTAAATATATATTTTGCAATTAAAGCAAGATTTTAGTAAAATTTAGTATGTATTTGCTACCTTTTTCATAAATTCTCAATATCAATTTATCCTTATTCTAAGTTTGGTCAAAATCCTCTTAGGACTTGAGGCTTCAGGTCAACCTGACTTCAAAAATACTTGCAGCTCATCTTAGGGTTGCTGTCTAGAAAGTTTTAGAAACTCTTCATTGTGATGGCCACCTATCAAATAGTAGTGATGAAGAAACTGAAGGCAGGCGCAGTGGTTCACGCCTGTAATCTCAGCACTTTGGGAAGCCAAGTTGGGAGGATTGCTTGAGACCAGGAGTTCGAGACCAGCCTGGGCAACATAGTGAGACCCCATCTCTACAAAAAACAAAAATTAGCCAGGCAGAATGGCACGCACCTGTAGTCCCAGCTATCCAGGAGGCTGAGATGAGAGAATTTCTTGAACCCAGGAGTTCAAAGCTTCAGTGAGCTAGGATCATGCCACTGCATTCCAGCTTGGGTGACAGAGCAAGACCCTGTCTCTTAAAAAACAAGATAAACTAGCTAGACTATATCTCTTATCTCTCAGCTTATCTTTTCTCTCTTTGAAGAAACAGAAGTAGTGAATGGGGAAAATTCTACTTAGAGATATATACAGTTTTTACATTTAGTGTTTTTCTATTTTTAAAATTATTATTTTTATTTATTTATTATTATTATTTTTTGAGATGGAGTCTTGCTCTGTCGCCCAGGCTGGAGTGCAGTGGCGCGATCTTGGCTCATTGCAACCTCTGCCTCCCAGGTTCATGCCATCCTCCTGCCTCAGCCTCCCGAATAGCTGGGACTACAGGCACCCACCACCATGCCTGGCTAATTTTTTGTATTTTTAGTAGAGACGGGGTTTCACCGTGTTAGCCAGGATGGTCTCAATCTCCTGACCTCGTGATCCGCCCGCCTCGGCCTCCCAAAGTGCTGGGATTACAGGCGTGAGTCACCATGCCTGGCCCTATTATTACTATTATTTAGTGACAGGGTCGCTTTGTCACCCAGGCTGGAGTGCAGTTGCATGATCTTGGCTCACTACAGCCTCAACCTCCTGGGCTTCAGTGATCCTTCAGCCTTGGCCTCCTGAGTAGCTGGGACTACAGACATGCAACAGCATGCCGGGGTATTTGGTTTTTTAATTTTGTATAGAGAAGTTGTAGTTTGGGATATCAGAGGGATTTGGACACCAAAGAGGCTGTTTCTGACTAATTAGGACAGTCTAAGGGTGTGTGTTGGGGATGCCTGCTGTGAAAATGGTGTGCTTTGATATTTGTTTAAAATGTGCCTATGTTTATGTCCTTTATTCTCCATGTAGCTATTTACTGGAAAGTAAAGTAAAAATCAGTTAAAGGTTCTCTATGTTGCCCAGGCTGTACTTGAAGTCCTGGCCTCAAGCGATCCTTCCACCTCGGTGTGAGCCACTGTGTTTGTCCAACATTGTTTTAAGAAACCCAAACCCATGATCAGGATCTATCTCAGTAGACAGTATATTTCATATTATTTGTTCCTTATCACACTGAAGCATTTTCAACAAGAAATATTTTATAATGACTTGCATGCAATAATACTTTACATGTAGGCTTCCATTAGTTTCTTTGCCTTCCCAGGTTTCCAGACATGCCTTGAGGCTTCCTCTAGAGTCACTATCTCCAGAGCCGCTTTTCCAAAATAACTTGTACCATTGCTTAAGCAGACGTTTTTGGAGATTTTTCTTCTTTTGCCAACGTTTATGCCCGGTTTCTTAGCAGATGTTTAGTCTTGTTTCATCCAGGATACTGATGCTGAGCTCTCTCTGAGCCTCTAAAAAAATCCCATGGTAAGTTTTTAGGAACCACCAACTAAGCCTCTTGGTTAACAAGCAAGGACTATGTGTAAAGGCACGTTCTAGGGCTGAGCAGAGAAGTTGGAGAGATCTCCTGCTCAAAAGAAATAAAAGGCAGAAAATCCCCCCATTGGCTCCGACCGGATTTGCTGCTGTAGTTTCACTGTTGTCATTTCTAGCAATGTATTCCTCTCCTCGTCTGTGGGAGGATTAGAGTCTGCAAAAGGAATCTGACAAAACACCAAAAAGTGTAGCTGAATGAAAATGCTGAAATATCACTGCAGAGGCAGGCAGATGTCTCTCTTGTGAGCCAGGGAGATAGATATGCCTGAGAGAGGAGAAAAGAGCATTTGCACAAAGCTGGAGCCAGAAGTCGAAGTGGTAGCTTGGGATGTCAGGGGGATTTGGCCACCGAAGAATTGGGCTGATTCTGACTAAGGAGGATAGTCTAGGGCTCTGCCTGTGTGGGCGCCTGGCTGTGAAAATGGCATGCTTTGATATTTATTTAAAATGTATCCATGTTTATCTCCCTGATTCTTTATACAGCTATTTACTGGGGAGTAAAGAGCTACAATCTTGAACTCTTTAAAAATAATATGGCTGGGCGCGGTGGCTCATGCCTGTAATCCCAGCACTTTGGGAGGCCGAGGCGGGCAGATCACCTGAGGTCAGGAGTTCGAGACCAGCCTGACCAACATGGAGAAACTCCGTCTCTACTAAAAATACAAAAATTAGCCAGGCATGGTGGTGCATGCCTGTAATCCCAGTTACTCAGGAGGGTGGGGCAGGTGAATCACTTGAACCCGGGAGGCAGAGGTTGCAGTGAGCCAAGAAACACGCCATTGCACTCCAGCCTAGGCAACAAGAGCGAAACTCTGTCTCAAAAAAAAAGAAAAGAGAAGAAAGAAAGAAAGAAGAGAGAGATAAAGAAAGAAAGAAAGAGAAAGAAAGAAAAAGAAAGAGAAAGAAAATAACACACATACCTTTCAGCTTGAATTAGAGGACAAGGTCACACTTCTGCCCTCTGGTAATAGGGCCCCAAAACTACTGAGAAAGGGACTGCACCCCACCTCTGCAGTTATGAAAAGATAACACCGAAAATCAAAAGACAGCAACTTGTTTCAAAGGAAGACAGAAAACAGGTATTCTAGAAAGACAAGTTGCTTTTATTTTTCTTCTATAAGTTAATATGATCTGTAATTATGAAAGAAAGTGTCCCAGAAGAGGTAGATTGAACTCATAGATAAAAAAATTAGCAGCATGTTTTTAAAAACCAAGATATTTATTTATCCAGGTAGTGGGCTTATGGATAATTTTCATTTTATTTATTTTTCCATAATTTCTTTTCTTTTTTTTTTTTTTTGGATGGAGTTTCGCTCTTTTGCCTAGGCTGGAGTGAAATGGTGTGATCTCAGCTCACCACAACCTCTGCCTCTCAGGTTCAAGCAATTTTCCTGCCTCAGCCTCCCAAGTAGCTGGGATTACAGGCACCCACCATCACGCTCGGCTAATTTTTTTGTATTTTTAGTCAAGACGGGGTTTTGCCATGTTGGCCAGGCTGGTCTCGAACTCCTGACCTCAGGTGATCTACCCGCCTCGGCCTCCCAAAGTGCTAAGATTACAGGCATGAGCCACTGCACCCGGTCTATTTTTCTATAATTTCTGAATGTTTTGCAGCATCAGTCACTTCTATAATCTGACACTTGAAAATAAATAAAACTGTCCTATTTTAAACATCAAGCAGTTAGAGATAATCTTGCTGTATTTTTTAGAAAAGTAATTCCTACACATTTGAAACCCTGAGATGACGGGGGTAGATGATCCTTTCATGTTTAACAAATGAAAGGCCAGCAGGGTTTTGTGGTTACAAGTTTGATTTTTGTTTTTGTTTATATATCTTTTATCTTGTTTCAGAAAGGAATTCAAAGAGCCTTTCAAAGGCAAAAGAGGATTTAAAAGGTGAAGTAAGTGAAACACCTAGAGGGGACAGAATTAGGCTCAATTATGTGGCCTAGGCATCTACTCACGTGCATATTTGATCTGGCCATTCCAACAGCCAGCCAGAGAAGTGGAATCTTCTCGGTTATACAATTCATCATGCCCACAAGAAGAACACAACCAGTCATAGGGGAGATGTACATGTATTGGTATGAAGATGAGGTATTCTCCCAGTAGTCCTCTTAAAGAAGATATTGTGAGGCCGGGTGCGGTGGCACACGCCTGTAGTCCCAGCTACCTCCAGAGGCTGAGGCAGGAGAATCGCTTGAACCCGGGAGGTGGAGGTTGCAGTGAGCCGAGATCGCACCACTGCACTCCAGCCTGGCACCAGAGCAAGACTCCATCTCAAAAAAAAAAAAAAAAAAAAATTGTGTTATAATAAACAAGATTATCACAAATGATAAGTTTTAAGGGCTGTTTTATATAACAGTCTTCGTGGCTGGGTCCGGTGACTCACACCTGTAATCCCAGCACTTTGGGAGGTCGAGGAGGGCTCAAGGGTTTGAGACTAGCCTGGGCAACATGGCAAAAACCCATCTCTACAAAAAATTAATTAAAAAATATTGGCTGGGCATGGTGGTGCACACCTGTAGTCCCAGTTACTTGGGAGGCCAAGGTGAGAGGATGGCTTGAGGCCAGGAGGTTGAGGCTTCACTAAGCCGAGATCACGCCACTGCACTCCAGTCTGGGCAACAGAGCGAGACCCTATCTTAAAAAGAAAAAAAAAAAAACACCTGTCTTCAATAAACTAAGGGTATCACTCCAAAGTGAAGGTCAGTAAAAGCACACATGATGGTGGCATGACCCTACCAAGGGGACCCCCTGCTCTCTGCTGATTTGGTGTGGCCCAAATATGGTTTCAAGTATCAGGATGAGTAAATGGCCTGTATTCCTTTTCTAAAGTTCTCTCTGGATATCATTTCTTTCAGCTAAACTGTTGGTAAATACTGCATGGGAGGGAGCTGGAGATTGCATTCCTGGGCAGTGCAAATCCTCTGTTTTGTAATAGACCATGAATCTGAAAGAAGGTCTCATCTGCTTGTGAAAACTAAAAAGCCTGGCAAGAGTCCTTGCCTAGTTTGACAGCAGACCTGAGTCAAAGATGTGCCTGCAGACTGTCCCCACAGACACACTACTGTTTTCTACCTGCTCCACACGTGTACAGGTGGTCACCAGAGCATCACACTTGGACTCTATGCAGCAGAGACAAAATCATTTTACCCTGCACAGCTTCGTAGAGCACACGCAGCCACATGCCCACACTCTGAATGATACCAGGAGGTATGACTTGTCTCTCTAACTCCTGGTAACTGCCCCTGATGGTTCGTCTCGGGGTCTTTTCTACTTAGAACCCAGTGATAGTTCCACGTTATACAGCTGAGTTTTAAAAACAAACCAGAATGGAGTGTTTAAGCATTTTGCTGAAGCATTTTGCTTCTAGGGTTGCTTAAGAACCATTCTGCATGGTGGCTCTGATCCTCACTAGCTTTTTGTTTTTATAATTATTTTGTATTCATACATATACAATATTTGTATATATTTCTGGGGTACATGAGATATCTTGATGCCTCAAACATTCATAGATTATATAATGATCAAATCAGGGTATTTAGGCTATCCATCGCCTATCAAGGCCTTAATAAGCACTCCAGATGAGATCCTGCCTACCTTTAGGGCAGGATCCAAAAAGGCAACCTTTACCACCCAAGAGGGCAGACCTATTTACCAAAAGGGCAACCCTTTACCACCCAAGAATACAGACCTATTTCTTTACAAAAGGGCAACCCTTTACCACCCAAGAATACAGACCTATTTCTTTCCTGGACATTTTACCCAAAGAATAGGCCAGCTTCTGGCTTGATTAACCATGGGTTTGGGTTCCCCAGGTGAACGTTCCTCACCATTCACATGAAGAATGATGGATGAGTCTTGGCTATTCCATAAAGACCTCGGTAATATGTATTCCTGCCCTTTGAGGAGAACTATTAAATAATGTAGTAGATCACACATAAATATGATGGGAGTTTCCTTGATCTTTGGTTCATAGACAGGAGTCAAAGGTTTAGCTATAATCATTCCACATAGATTCTTTGTTTGGATTGAAATATAGAAATCAGAGTCTAGTATTGCTATAAGAGTTGGTAAAAATGTTGCCTTCTTACTGAGTCTACTGCTGGATGACGTGTATGCCTTTCCAGCCATATAAGGATGAGAAGGATAATCATTCTTTTTATATTCAGTTAGTATTATTTATTAGACTATTAAATTAGAAATAACCTCATGAAAAAACTGGTTTGTCTGGGTAATTACTGCCACAAAAAATGACATAGTTTAAGGGTTGGCACTGTCAGAGTGGGTCAAATCTGACCTGCTATCTGTTTTTGTAAATAAGGTTTTATTAGAGTACAGTTTCACTTCACTCATGTATGTATCATCTACGATTCTAGAATGGTAGAATTAAGTAGTTACAAGAGAGACTGTACAGCCTACAAATCCTAAAATATTTACTCACTGCCTCTTTACACACACAAAAAAATTGTTAACTCTTGATACAGAACACCTTCTAAAAATCTGAAGTTACTGTTTTTGGTACGTAGTCCCTAGTTTTTATTCACTTACACAAAATCTCCCTAATATCCCTGAATCAGACCACCCTGTCTGACCCAACTGCCATATCTATCAACCAGTCTCTTCCCACAAGGTTTACTGGTAATTATGTACTCATTGGTATATTAGTTGTGTTTTTAAGGCAAAGAACTTTACAATAAACTTTAAATGTTATAAAATCCTAGAGCGTTCCTTCCAAATTTGGGGGGTTGGGGGTACTTTATAACCTCCTTCATTTGTTTTTGGCTACTCAATAGTATTTACCAAACTAAGCACTTGTATCCATTGTAAAAGAAAAAGTATGAACTAATTACAAATAAATTTTATTATTAAAAATGTGCAGGATCAATATAAAGAAGACCGCTAATATTTTCTAAGGTGCATAATAAAAGATTAAATTAAATGAGGGATATATACTGTGTGTCCTTGAAATGGGAAAATTTTAATTATCCCCAAATTCATCAGCAAATGTAATTCCAAACAGAAATACGAATTTGCTTTTGGACAAAATAATAGTAAAAAACATCTGGAGGAATAAATGCATGAGACTAAAACGTACATACACGCATGTATAAAAATACAGATGGACAGTTGCACTGCTAGATAGTTAGATATTGAAAGGTAATATACAATTGTAATGATTAAAACGGTGGTGCCAAAAGAGATAGAATAGGCAGCATGGAATTGTATGTGTAATGAATTATGGTCCACAGAGATAGCACTGAGACACAGACGCTGGGTGGAAATATTCACTTAATAACAAAGAACTGGCTGATATTTATGTGCACATTTTGGCAACCCAGGAGACAGCAGCACGGGCATTCAGAAGCACCCCAGATGGTGTCCAAGACCCAAGGAGATGCTTTTGGGCAACAGACTCCGATAACAGAAGCCTGCATGACACAGACGTTACCAGATCCAGCTCGATTCTCCTTTTATAGTCAACTGTTGCTTATTTCGAGATAGTTTTCCAGTCAAAATCTTGATTCCCATAGCTGCTACTCTACTATGAAAATAGTCTTAAATGGCTGGGTGTGATGGCTCATGTCTGTAATCCCAGCACTTTGGGAGGCCGAGGTGGGCAGATCATGAGGTCGGGAGTTTGAGACCAGTCTGGCCAACATAATGAAACCCCATCTCTACTAAAAATACAAAAAAATTAGCCAGGCGTGGTGGTGTACGCCTATAGTCCCAGCTACTTGGGAGGCTGAGGCAGGAGAATTGCGTGAACCCAGGAGCCAGAGTTTGCAGTGAGCCAAGATCACGCCATTGCACTCTAGCCTGGGTGACAGTGTGAGACTCCGTCTCAAAAAAAAAAAAAAAGAAAAAGAAAGAAAGAAAAGAAAATAGCCTTAAAACTATGGACTAGTTTCTGGATATAAGTTCGTAGTTCACTCTATAGGCCTATCTTTGGGCAACCCTCTCTTACCAGCTATAATCTAAGCAGCCTAGATGCTCAGCCAACAAACTGTGCTGTCTTCCTCAATGGCTCAATATTTGGTATAGGAATAAGATAAATTGACATAAAACTGAGGAAAGGCTGCATTAGAACCAATATGTATTATTTTATAATAAATTCTTATCTTGTGATGTAAAACAAAACAAATTCCACATATACTAAGATGCCAAAAGTGAAACCATACAAGAAGAAGAAAAACAATGTGTGTCCCACCTGGGGATGGGAATAATCTCTTTGAGCATATCCCTACACTAGGCCCAAAGTCCCTGCTTAAAAATTGCTTTGTGAATTATAAATTAATAAATTACCAAAGGACAAACCATAGAGGAAAATACTGATAAAGTTGACTACGTTTGAAAGTAGGAGATTTGTGAGTCAAAAATTAAATGATAAGACAAATGATTTTGGGGGAAAATGTTATGATGTGTGACAGATGGGAAATCAATATCCTTTATATATAGGAGTCTCTAAGAAAAATTAAAGATAATTACCCTAATAGGGGAAAAATGGGCAAAAGAAATGATAAAACATATTCAACATATATTCAAACGTATATCAAACCTAGTTCCCCTATCAAACATAGAGGAAATGAAAAAATGATTAATTTCACTAGTTACCGATGAAACACAAAGTATACTTGTGTATACGTTTCTAGTTGGCAGTGACCTCCCCCAAAACAACAACAAAAAAACACCTAGTGCTGCTCAGGGTGAGGGGAAATGGGCACAGTACTGTCAATCAGAATCAGAATCAGAATTCTAATTCAGCACATTTCTGACACCTTGAAATTAGAACCCCTCTACATTCTGATTCTAGTAATCTTCCTTAGGGAAAACAATTAAGGACATACACTAAGATCTGCCTGTTATGAGCCTTACTGATAACACCATTGAAATGGAAACAACCTAGATATCTAACAATAAGGATAGGTTAAAAAACCACACACACACACACACACACACACACACACACACACAAGTTACAATGTATTGATGTAGCTGAATGCTAAGCTACCACTGACAGTCATCATGGAAGTGTGCATTATTGACTTAGAAAAACAGTGACAGTATTTTGTCATTGAAAAAGCACATCTCAGTTTGTTCAGCATTATTGCTTTTTTGTGTGGAAAAAAATACACAGACACTTCTTTTTTGTTCAGTTTTACTTTCTAGTTTTTCAACAATTACACATGTTAACTATAGAGTTTTTAGACATTAAAACCAGCAACAGCCAGAGTTGTTTTTAGTGAGGACACAGAGATAACTCAGTTGCTCCCAGAAGCCCAGCACATGAGCAGAGAAATGGCGTGCTTCCTTCAGACGTCCCCCGCTTGATCACAGTTGAAGGAATGTCTCAGAACACCATGTTATAAAGTTCTAGCAGCATCCCTGACATATCTATTGTCAAGGTTAGTCATTTATTTAAGATGTTCTTCTTTGTGGAAGGCTTCCCATACTCATGAGGAAAAGAAGGCGCAGTGTGCAAATTTTTCACAAACAAAGCGAGCATGTGTTTCAGAGCGAGGCAGCTGACCTCTGTAATGATGGCTGACGTTTCTCACGCTAACAAGCTAACTTTCTTCACCATGGATGGAACTGCATGGCAAATGGTGAACTTCTTAATTGTTCTTTCTTCCCCATAGGCGATATCAGCTGATGTTTGGTAGGTTACTGCAGTATTCATAGGGACAGGATTCCCAGTGGACCAATAAAGTTTTTTCAGTTGTCTTTGAAACTGATTTGAGTAGAATGCCACCATGACAAGGTCAACTGTGCAGTATTGATAAAGAAACAGCTCAGATACCGTTAGTGAGGGTTAAGATGGTGGCTCTGTGGTCAGTCTGTCTGGGTCATCAGCTGGTGCCATTACCCATAGCTGTGTGAGCTGGAGAGGTCACTACTCTGTGTGTGTGTGTGTGTGTGTGTGTGTGTGTGTGTATAAGTGTGTAAATGCCTTTCCCCCAAATTACTTTTTTGGGACATTTTTCTATGATGCCATTGTCCTCCCCCGATGAGCATTTCAGTTTAAACACACATGATTCTCAGAGCAGGTTAGCTACAGATTGGGGTTTTGCCACAGTCTTGGAATTAGTATTGATAAAGAAACAGCTCAGGCCGGGTGCGGTGGCTCACGCTTGTAATCCCAGCACTTTGGGAGGACGAGGCGGGCGGATCACGAGGTCAGGAGATCGAGACCACGGTGAAACCCCGTCTCTACTAAAAATACAAAAAATTAGCCGGGCGTGGTGGCGGGCGCCTGTAGTCCCAGCTACTCGGAGAGGCTGAGGCAGGAGAATGGCGTGAACCCAGGAGGCGGAGCTTGCAGTGAGCCGAGACTGTGCCACTGCATTCCAGCCTGGGCGACAGAGCGAGACTCCGTCTCAAAAAAAAAAAAAAAAAAAAAAAAAAAGAAACAGCTCAGATACGGTTAGTGAGGGTTAGGATGGCAGCTCTTCTGTTGGTCTGTCTGGTTCATCATTACGCACAGCCAGTACCAACAGCTATGTTACCTGGACAGGCCACTGCATCGTGCCTTAGTTTTCTCACCTATAAAATGGGGCTACTACTAGTTTCTACCTCTTAGAGTTGCTGTAAAGATTAAATACAGCAATATATGTAAAGAACCTAGTCAGCCCCTAAAGTTTATTGAGTCCTTCACATTTGTAACATTGACAGTAATCAGTGGCTCCATGCATGGATTCAGAAGCAATGCCTTAGACGGGAGGAATAAGCTTTAGTGATCCACTGCACAGAATGGTGACTATAATTAACAGCCATGCGTTGTGTATTTCAAAATTGCTTAAAGATTCGATCTTAAATGTTCTCACCACACAGTACTGATGAGTATATGAGGTGATGGATAGGTTAATTAGCTTGATTTAATCATTCCACAATGTACACATGTATCAAAACATCACTTTGTGCCAAATAAATATATCCAATTTATTATTTGTCAAATACAAATAAAATTTGTAAAATGCCTCATGAAATCCACGCAGAGGAAATATGAAAAATTAGGAGATGTGAGAAGAAATTTAGTCAGAAGTCAGATGATAGAAGATAATGATGTAGAAGAGAAAATTTCATAGAGTGGAGAGAAAATTGAAGCAGGAGAAGTTTGGAGTGACACATGTTGTCACTTGACCAGCGCCAGCCAATGGCTCTGAACTGGGGTGTAAGTGGTTCAAGAATTAGGGAAGAAATAGGCACTGGGATCTTCCCTAGGGGACAGCAGGCAGATCAAGCCATGTGTACCATATTCCACTCCCAGGTGAGACGTGGAGGAGGAGTGTCTAATGAGGCAGCAAAGTGTTAACAGTGAGGATCAGAAAGAGCATGTGTGAGCTCTGAGACGATGGTGCCTGGTGCCCAGGGAGCATAGATCCTTGTTTCTTTCCCTTCCTTATCTCTCTCAGAGTGTCCACCCAAAAGGGGAGAAAGCAAAATAGGCTGTGTGTGTGTGTGTGTGCGCATGTATGTATGTAAATGCCTTTCCCCCGGATTCCTTTTTTGGAACATTTTCCTATGATCCCACATCCTCCCTTCCAGTGGGCATTTCAGTTTAAGCATGCACAATTCTCAGATCAAGTTAGCTACAGACAGGGATTTTGCTACAGTCTTGGAATTAGAGTTCTGAACTGAATGCAGTCTAAGGCCCAAGGCCTCCCAAAGCAGGAGCCCATGCTCTTCCCCACTCTATCAGGGATTTTTTTTTTTTTTTCCATTTCATTCCAGCCCCTGCAGGCTTCCTCATGACACATATTCCATCTGTCAGCACACAGTGGTCTCCAGGGTCTCCCTGAGGATTAGCAAAGGGAGCTCCACATCCTCTCCACTGGGCATATGGTTACCTGGAAATAGGCATGTTGGTGCAGGACACCGCATCCAGTTTCCTCCCTTTCCACTCCAAGAGAACTCCTCGGGGATCTGGCAGACTGCGTGAGTGTGAACAGCCACTTCGGGCTGTGTTGCCTTTGCTGCTGAGCTGTGCCTGTTAGCCATGAAATCTGCCCAAATGCCTCAGACAAAGGCTGCATCCAACAACCAGTAGGAATGAGTCCTCCGATGAAAAGAAACTGAATCAAATCTTCATTATCAGCCCTCTTTTACTTCTACCTGGCCCTTTGCTCATTAGCCACAAAGACCGTAAGTTATGGAGACCTCAGAGCTGATTCAGCTGCCGTTACCTCCCACTTGCATTTCCACAGTAGCTTGTCAATGCATTTCCCTTCTTCACTCCAATTCTTCCCACTGGTTAATTCTTAGAAAACAAGACCCTTGCCATGCCATCAACAGCCTTTCAGGATAAAGTCAAAGTCAATTTGGTGTTAAAGTGCCATAATCTAACCTCATTCTACCATCTCTCATCTGCACTCCTACCAACCCTCATGACTCAGGCCCCATTCTCTCTCTCATGTTTTATTCTTGGGTTTCCTTTCTGTGAAAGAAGTCACCTCCCCTGGCCTCTCTGCCCACAGCCCACAGTCCAAAATCAAGTCTCCTTTATAGCTGCATTCAAGATTTACTTTTTTATGAAGCTTCCCTTTCATTATTCTTTTTTTTTTTTTTTTAGATGGAGTCTCACTCTGTCACCCAGGCTAGAGTGCAGTGGCGCAATCTTGGCTCACTGCAAGCTCCACCTCCCAGGTTCACACCATTCTCCTGCCTCAGCCTCCCCAGTAGCTGGGACTATAGGCGCCCACCACCACGCCTGGCTGATTTTTTGTATTTTTAGTAGAGATGGGGTTTCACTGTGTTAGCCAGGATGGATCTCAATCTCCTGACCTCGTGATCCGCCCACCTTGGCATCCCAAAGTGCTGGGATTACAGGCATGAGCCACCGCACCCAGCCTCATTATTCTTACTCTATTAAAATCTTCAAAATATTTTATGTACTCTCTGCAATTACACATAGTATTTATTCTATCTTTTTTTTATGAGATGGAGTTTCACTCTTGTTGCCCTGGCTGGAGTGCAATGGTGCTATCTCAGCTCACTACAACCTCCTCCTCCCGGATTCAAGAAATTCTCCTCCTGCTTCAGCTTCCCAAATAGCTGGGATTACAGGTGCCCACCACCATGCCTGGCTAATCTTTTTTTTTTTCTTTTTTTTTGTATTCTTAGTAGAGACAGGGTTTCACCATGTTGATCAGGCTGGTCTTGAACTTCTGACTTCAAGTGATCCGCCCACCTTAGCCTCCCAAAGTGCTGGAATTATACAGGTGTGAGTCACTGCGCTCGGCCTATTCTAACATTTTAAAATATGTATTGAGCACCTACTATGGACAAGTTGCACTGTGTCAGATCTGCCTTCATATCTCCCCAACTGCCCAGCATAACGGCCATATTTATCCACTCAATGGATGCATGTTGAGTGGAAGCGCTATGTTAGACTCCTTGGGAAGCACAAAGATGAATTTTTCATCACCTGCCATCATCAAGAAATTAGTGTGTTAGAAGACACAAGGCATGTACATATGTAATTATAACACAATGTAGAAAGTGGTAAGCACCCCCAAGAAATGACAGAGCAGAGGAGAGTTCACAGTAAAGAAAGATTATCTGCAGCTGAAGGAATTGGAGAAAGCTGCTATGGATAAGGTGCTGTTTTAGACGGCCCTGAAGGATGAATAAAAATTGAACAAGTGGTAATGTGGGAAAAGACATTCCAGGGAGACAGAAACAAGATTCAGAAAAGTGATGACAGCATAAAAAAGGAACTCAGTGGAAAGATCAGTAAGGTGTTGTGTGCCGAGACTATTCTAGGAAGGCTACGGGCCGGGCGCGGTGGTGCATGGCTGTAATCCCAGCACTTTAAGAGGCCGAGGAGGGCAGATCATGAGGTCAAGAGATTGAGACCATCCTGGCCAACATGGTGAAACCCCATTTCTACTAAAAGTATAAAAATTAGCTGGGCGTGGTGGCAGGCACCTGTAACCCCAGCTAATCGAGAGGCTGAAGCAGGAGAATTGCTTGAACCTGGGAGGCAGAGGTTGCGGTGAGCCAAGAGCGCGCACCACTGCACTCCAGCCTGGCAACAGAGCGAGACTCCATCTCAAAAAAATAAAATAAAAATAAAAGAAGGCTATGGTGCAGGAAAGCAGGTATAAGATGGCAGAGGACCCCTGGCATGTTCATCCATGTCCAGACGGCCAGGAGTCATCGCCTGGAAGCAGTGCTATGCATGGAGGTCCCCAGAAGAAGAGCACTCACTGCCCAACTCCTGGTCTTGTGTGTCTAACCACCTTCCCCAGCAGTGTGGCTGGTTTCTGCCAGGCTGCATGTTCCAATAGGATGATGGCCTTTAGGTGAAGGAAAAGAAGGGCTACAATGTGAAGCTACAAGAATGCTGTCAACAGGGAGATGCAAGGACAAAGAATAGCTACATTGCTCCGGGCTGAGTCAGAGGCAGACTCCTTAGGGGGTTTTAGGGTGAGTGTAAGAACAGGTTTCTAGATTAGAAACAGTGTGAAGCTTTGTCCAAGAATCAGCCATTTATTACCAGTGTGCAAACCTAGATCCCACTAGAAACCCTGTCCAGCTCAACAGATGAGTGTGTATTTGCACATTCTGGCAAAACCACATAATAGTGCAGAGATCAAGAGCATTGTTAGATGTGAATCTGAATTCAGGTTCAGCTACTTATTTTTCATGTGACCTCCTTGGGCAACTCAATGTCAGCTATAAAATGTAAATGAGCTCACAGTGTTGTTGTGAGGTTCAATGGCATGATATTTCTAAATTACTTCAAACAATGTCCAACAAAACAAACAGTGGCTGATGGGAAAACAATGTGTGTGTGTGTGTGTGTGTGTGTGTGTGTGTGGTGTGTGTATGTATCTATATACATACGTACACATTTATATATACACATATAGACATATATATATATAGCTATATCTATGTAGACAGATAGATAGATACACAGATATATAGAGAGAAAGTGAGACAGAGTCTTTTCTCAAACATGATAAATAAAGCTCCACTGATACTGGGATGGCAATATGTGTGGATTCTTGGGCCAGGCACCAGAGTCAGAATTTCTTCTAGTTGGTATTATAATGTGAAGAACAAATGTGAAAGTTAAACACAGACCTAGATCACAGAAAATTTCACTACTTAAGGGAGCTATGATAGTATGTCAGGTACACTCATAGCATTACTGGGTAGATGCAGGGGGAGCTATGATAGTATGTCAGGGACACTCATAGCATTACTGGGTAGATGCAGGGGGAGCTATGATAGTATGTCAGGGACACTCATAGCATTACTGGGTAGACGCAGGTGGTATGGTGATCTACTTCGTATTTGGAATATTTGAGGGTTTCCCAAAAGGCTGCACATTCTCAAAATAGCAACCATTCTATCATTCCAATATTTCAACTTGAGTTGAGTTTTGTGATGTTAAATAGCTATGTCGGGTGCCTAGATTGGAGCTTGACAGATTGTAAGATGGGGTGCCTGCCCATGGGTGGAGGTGAAAAGAATCTGAAATTTGCAAAAGAATCTCACAGCAATCCCACTTCGGAGGGAATATCATAGGCCTTATGCCTCCATAGGGAGCCCACCTGCAGGCCCGCTTGGCACTGTGTCAGCAGCCAAGCCCGGCCCACCCTTGCTCAGATCCACCTCATCACACAGCTGGTGCTCACACCTGATCCCACTCCCAAGCAATTCCAGGGCATTTCAAGGTTGTCTTCCCATGGGTATGATTTAAATAGCTCTCAGGAAATTCCTGAGTTTTCCCTATTACCAGCAAGAGGATTAGTCACCTGGAGCTGAGTAGGGGATGGTAAATGTGTCTTTTGTAGTAATTACAATAACTTCAATCAGAACAAACGCAGCTCCAGCTTCTCCAGGCTCAGATGAGCCAAAGCTGTCCTGAAGACGTGGATCACAGCAGGTGGCAGGCAGCTCTCCCAAGGAGACCTACAGTTTGTCTTTATAAGTGAATCTGGCAGAAGACACAATGTTTCCCTGCGTGGGCATGACAACCAATGTGATGCCACTTTTTTTTCAAGCAGAATTGAAAATGAACATCCTTGCCAGAAGTGGGGAACCAGAGCAGGCCCACTGGGGAGGAGTTCACACAGACCTGGGCTCTCTGGAAAAACAGCACTCACTACTCAGCTCCAAGAGGACCCTGAGTCAGGGCTTCTGGGGTAAAGGGACAAGACTGAGAAACAGGGAAAGCAAGAGAGTGGACAGAAGCACAGGAATCAGTGACCCCATAATGTCATCAGCAACCAACCTGTCTTACTGGGTGGCGGTGGGGGGATCCCACCTTCTGACACCAAGAGTCAAAGGCCTGCCTCTCTGCATTGACCTTTTCTTGCTACCAAGATCTAAAGGGCTGTGTTGGAATGAATTAGAATGACAACTAATCTTCAAGCAGAAGTGCCAAGTGTGGGTTGGATTTGAGATAAGGAAGGAGGGGTGCCTTCTTTCCCCCAACACGCTCATACTCAGATACATGTGAAATGCTATGACCCACAAACCTGGCTACAGGCCCAGAACATCTGCCACTTTGGGCCTTAGGAAGAAGAGAAGAAGAAGAAGGAAGCTCAGATAAGCAATCCAGTATTATCACCATGGCCTCTTGTTCATTTTCTGCTACCTCAAGAGTTGATTCATTTACTCATTTATTCATCATTCAAAAAAACTGCACAAGTACCTCCAAGGAGCCTAAGAAGTATTGTGCTAAGGTAAACAGAAAAGTACTGTCATTGAACTCAACCTCCAGAAACATTCAGTGTATAAATAGTTGAGGAAGAAAGCCTTACATGCAGAAGTATTTAATGAACTTTGAAAGAGTGAATGAATGAGACAGAGAAGAAGCAATATATGATGAAGCACCAAAAATGAATGACAGTGCTGACAAATTCTCCAATTATCAGAAGAGCAAAGAACTCCATTTTGCATTGGAGGACCTGAGTATGGCTTTATGGAGATGAACCTGAGTTTGTTGTTGTTGTTGTTGTTGTTTTTGAGTTGGAGTCTCACTCTGTCACCAAGGCTGGAGTGGTGCAGTGGCATGATCTCAGCTCACTGCAACTTCTGCCTCTTGGGTTCAAGCGATTCTCCTGCCTCAGCCTCCCAAGTAGCTGGGACTACAGGCACCTGCCACCATGCCCAGCTAATTTTTGTATTTTTAGTAGAGGCGGGGTTTCACCATGTTGGCCAGGCTGGTCTCGAACTCCTGACCTTGTGATCCACCCACCTCGGCCTCCCAAAGGGCTGGGATTACAGGTGTGAGCCACCACGTCTGACTACCTGAGTTTTATCTTCAAGGATTGGAAGAGTTTGGGAGAAGTGAGAAGGAGAAGAACAATCCAAGTGGAAGATGTTCTTCCCAAGGCAAGCACCGAGGAATAGGGGTTTTGGTGACAGCAGAAGGAAACCAGTCCATGTGAGTCCCTGGCATGTTGAGTGAAGTGAAATGGGCCTGGACTATGCGAAGCTTTCAAAATGAAGTTCCACCTGCAGCATTGCCCAAAGTGTGGGCCAGTTTCCAGCAGTCACCTAAGATGCTTTTAAAAAGCTGATTCCTACAGCCTGTGTAGAATCTTCCAAAATCATAATTTATGGGGTGGAATGAAGGCCCAGAATCTTTTTAATCAGTTCCTCATGTAATTTTTAAGTACATTAGAGTTTAAAACTCGTTGGCCTTAAGCATCTAAACTTTAACCTGGTGGTAGTTAAAATACTTGCAGGCTCAAGGGCAGGATGACACAGCATTGGAGAAACAGGTTATCATAGCAATTCTGGAGTGTGGTGATCAGACCCCAGACATGAGAGTTTATAGCCAATATCTATATCACCTCTTTGTCTTTTTGTTGTTGTTGTTTTTGTTTGTTTGTTTGGAGATGGAGTCTCGCCCTGTCAACCAAGCTGGAATGCAGTGGCATGATCTTGGCTCACTGCAACCTCCACCTCCTGGGTTCAAGCAATTATCCTGTCTCAGCCTCACCAAGTAGCTAGGACTACAGGCGCCTGCCACCATGCCCGGCTAATTTTTTTACTTTTAATAGGGACGGAGTTTCACCATGTTGGCCAGGCTGGTCTTGAATTCTCGACCTCAGGTGATCCACCCACCTTGGCCTCCCAAAGTGCTGGGATTACTGGCGTGAGCCACCACACCCGGCCCACTTCTTTGTTTTATACTCTCAGGATCCCATTGATCCAGCCATTGTTTATGCCTTTGGGCATTATTTGTACCCCCCAACTTTCCTTTGACTCACTAAACAGAAATTGCTTTTGTTATATCTGCCATTGAATGATCATGAAGAATGCCGGACACCAAATCACCCTTCCTCTGTTTCACCTACTGCCCACTCCAAACACACACATAACCAAACACATGCAAACATCAATACATGCACACACGTATATATCCACACAGTGTATTTGTACCACAGAGTCAACTGCCCACCTCCTTTAGCAGGTAAACCTGCTACCAAATGTGAGGAAACTCCCTGTCAGCTTCTTCAGCCTTGGCTGCTGAGGCAAGGGGGCATGTGCTGGTTCTAGGAGACCTGCTAACTGCTGCTGGTGGTCCACATGCTCTCAGTGGGCACAGGGGTCCTACCTTGCTTCTCTGCTTCCTGCAAACAGCCTTGGAACTCAAATGGAGATTGTTTTGTCACTTTGTGGTCTTGTCAGCATATCGATCAATGAGTCCTGAGCACTAATTGTTGTTATCCAGCTCAATCCATCAGGAAGGCTGATATCCCTGACTGGGCACTGTGCCAAAGCCCAGGACTCATGAAGAGAGAACGAGGAGGGACTGGTAATTGAGGGAGAAGAGATATGATCAGTTGATAAGTCCAGAGAAAGACAGGATGCCAAACTTAACAGACTGCATGCATATCCCTGCAGAGAAGAGCCCTCGACAAAATCAGAGAATTGTTAGCTTTCCTATTCGGTGTACATCATGAATTCTGCTGTCCTCTCTTCCACATCAACACATATCTTCCCACACATCCCAGACCTCCACCCATTACCTAGAAAACCATCTGCCCAAACCCCCACAGGACATCTTTGGAGTACACTAACTTAGCATTTGTCAAAGCTGGTTAATGAATCTATGCTGGAAATTTCCATTTGACCCTCTGTATCAACTCTCCACCCTTCTCAGTGCTCCTGATGCTGACCTCTATGTATTACTTTGCTAGGTTTCTCATTCTGTGGCTGCTGGTTGGGTTTGATAAATGGGGAATCCCCAAAAGAGAGCAGAGAGATGGAGGAGAGTGAAGTTGGGACACTTCATTCCCAGGCTACCTTCCTGTACATTCATGGGGGTCTGGCTATGTCTCTCAACTAAAGATCAGAGGACCCTGTATACACAATTCTCCCTGCCTTTGGGTTCCAGAAGCCACTCCTTTCCTTCATCACTCAGGCCCAGTTTGGCTAAAGCTCTCACTTCTACTAGTCCTGGAGCACTGCAGTGTCTCTTGGGGATTCCATACATCCTGCTCACACCTTTGAATGTAGTCCTTTTGTTAAAATCCCCCCAAAATACCCAAATGGATGTGTATGTTTCCTGTCCACACTCTGTGTTAGGTGAAAAAAATGCTCCGTAGTCAAATAACTAATAAAATGGGTTATTTATGGTTGGACTTCTCAGCGCCTTTAACATGTGTGGTAAATGTCCAAGAGGAAGGATATAGTATGCATGATTCAAAACTTACTTAACTCAGAACCACACCCATTCTTACAGAGTTCAGAGAAAGTATTTCATGGAACCCAGATATATACCAACACCCAAGGGCTACAAGCAATGAGATGCACAGCCACCAGAAAACACAAACCTTCTTGGAGTGTCTTCTGCAGAGCACAGAGAAACTTTGTAAATAGCATGGGAGCCTTCAGACAATGACGCATAATGAATAAAGTACAATCTGGCCGGGCGCGTTGGCTCACGCCTGTAATCCCAGCACTTTGGGAGGCCGAGGCAGGCAGATCACGAGGTCAGGAAATCAAGACCATCCTGGCTAACACAGTGAAACCCTGTCTCTACTAAAAAATACAAAAAATGAGCCGGGTGTGGTGGCGGGCGCTTGTAGTCCCAGCTACTTGGGAGGCTGAGACAGGAGAATGGTGTGTACCCGGGAGGCAGAGCTTGCAGTGAGCCAAGATCGTGCCACTGCACTCCAGCCTGGGCGACAGAGTGAGACTTTGTCTCAAAAATAACATAACATAACATAACATAAAATAGTACAATCTTGGGAAAGTTCTGTCTCTGCCACCAACTCTCTGATCTTGGACAGGTTACTTCACTTCTCTGAACCTCTTTTCTCACCTATAAAATGCAGTAGCTGAACTTGATCAAGAGATTTTAAGTTTATTACCAGCGGAAATGTTTCTTCTAATGAAATCTTAGCTAGAGGCCCAGTACAGAAGACAGATGGAAACCAAGCTGCTCTGGGTGAGGCAGAGGTCAGGTGAGTAGGAGGAATGCTGACACTCCATCCCTTAGACACTATCCTTTAAACAGTGGCTTTTGAGGCACATCCATGCAACCCTCAGGTCTCTGAAGCCAGTTTGGGAAACAGTGTCCTAGAGGGACCCTTCAGTGATTGGTTTGATGTGAGCACAAGGTGGTCTTCATATGGAATCATGTTGGCCCCCATCTGAAGGAGGCAGAGGAAGCCACTGAGCTTATACTTAGAGCAAGAACTGCAAAGAGTCCCATGTGGAATCTTCCTTTTTTCATTTCTGAAAATGTGTCAGTCTGGTACAACAAATAACTCCCTTTATTTTGAGGCAAAAGAACTTCAGAACCTATTTCCCCCTTCTACGAGATGTCTTTAATACCAAATGACTCATCTCAGTCAATATTCTGACTATTAATACGTATGAATGAGTCTGAAATCTGGACACAGATATTCTCCCAGGATACAAAATGTTCAACCTAAAGTATATTTGGAATTTTACTAATACCAAAAGATCTTAAGATGCCTTTATGCTACCCAGGGACTGAGGACACAACCAGAGCTTCCCCTTTGTCTCCACTTCCCTCTAACATCTCTTTGGCTGAGCACTGAGGTCTCCAGGATACTAGGAAACTAAAGGATGATTGGGGAGACTATGCCCAGAACCCCAGTGAAGCTGGTCATGCCCCAGTAAGAAGGTTGGCAAATCCTTTCCCCATAAAGCAATTATGAAGCTAGAGAAAATTTATAAAAACAGCCATTTCAGTGCTCTGGAAATTGATCAAAGGTGTACAATAATCTGAGAAGCATTTATGGTTGAACAACTGCTGAACTTCAGGTAAAAACAGTGAGGGGTTTATTAGCTGTAGACATTCTTGCCCAGAGCTGTTCCACCCTCCCCGCTGATCGGTCAGCACAGAGGTTCTACCTAGGTGGGACAGGCTGTGAGTACTGGTAACTGCTACTGTGGCCAAAAGAGACTCAGTGGATTTGGGGCACTGGGCGATACCCTTGCCTTCTCATCACATATAGAGGAGCAGCAATACAATAAATGGCTGACTTCTCAACCAAAACAACAATGGCCAGAGGCAGTTGGGAAGACCTCTTCACAGTGCTAAAAGAAAAAAAAAAAAAGGCTGTCAACCAAGAATTCTACATACAGCAAAAATAATCTCCAAAAATGAAGGTGAAATAAAAACATTATCATACAAACAAAGACTGAGAAAATTATTTGCTAGCAAATCTGAATTATAAGAAACATTAAGGAAAGTTCAGGCTGAAAGGAAACCGACATTAGGACATAGCTCATTTCAGTTCATGCATTTGAATTCACACATATTAATTGTTAGAATATTGGCTGGGGTGAGTCATTCAGTATTCAAGACATCTTATAGAAGGATGAAATAGGTTCTAAAGTTCTTTTACCCTGAGATAAAGGGAGTTATTTGTTTCATCAAACTGACACATTTTCAGAAATTAAAAAAAGAAAGATTCCACATGAAACCTTTTGCAGTTCTTGCCTAAATGTAAGTTCAGTGCCTTCCTCTACCTCCTTCAGATGGGGGCCAACATGATTCTATGTGAAGACCACCTTATTCTCACATCAAAGCAGTCACTTAAGGGTGCTTCTAGGATAGCGTTTCCCAAAATGGCTTCAGAGAGACCTGAGGGTTGCTTGCAGGTGCCTCAAGAGCCACTGTGTAAAGAATAGTGTGTAGGATGGAGTGTAAGCACTTATCCTACTGAATCATTCCCTGCCTCACCCAGAGCAGCTTGATTTTCATCTGTCTTCTGAATCGGGCTTCTACCTAAGATTTCATTAGAAGAAACAGTTCCACTGGTAATAAATTTAAAATTTTGTTATCAAGAAAGAAGAAAGTTAAACAAGAAGACATTTAAAACACCAGAAATTACAAATATGTGGTTAATGTAAGAGACTCTGTAAACATATTTTTCTTGTGTCTTCTCCTAACTTTTAAAATACATAAAAGTATATAAAGCAATAATTTTTATACTACATTGTTGAGTGTAACATATGTATACATATATATAGAGAGAGATGTAATATATATGACAATGATAAGACAAAGGAGGAGGATTCATTGATCCGATATTGGAACAAAGTTTCTGCATTCTACTGGAATTAGTTAATTCTGAGGATTGTGATGAAGTGAGACACATATGCAATCCCTAGAACAGCCACTAAGAAAATAATTTTTAAAGTATAAATGTCAAAGGAATTAAAATGGTACAATATAAATAGAGATACATGCCATGTTTAGGGATTGGAAGACTAGACAGAGTAAAGATGTCAGTTCTCTTTAAAATAATGTACAGATTCAATGTAATTCCTACCAACATCCCTGCAAGATTTTTTTCTAGCTATAGACAATATTATTATAAAATTGATATGAAAAGGCAAAGGAAGTAGAATAGCTAAAAGAATTTTGAAAAAGAAAAATAGAGTAGGAAGATAAGTCTACTCAATTTCAAGAAATATCATATAGCAACAGTAATCAAAACCGTGTGGCATTGGCAGAGGGATATACATATAGATAAATGGAACAGAACAGAAAACTCAGAAATAGACCCAAGCAAATATACCCAACTGATTTTTTGAAAAAGGTGCAAAAGCAATTTCGTGAAAAAAGGTGATCTTCTTAAAGAAATGATTCTAGAGCAATTGGATATTTATAAGCAAAAAAAAAAAAAAAAAAAAAAAAAAACCAAACTTCAACGTTTAAGTCTCCTACCTCATACAAAAATTAACCCAAAATAGATCAGGTATTTACAATTGGATATTCATAAGCAAAAAAAAAAAAAAGAACTTCAACGTTTAAGTCTCCTACCTCATATAAAAATTAACTCAAAATAGATCATGTATTTAATGTAAAATATAAAACTATAAAGCATTAAGAAAAAAACAGGAAAATTTTTTTCAGGCTTCAGGGATAGAAGAGAGTTCCTAGGCTTGATACCAAAAGCGCAATGTAGAAAATTTAAAAATTGATAAATCAGACTTAAAATTAAAATATTTGCTCTGCAAAAGACTCTATTAAAAGGATGACAAGACAGGGTACACACTGGAAAAACTATTTGTAAACCATATATCTAATAATGGACTAATATCTAGGATATAAAAATAACTCTCAAAATTTAACAGGAAAATGCAATCTGATTTAAAAATGAGTAGAAGTAATGATGAGACATTATACTGAAGATATATAGATGAAAAACAAGCACATGAAAAGATGTTCAACATCATTAGCCATAAGGGAAATACACATTAAAACCACAATGAGATATCGCTACATACCTAAGGTATAGATAGCTAAAATTAAAAAAAAAAAAATAGTGACAACGCCAAATGCTGGCAAGGATATAGAGAAACTGGATCACTCATTCATTTTTGGTGGGAATGTAAAATGTTACAGTCACTACGGAAAACAGTTTGGAAGATTTTTTAAAAATTAAATATGCAGGCTGGGCGCGGTGGCTGACGCCTGTAATCACAGCACTTTGGGAGGCTGAGGCAGGTGGATCACGAGGTCAGGAGATCACAACCATCCTGGCTAACAGGGTGAAACCCTGTCTCTACTAAAAATACAAAAAAAATCAGCCAGGTGTGGTGGCGGGTGCTATAGTCCCAGCTACTCGGGAGGCTGAGGCAGGACAATAGCGTGAACCCAGGAGGCGGAGCTTGCAGTGAGCCAGGATTGCGCCACTGCACTCCAGCCTGGGCGACAGAGCGAGACTCCATCTCAAAAATAAATAAATAAATAAAATAAAATAAATATGCAACTACCATACAACTCAGTAATTGCATTCCTAGGTATTTATTCCAGGTATATGAAGCTGTATGTTGACATGACAACCTGCACATGAATGTTGACAGCATCTCTATTCATAATATCCCCAAACTGAAAACAACGCATATGCCTTTCAACAGGTCGATGGTTAAAAAAAAAAAAAAAAGTATGATACATCCATACCATGGAATATTCACTACTTAGCAATAAAAAGTGATGAACCATTTACACATGCAACAACCCGGAACAATCTCCAGAGAATTACACTCGCTGAAAGAAAACCCAATCCCAAAGTTAACATACTGTATGATTCCATTTCTATAACATTCATGAAATAGCAAAATTATAGAAATGAATGATTTATTGGTTGCCAGGCATTAAGGAAGGGGTGGGTGCAGGAAAGAAGTAGGTGCGGCTATAAAAGGGCAACAAGAGGAATCCTTGTGTTGACAGAAATGTTCTGTACATTAACTGTGTTAATGCCAATATTCTGATTTTGATATAGTACTACATTTTTGCAAAATGGAGAAACTGAGCAATGAGTATACAGGATCTTTCTGTATTATTCATTATAGTTGCATGTGAGACTACAACTATCCCAAAATAAAAATGGTACAATAAAGACAACATTTAGCTTGCTTATGCATCTATGACTTGGGTCAAGTTCAATAGAAATGGCTTATCTCCATTCCAGTTGTTTCAGGTAGAACAGCTAGAAGGCTGTGGGTCAGAACTATCTGAAGTCTTGTTCCCTCACGGGGCTGGCAGTGGATGTTGGCTGTCAACTGAGACCTTAGCTGGGACTCTCAGCCCTTACATGTATCCTTTTCATGTGGCCTGGATTTCCTTACAACTTGGCAGCTGGAATCTAAGGTTGAGTGTGCCAAAAGAAAGAGAGCCAGGTGAAAGTCGTAATACTTTTTGCACCTAGCCTTGGAAGTCATGCAAGGTTACTTCTGCTGTATTCTATTCATTGAGACAGTCACACAGGCCTCCAGTTACAAGGGGCAGGAAAATAAGTCCTATCTAATGAGTGGATGGCAAGGTTCTGGGACAGCATGCAGGACTAGAAGTATAACTGCAGCCATTTTTGGAAAATACAATATGCCCCGGTCTCTAAAGACTGACTTTATCTCTTCCAAACCCACATGACTGCCCATAGCAACCTAGTTTATGTGTCATGAGTACAGTCATACAGAGACACCAAAACTGTCTCTTATAACAATTTCTAATTTCTGGAGTAGGGACTTGAATTGACTTAGGTTAAGTCAAGCACTCAAACTTGGTCAAGTAGCCCTGACACCTGGGGTCTGGGCTTCACGGAGAGGGCATGATCATACTACACAACTATAGCAGAGAGGAGAAGATACTCCAATGAAGAAAGGACCATTCTATGAGAGTGAGGAATCCCTTTTAGCTAATTGGACAACCCATGAAGTACCAGATGAGACAGAATACTCTTTCTGTGTCATCAAAAGATAAGCATAAGATAAAATGACATAGAAAGGTTAGATATAAAAGGCTAGACAAAGTTTATCAGGCAAGTGCAAACAAAAAGGACGTTGCGATGGCAATATAAATGTCAGATCAAGTGGACTTAAAGGCAAAAAGAAGGCATTAAATAGGACAGAAAGGGGCCGGTCTCAGTGGCTCATGCCTGGAATCCCAGCACTTTGGGAGGCTGGGGCGGGTTGATCAACTGAGGTCAGCAGTTTGAGACCAGCCTGGCCAACATGGTGAAACCATGTCTCTGCTAAAAATACAAAAAATTAGCTGGATGTGGTGGTGGAAGCCTGTAATCCCAGCTACTTGGGAGGCTGAAGCAGGAGAATCATTTGAACCCGGGAGGCAGAGGTTGCAGTGAGCTGAGATTGTGCCACTGCACCACTGCACTCCAGCCTGGGCAACAGAGCAAGACTCCATCTCAAAAAAAAAAAAAAAAAAAGGACAGAAAGGGTTATTTAATGTCAATAAATGGTACATACGATAAACAAGACACAGATAGCGTCATGAGCTTTTTGTGCTGAATAATGTAGCTGTGAAATATATAAAACTAATTCTGTAACAAATGCAAAGAGGAAGTGACGGGAGCCTAAGAGCAGTGGAAGACCTTAACACATTGCCCTCAGTCTTTGAGAGATTAAGTAGGCAATGAATGAATTAGGATGCAGAGGAATTGAATAATGGATTTCGTAGATATAATATGTATCTGCTTTAATAGATATATGTCAATTTTGTACTCTACCAAAAGAAAATATATCTTTTCTCTAAGTACTCATAAAACATTTACAAAAATTGATTGTATACTAGTCCACAAAGGAAATCTAAGTTCCAAAAAGCAGAACTTGTACAGGCTCTGCTCTCTGACCACAGTACAATACAATAGAAAATTAATGGCAAAAGTTCAAACGAACAAACCCAAACATTTTGAATTTTAACACTCTACTAAACAACTCTTGGGTCAAAGAGAAAACTAAGGCTGCAATTACAGATCATTTAGGATATAACAACAATAAGAACACTGTGTATTGTTGCTCATGGAATAGTGCCAGAGAGAAATTCATAGTTAAAGACCTTATATTGTTAACAGAAAAGAGTGAAAATAAATGGATCAAAGATTCAAGCCAGGAAACAATAACAAATGATACCAAAGAAAATTAGGAGGCAGGAATTAGCAAATTCAAAAACGTAAAATAATGATTGGAAGAGTTAAAAAATTATAGAACTGATATGTATAAGAGGTAGTTCTGTGAAAGAGAATAATAATATGAATAAATTACTAATCCAGAAAACACTGACACAGAAAATTAAGAAGAAAAGGGATCCAACTTCATATATGGAGATTTTTGTGAGTGATATTTTAGTTTTAAGCTAAGGAAGTTTAAAATGTCCAATGGATTTTTTTAAAGAAAAATTGAAATTGCAAATTGAATTTAGAAATTGGAAAGCTTGAATGAATCACTATGCAAGGATTGTGTTGCCAAGTATGGGAAGGCAATATACATAACATTACATAGTTAAGAATGTGGGCCTAGCGCCAGCGTGCCTGGGTTCATATCCCAGCTTCACCTGTTAGCTACGCAAGATTCGGCAAAATATTCAAACTCTCCAAACTTCAGTTTCCTTATCTGTAAACTGGCAATGACAACACAATCTGCCTCCCACAATTGGTGTTGTGCAGTTGATGAAATAACACAAGCCAAGCCTTTAGCCCTGTGCCAATAGAAGGACCCCCCGAAAAGACACTACACATTTTTATTGTTGCATTCCTCCGAACATCCAAAAAACAGATGCTTCATGCTATACTGTTTCAAAGCATACAGAAAGATGGAATGTTATTCACTTGGTTTTACAAAATTATCTTAAAACAAAAGCTTGACAGGGTTAGCACAAAAAATACAAATGTTATTTATGAATGCATATTTCACATGTGTATACATATATCACAAGAAAATAGAATCCAGTGTTGTAATAAAATAATAAGACACCAGAATCAAATAAGATATTTCTCAGTAATAGACAGGTGAATGGTTCAACATGAGGAAATCTATCAATCTACCCTGTCACATTGCTAGACAACTGACAGTGTGTTGACTTAGAAATGCTGATTTTAGTTATTGGGCTAAGGAAACGAGACATCGCCAAAGATGTGTGCTCAGGGTTATTTGATGTAACATTATTAAACTTTTAAACAATTTAAATACCAAAAATAGGAGACCTGCTTAAAGATGGTATGCTTAAATATATTATGCTTAAATGATATATAGACATACAGAATAGACTATTCTATAGAAAGAATATTGTGAAACCATATAAGGTGTTTCAAATAATATTTCAAAACATAAAAATATATTCAAGACACTTTCATTTATTCATTAGGTATGAAGAAGATTAAAGTAGTATATGCAGCATGATTACATATGCAAAAACTAGATATTTTTATCTGTGTGCATAAGTAAATATATGTATAAGCATTTAGGTGGTTTCATCGCTTTTACTACTATAAAAATGCCACAGCCAATTGTCTCACACAATTGTCATTTTGCATACATGTGAAGATTAAATCATGCTATTTTAATTCATTTTAAGAACTACAGTCTGTACAAAATGACACAAATACAAGATTATTCATTGCAATATTATTTAGGTAGGGGAGTCGGGGTTGAGGGTGTATGTAAGCACTCATTTAATCATCTATAGGTGGAAGGTAATAAAAGGAAATACAACAAAATGTCACAGCGGTTATTTTAGGGTTATTCTCATCCTTCTCCTTAATGCCAAAGTAGGAAAAAATCCTCCGTTAATGAAACATTTTAAGTGAGATTCAAACAAAAGGAAAAGCACTGTACTTGTAAATCAAGACATATATTGTTTGTGACTTCTTCTGTTAAAAAAATACAATAAAGATTTCAATTAAGGTGTTTAAAGAGTGTTACATAGGGTCTGGCAAATGGTAGGCCAATAATATATATTCATTCTACTTCAGTCCTCATTTAAATGAAGATCATTGTGAAGATGAGTTTTTTAAAAATGCCTGTGGAAGTGTTCAGCATAGAGTAAGAAGCATAATTGGTTATCAGCAATTATTAAGTGAATCCGAGTCATAAATAACCCTTTCCTAGTGATACCTCAACTCTGAGATGGAAGTCTAGAAGTGTTTCTTACTAACTGCCACTCTCCAGAAACTCCAGATTGAATGACCTGGGTTTCTCCCATTTCTCTGTGATCCTGCCATATTGCTTAAAAATGAACAAATAAACCAAACAACAACAAAAACAAAACCTCACTGGAACTAGTTTTCTTCTTGCCTTTGGAGGACAAGCAAGAAAAAAATGTTTTTTAATCTCTCTGGATTCTCTCTTCTTGCTTAAATTCAGGTCCAGTGTATTTTATTTCTCCTTCACTTATGAAGCTTAGTTTGGCTAGATATGAAATTCTGGGTTGAAAATTCTTTTCTTTAAGAATGTTGAATATTGGCCCCCACTCTCTTCTGGCTTGTAGAGTTTCTGCCGAGAGATCCGCTGTTAGTCTGATGGGCTTCCCTTTGTGGGTAACCCGACCTTTCTCTCTGGCTGCTCTTAACATATTTTCCTTCATTTCAACTTTGGTGACTCTGACAATTAAGTGTCTTGGAGTTGCTCTTCTCGAGGAGTATCTTTGTGGCATTCTCTGTATTTCCTGAATCTGAATGTTGGCCTGCCTTGCTAGATTGGGGAAGTTCTCCTGGATAACATCCTGCAGAGTGTTTTCCAACTTGGTTCCATTCTCCCTGTCACTTTCAGGTACACCAATCAGACGTAGATTTGGTCTTTTCACATAGTCCCATATTTCTTGGAGGCTTTGTTCGTTTCTTTTTATTCTTTTTTCTCTAGACTTCCCTTCTTGCTTCATTTCATTCATTTCATCTTCCATCGCTGACACCCTTTCTATACTACAAGGCTACAGTAACCAAAACAGCATGGTACTGGTACCAAAACAGAGATATAGATCAATGGAACAGAACAGAGCCCTCAGAAATAATGCCACATATCTACAACTATCTGATCTTTGACAAACCTGACAAAAACAAGCAATGGGGAAAGGATTCCCTGTTTAATAAATGGTGCTGGGAAAACTGGCTAGCCATATGTAGAAAGCTGAAACTGGATCCCTTCCTTACACCTTATACAAAAATTAATTCAAGATGGATTAAAGACTTACATGTTAGACCTAAAACCATAAAAACCCTAGAAGAAAATCTAGGCATTACCATTCAGGACATAGGCATGGGCAAGGACTTCATGTCTAAAACACCAAAAGCAATGGCAACAAAAGCCAGAATTGACAAATGGGATCTAATTAAACTAAAGAGCTTCTGCACAGCAAAAGAAACTACCATCAGAGTGAACAGGCAACCTACAAAATGGGAGAAAATTTTCACAACCTACTCATCTGACAAAGGGCTAATATCCAGAATCTACAATGAACTCAAACAAATTTACAAGAAAAAAACAAACAACCCCATCAAAAAGTGGGCGAAGGATATGAACAGACACTTCTCAAAAGAAGACATTTATACAGCCAAAAAACACATGAAAAAATCTCATCATCACTGGCCATCAGAGAAATGCAAATCAAAACCACAATGAGATACCATCGCACACCAGTTAGAATGGTGATCATTAAAAAGTCAGGAAACAACAGGTGCTGGAGAGGATGTGGAGAAATAGGAACACTTTTACACTGTTGGTGGGACTGTAAACCAGTTCAACCATTGTGGAAGTCAGTGTGGCGATTCCTCAGGGATCTAGAACTAGAAATACCATTTGACCCAGCCATCCCATTACTGGGTATATACCCAAAGGACTATAAATCATGCTGCTATAAAGACACATGCACACATATGTTTATTGTGGCACTATTCACAATAGCAAAGACTTGGAACCAACCCAAATGTCCAACAACGATAGACTGGATTAAGAAAATGTGGCACATATACACCATGGAATACTATGCAGCCATAAAAAATGATGAGTTCATGTCCTTTGTAGGGACATGGATGAAACTGGAAACAATCATTCTCAGTAAATTATCGCAAGGTCAAAAAACCAAACACTGCATGTTCTCACTCATGGGTGGGAATTAAACAATGAGAACACATGGACACAGGAAGGGGAACATCACACTCCGGGGACTGTTGTGGGGTTGGGGGAGTGGGGAGGGATAGCATTAGGAGATACACCTAATGCTAAATGATGAGTTAATGGGTGCAGCACACCAACATGGCACATGGATACGTATGTAACAAACCTGCACATTGTGCACGTGTACCCTAAAACTTAAAGTACAATAATAAAAAAAAAATTCAGGTCCAGTGTAGAACTGTTTCAACCTTTGGCAAATAGTTTCTTCCCTGGCTTCAACCTAATCTGTCTTGGGAAGGGACAGTATCTTCATGTGAGAAATTGTGGCCTACTTCCAAAATCCACCCCCACTGGATAGTGTGCTTGACATTTTTTTTTTTTTTTTCCGAGATGAAGTTTTGCTCTATCCCCCAGGCTGGAGTGCAGTGGCGCAATCTTGGCTCACTGCAACCTCTGCCTCCCAGGTTCAAGTGATTCTCCTGCCTCAGCCTCCCGAGTAGCTGGGATTACAGGCACATGCCTCCCCACGTCTGGATAATTTTTGTAATCTTGGTAGAGACCAGGTTTCACCATGTTGGCCAGGCTGGTCTCAAACTCTTGACATGGTGATCCATCCGCCTTGGCCTCTCAAAGTGCTGGGATTACAGGTGTAAGCCACTGCGCCTGGCCCTGTTGTGCTTGACTATTTAGAGTTCAGCCTTCACCAAGGGAATGCTGGATGATTCCATTGGTTTGGGAAATTTTGTCTGGTGGGAATTCACAGGAATTTGTCTTGGAAATTGAGAGTGGAGCTAAAAGAAATCTTGACAAAAAGATCTATTTTGGGCCTGGATTTAGGAGATGGCTACGGGGACTAGCCATCCCTCGTATCCCTACGAGGACTTTGGGATACACTGGATATGGAAGATGACAGGAGGAAAATGGTGACAATGATTGAAGTTTCACATTCCAGGCCCACGGAACAACAGTACCATGGACAGAAGCCTGGACACCAGAATAAAATGAGGAGCTCACTTTGGGACTTAATGATTTAGGGTGAGAGTAGGAGCTTCAAGAGCATGTCCATAAGCATAAAATCTAACCCTACAGATCAAGATGGACCCTGAGCTAGCGTTGTAGATTTGAGAACTATTAATCTGGGCAAGCGGACGTAAACCTTGGAGTAGAGTGAAGTCTTCACAAAGATGCCTGAGCATTATGAAGCCCTGGTATTTACAGAACAGAAGGGGAAATGGGACATAGTGAAGGAGCTATGGAATGAGTAGCCAGAGCATAAGGCCAAAGGCAGGAAAGAAGGCTTCAGTCACAAGATGTAGGGAAATGAAAGCAGATATTCTAGACTGCAACAAGGACAGGGCTGTAACCTGCGGTTTGGGTAAACTAAAGCAAAGGCTTCATGCCTCCTCTTCCCTTTGCTTTAGTTGAAGTCAGATACACGAACAACGAAAAACAAGAACATGACATTTAGTTGAAGCAATCATAGAATGCCGGAGTGCACTGTAGTGGTCAGCCACATTTTCATTCAAACAATTTTAAAAGCTTTTGGAATGCCTTGAACTTCAGGCTTTGGCAACTGTAACTGTGTTAATTGTGTGGCTTATTCCATCTAAGTGGAATATTATTAATAAAGGAAATGCTTTTGAACTATTAGGCTGTGACATTTAAAGGCAGGACAGAGCCTAGAATCCAGGACTCCTGATCTCAGGCAGTGGACAGCTCAGGTCATCTTGCTGCATCTCAGGATGCATCCAGACCCTCCTGTACAAAGGCCTAGGGACAAATCAAAGTCCTGTAAAGTGGAAGTGCCTTAAGTCAGGGCACCCTCACTTTGGTTAACCACACCCTAATACCCACCACTCAAAGAAATCTGCTTCCCCGGCTTAGTTCCCCCACCCAGTCCATGCACGCATGCATGCATACCTGCCAAACACTCCCTACTCTCCATCCTTCTCCTCCCCTACCCACCCCTACAAAGCCTCTATAGCTGGTTGGCCTCATCCAGAGATGTGGGTGGGTCACCATGGTGACAGAGGAAGCCCTGTTGCAG
The DNA here is from genome assembly GCF_009828535.3 of Hylobates moloch. Taxonomy (NCBI): domain Eukaryota; kingdom Metazoa; phylum Chordata; class Mammalia; order Primates; family Hylobatidae; genus Hylobates; species Hylobates moloch. The sequence goes on from NW_026652294.1 coordinate 42,508,465, forward strand.
AAGGAGACAGAAACAGCAGGGGACGTTTCTTGGAGCCTCATACAATGACCTCTGCCTTTCTTAGAAGTGCTTCCTTTAAGTCAGAGAAGCACATTAGAGGTAAAGAGAGATGCTGTTATGTTGGAGAGACGGTGGAATGCCTGAACTCTTCTTTAAAAATTTCTTTTCTATGATTTTCAGGTGATCATCAATATAACCATCCGATTTTGAGCAGTGCTACCCAGATCCCGCCACATGGTGAGAGATGATTGAGAGCACTCTGCATTTCCTCCTCATTTCGAGTGGCACCATTCTAAGGACGGATGCCTATCAGGGCATCAAACACATGGTCATTAACTCACTGAAGCTAAGGAGGTGCAAGGAGCCACAGGCCCACCCTCCTCCAGGGCCACAATGCTCTAATCTCACTTGTAGGCTATTTTCCCCTTGGTGTTTCTGTCTCTGATATCAGAATGATCTCTTGACATAAATGGAAAGGGGCTAGACCCATTTCTACTTGCCACCTGTATCACTTCTTACAGTCATAAATTCCATATGTCCACAGCAAGGAGTGGAACACCCTCATTTGCTCAAAGCTATTTGTGATATCATTTACAAAGGACATGAGACTTGGTTAAACTATATGATCCTCCCCAAGCTAATTAAGATTTGATAAAACTCAAAACTGATTTGGGCTTAGCCTCTTGGCAGAAAAAAGAAGCTGAAAATTGTTGAGTGAAGGAGTGTTAGCATAGTGCCCAAGGGTTATAAAACCATGTTTCCCTCTTAGATTATAATATCTTCCCACCAGATCACAGCTGAACAGAGAAAATCTATTTTTGGCACCTGCTCAAGACTTGATAGAACATAAAACAGCCATGTAAATTGTGAACTATCAGTCATTTTTGTCTCTTTGCTGTGAAAGAGTGAAAACATCATTAAAATTTTAGTGAGAGAGAAACTCAAAACAATGATAAATCCTATAGGCTACCTGGTGGAGAGACCTACCACTGTCATGTCAGATTATGGTGTGCCTCAGCATTGAATTTGAGGGATATTATAATTAGGAGGAGGAGATTGGAATATTTTCATGTGCTATGATCCAGGTGGAAATAAATGATGAAAGCAATAGTATAATCAGATTTGTCAGGTTGTGGCATCTAAAAAGTTAGAACTGGGAGAAACTGGGGAGATCAGTGAAAAGAGGTTGATACCAGTGGTGATGTTGACAGTGGGAAAAGAAAGGACAGATGAGATATGAAACCTTTTGAAGAAAGAATTGGAAGAAGTTCCTTACTAACTGAATATGGCTGATGACAGCCAATGATGATATTGATTAGAAAAATGAAGGGTTTTATTAACACAATCTAAGGAATCAGGAAAACAGCCAGTATGTATAGGGGATGGAGTTGTCAGTGAGTTTGGATCTGGACACCTGGAGTTTGCAAGAAAAAATATTCAACAGGCAGGAATGCAGACATGAAGTCTGGAGGAAGGTTAGAGCTGAAGATGTGAGTGAAGCTTTGGAGGCAGTAACAGAAGCCTCAGGAGTGGGGGGGACTCTGCACTGAAAGAGAAGTGCAGAAGGCAGAGGCAGGGAGCCTAGGGGATGCCCACAGTGATTAAGCAGCTTCAGGAAGAGCCAGAAAAGGCATGCAAGGAGAGCTCCCACTTGCTCAGTCAGACTCTGAAAGAACAACTACCGAGCTCATTTTCCCGAGAAGGAGCCAACATAAGCAGACTCCTGAATACAACAGGAGGAGCCATTCTTCCCTCCTTCTCTTCCTGTCTTCTCTTTTCCAACTGGTGCAAGGAGATGGGGGTTGATGAGACCCGGTCCCTGCCCTTGAGCAGCTCACAATGTAGTGGGAGTAGAGTTTTCTCTGCATCGCTTTCTTGGATGTTCCCTTCTTTCCCAGGAGCTGGGAGAGTGACTCTCAAGTGAGGAGGGGGCCTGAGTCTACTTAATTAGTGTTCTACAAAGAGCATTAATTGGATCCTTATTCTGGGCCAAGCACTATGAAGGAATCAAAAAAAATTGGAAAGCAAGGCCCTGCTGTCAAGGAGATTGCAATATTTGGAGATCCACAATTCCAACTCAAGTCAAATTATTAGAGATCAGTTAGATACTAAACTGGGTGGAACTGACTAGAAGAGCAATATGGGCTTAAAGAACAGGTATTGTCGTGGGCTAAAAAGATGGGACATTGGCACAGCAAAATGTCTTGAGTGAGGAGAGAATTTCATTGAGAAGAGTAGAGGAGGCATTTCCATAGGAGGGAGAGTGTGCAACGGTGATCCCATGAAGGCAGAAGGCAAGGGAGAGCTGGCCTTGGTTCAGGGGTATGTTCTGGAACACAGTGGTGGAACAAGAGTATCCAGGAAGATTGCATTTGGAAGTGGGTGAGCTGAGTGATGCCTTGTTGAGAGTATAATGCCAACAGGCAGAAGGAGGTTCCTTCTTCTCCAGCATGGCCAAAGTGAAGAGACAAGTGCTGAGAGATGAGTGGCTATTACTCCCTCTGAGGAGCAGCACTCCCAAGTTCCTGCTCACTCCACTTCCTGGCATCTGTCCTGATGCATGCCAGGGAGGCTCTTTCTGTACAGCATGTTCTGATGGGGATGTAGAGCACCCTCCACCCCCTCACATATGTCCTGAGCTGGCACGAATACCATCTCACTGGCTGAGTCCCTGGCTTAGTTCCCAATGTTGGGGGTGACAATTAAGGCAGGAAGGGGTAAAGAAGCCAGGAGTCCCCAGTGCTTGGGGCTGCCCTTGGACAACACCTAGGAGGGCTTCTCTCTCTCCCACCTCTCACACAGTCCACAGAATTTCTGCTTTCCACGGTTCCACACTCTTTTTGCCAAGAGGTGTGGCAGTCCTCCTGCACATTCGTCCGAAGTTAGAGCCTGCCCCCTCTCAGAAATTCTTTGGCCTTGAGGTGTCCCAAACCAAAGACGATGGAGGAATAACACAGTGAGACTATAGCCTCCCAACTGCCTCACTTCTAGGAATGGTACCACCATTTCCCATGGCAGCCACTCATTGACTTCTTATTGTGGCTTCTCTTCCTCAAGTCCGTGAAGCACTGAGGCATGCTCATCTTCTTCCCCAGGATCTCCAGCTCTTTCTGTCCCCTCATCCTCACTGCCTCCCTCACCGGCCCTGCATGCCCCCTCTCCAGATGTCATTCATCTGGCCCTGAGCCCAGCGCACACTGCACTGGGCTCCCATCAGCCATCCTCTCACCTCCCTTTCACCTTTTCTCCCACTTTTCCTTCCATTCTTTTCCCCAGCTCTGGCATTGAACAACACTCCTTTCCATCTCTTCAGATTCTTGCATCTCAATGCTGTATCTCAGGGGAAGGAAGGAGAAAGTGGGGATGATGTGCTATGCATTTTTGTCTACATTCTTTCCTCCAGCAGCTTAGAGATGGCTAAGGGGGCTTCAGAGAAAGGAATTAGAGTAAGATAAAATAGCTCTGTGGCTCATTGTGGCTTGTCAGGTGCAGAGCTTGGAGAGGAGAAAGGGGCTACATAAGCTGTGAAAGGATGCCATGGATGGAGCATGGGTTGGGTCTCAGTGGAGCTGGGTCCTGGACTCAGTTCTTCTATGAGTACATAAATAACATAAGTCACTCCATGTCCTCCAACTCAGATTTTTCTGAGCCTGAGAGCTAGGTTTGCCTAAAGCTATTAAGAAAACAACAGCACTTTCACACAGAAGTAGATGATATTTATGATGCCCCTCAGCTCCATCAGGCTTATGTTTTCAGCAGATAACCCAGAGATGTACTAGGAGAGAGAATTCGCTCCTCAGACTCGAGTCGAGTCTCCCATTCACAGAATGGTGAACTGTCTTGGTGGTGGCTAAAACAGCATCTACCCCTAGGCTTATTGACAACTGGAACTGAACATGAGGGAAACTGAGTCAACAGTATCACCTACGTCCAAGCACGGAGGTCCAGGAAAGCAGGATGGGGATTAGAATCAGGGGTGAGGCAGAAAGCACACCTGCCACAGACATGGTCCTCATTAACACAAAACACCCCTCCCTTTTCTTGCAGAGAAGCCACGGATGAACAACATCCTGACATCAGCCACCGAGCCCTATGACCTTTCCTTCTCCCGCTCTTTCCAGAACTTGGCCCACCTGCCCCCATCCTATGAGTCTGCAGTAAAGACCAACCCCAGCAAGTATTCATCTCTGAAGAGGCTAAGTAAGTTGAATTTCCCCCAAGTTGGGGTCTGTCTCTGAGGCTCCAGGATACCTTCCTATGTCACACTATCTTGCTCCATACCCCATAGGACAGCTGTTGAATCCCAAGAATAAAGAAGGAGTTGCAGGATGAGAGAAGAGAATAAACAAGCTCTTTGCTTTTGTTCCTTACATAAAAAGAAGGCCTTAGAATCCTGAGATTCACATCCCCATAGGAGACAGCCTTCCAACTCATGCACCAGTTTAACTGCAGGAGAAAGCCTTCTCCCAGTCCTGCGCCCACCTGCCTTCTTCAAACCATGGGCCTTCCTTGCTGTATACCCTACACTGGATAGAGGCTAGCAATGGCCAGAGCTTTCTCTGAAACCTCTCCCAGAGGCCCACAAACCAGCTCCCTCTCCAACCCAGCCAACAGTGTCTTGAGGACCTGAGATCCTTCACCTCCCATGCATACACCCCATTTCACCAGTCCAATCCAGTTTATCCGGTGATGCCAGATCTGCCTCTTGAGTCTGGGGAGACTCTGGGCATCAATGGGTTAAAGATACAAAAATATCAAAAAAGTTCCCTAAAGGACAGCTCTTCCTCCCTGGCTTTCTGGCCTTGGACCTTCTCCTCCCATTTTCCCGGGAGTCTCTTTTGATGACCACCCAACTGCAGTTGGAGCCTCAAGGGCTGAGCATTTGCTTGAAAGCTTCAAGGTAACCTACCCTGACAGAAGTGCAGCCCAAGTCCACATCAGCCACCTCCATGGTGAAAGGGGAGTCTCTAGCTAGAGATGGGACTGTCTGATAACCCGAGGAATCATCCCGAGTTGATGAAATTTGGCTCAGGAGGAAGGATACCCATCAGCGACCCTGCTGCACCAACTGAAGAGCAGACAGAATTCCCACACTTTTGCAGAGATCTAGAAGGCCATGTGTAGGAGGGCTCATTTCTGAAATTTGGGGCAATGCAGGTTTGTGTGTAACCTGCAAGTTCAAGTAGGTTTATGTGTAGCATGCAAGTTCTGGGCAAATTCAAGGGTACAGAGAGCAGTGTGAGCTTAGGAGGGCCTGCTGGATAGAGAGGAAGTGGAGCATCTAAATGAGGCGCACATGTAAGATTACCCCAACCAGCTTGTGTTATGGGCACAGGTGGAGTGTGTGTAGGCTGATTATGTGGCTGTGTGGGGACTGAAGGCCCATGTATTGGCTTTCTATGCATTGCCTGTTACTACAGAGAAGGTGTTACGATGTTCCTAAGTTAACCAGTTAAACATTTTCACAAGTGTTTCTTAGTCTGAGCATCTTACTTTATTCTAGCAGGAGGCTGGCTCTGGACCTCATCAGGAAGCTTCGAGAGCTGCTATTTGGATGTTTTAGTAAGACAGATAGTCATTCTGTTTCAGGACCATGGTGTGGTAGATACGGCCCAGGACCAGGGGGAGTTCAGGGACTTGGGCTTGCTATCAACTCTGCCCTGAACGCACCAGGGATTCTGAGGAAGTCCCTTAACATATCCCTACTCAAGGTGGTCCATGTACCAGAGGCTTTTAGCATTGCCTGGGAGCTTGTTAGAGATGCAAACTCTTGGGCCCACCCCAGACCCACTGAATTAGAATCTGCATTTAACAAGCCCCCAGAGAATGGTTTGCACATTCAGTGGGAAAATACACCCTTCACCCGTCTGAACCTCCAGGTCCTAATCCATAACTAAAGGAGTTTGACTGTATTATCCCTTAAAGTTGACAGGTCTGTGATGGAGCAGGAGTGGGGCAGGGTTCTATCTGAGTCCTGGCTGCAGGGTCACCCCAGTTGCCTTCTCTCACTCTGTCTCTCCCCTGCAGCCGACAAGGAGGCTGACGAGTATTACATGAGACGGCGGCACCTGCCCGACCTGGCTGCCCGCGGCACCCTCCCCCTCAATGTCATCCAGATGTCTCAACAGAAGCCGTTGCCACGGGAACGACCCCGCCGGCCCATCCGGGCCATGTCCCAGGACAGGGTCCTGTCCCCGGATCGGGGCCTGCCGGATGACTTCAGCATGCCCTATGACCGCATCCTGTCCGACGAACAGCTGCTCTCCACGGAGCGCCTGCACTCCCAGGACCCGCTGCTGTCCCCAGAGCGGACGGCCTTTCCCGAGCAGTCGCTGTCCAGGGCCATCTCGCACACGGACGTCTTTGTGTCCACACCCGTGCTGGACCGCTACCGCATGAGCAAGATGCACTCTCATCCCAGTGCCTCCAATAACTCGTACGCCACCCTGGGCCTGAGCCAGACGGCAGCCAAGCGCCACGCCTTTGCCTCACGCAGACACAACACAGTGGAGCAGCTGCACTACATCCCGGGCCACCACACCTGCTACACAGCCAGCAAGACCGAAGTGACCGTGTGACCGGCGGGGCAGGGCTGGGGCTGCTGGGCGTGGCAGAGCAGAGCAGGGGCCAGGAGGGGCCGGGAGCAGAGCTTCTAGCCTTGCCACTCTCCCTTCCCTCGTCCCCTCTGTAGGAAGTGGGGGTGGGCCACCTTTGCCCAAAAAGCCATACCCCCGGGGACACAGCCCCGATGACCTGGTTCAATACGCTTAGACCCAGGACCAAGAGCAATCACTCTTGCTCCTCCAGAAGAATCAATGGGGAGTGAGGAGGGGGCCAGGCCCCATTCTTACCCCCGACCACCTTCGCCAACTCCCTTTCCATCCCGCGCCTCCTTCTCCCTGTCCAGGGGACTCAGCTGCAGGTTCTGTCAGCAAAGAGACCCTTGCTTGACCGTGGTCTGAAGCTGCCTGGGTTTGAAGGGGCCAGCGGGTCCAATCAGTGGGCTGACCGAATAGGCTACTCGGTCTCATTCATTTACCTAGAACCGCATCACAGAAATCTTCTAGTGCCTAAAAACTGCCTGCTCGCTCTCTCAGAGCCAGGGAGCTGCTGTGTCCATAAGCACAATAATGATTCTTTTCTTGCCTGCTGGAACTCTCTGGTCCCCACTGAGTGACCCTTCCTTTGCTGACCCCTGAGGGCCCAACCCTGGCCCTGTGCCCCTCCCCTCAACCCCAGGACCAGGAGGGGTTCCCTTCCTTCAGCTGCCTCCCCATTGGTGGGAACTCTGCCCCCTTCCAGCTGACTGCCCGCCCATAAGGACCCTGGGCCTGTCCTGTTAGCGGGCTGTGCTCCTCCCCTGGGCCTGTCCTGTTAGCGGGCTGTGCTCCTCCCCTGGGCCTGTCTTGTTAGCGGGCTGTGCTCCTCCCCTGGCCCTGAGGACTTCACCCTTGAGTTCTCTGGGGTTTTGGCTGTAGCCTTCGCAGAGGGGAGTAGCGATGGGGTGCTGGCCCTCCCAGACACCCGATCATCTCCACACTCCCTCCAGGCCTCTAGACCTGACCATGACTGCCACTCTGGCCGCCTTCTCCACCCCTGCTCTGCTCCCAGGAGGCACCTGCGGTGGCCCGAGAGCCAGGGTGGGGAGGGCCACTGTGATGCGCGGGGTCTCGGGCTCAACATTCGCATCCTGCAGGGCTCCACCTGTTCCCACATGCACCTCCAGCAGGACCCAGACAGAAGTTTCTAGAGAGCAGCTCTTCAGCCCCCAGACAAGAAGGATGAGAGGTGGTTGTCCTGCACCCTCTCTGCCTATCCTTCCTTCCCCATCTCTGTCTACCTGCTCAGTTCAGAGATCACTCCTACTGCCTGTCTCCCCTTCCCCCATATCCTCCCTGCAACTTTATTCTTCCTGGCTGTTCCTTCTTCAGATCCGTGCCTCCTCTGGATCAAAGGGACAAAGACCTATTAGCAAAAGCAAACGAAGGTCCTCCAGGCGACTGGCCTAGGGGCTAACTGAGCAGGTCCCCACAGTATGGACCCTTTCTGCAGGCACTGGGGCACCTGGTAGACCATGGTCCTCAGCTCTGTTGAGGGACCACCACTGCCCGCCGACCTCAGCCTCTTCCCCGCCTCCAGCCTGGGGGTTGGCATGGTGTGACGGCCTCCTGGGGAGGTGACAGTGAATTCAGCAGCATTCGCTCCCCCAAGACCAGAGAGCCTGGTGGGGAAAAGAAGGGGTTCCCTCATTCTCAGGGCCAGGGCACCCGCTGGGTTGGGGCTGGGGGAATCAACTTCAGGCTATTGCGTGAAGGTGTGATCTAAAAACAGTCAGATCCAACAGCAGTGCCCTTATAAATGGGGTTTTACCTGCCCTCAGTTCTGCACTCATGGCCCTTTAAAAAGGCGAGTGTAGAAGGAGAATTTATTGGTGCCAGCCCTGGAGACTTTTAATCTAACCAAGTCCACAAGCCACAGAGAAAGCAATGGACTGTGTCCTTTCACTGATTTCAAGAGTTCCAAAGCTCTCATCTCCTTCTCCCCTCCCCAGGGTGTGCCTCCCAACAGGAACAGGAAACCATCACCCTGGATCTTAGGGGGATGGAGGCTGGGGGTTGTGAAAGCCACCCTCAGCCCCCACACTGGGGACACACTCCTGGAGTTGTGCGGCTGGAAGGCCAGGGACTACCCTCTCCACTTTCCTCCCAACAGACACATAAACCTTCTTAGGGCTGGTCCCCAGGGGTTTATGAGTTTGTTCCAGAAGATGAGGCTAAGAGGGTTGGAAAGGAAGAAGTGAGTCTGAATAGAGCAGGTGGCTCCCAGCTGGGCCCCTGAGCCCAGCACCTTTGAATCCTCTAATCTGTGGCCATCCCTGGGAAGGCAGGATGCTGGTGGTGAGGGGAAAGGACCTGAGTGGCTGAGAATGCCCTTCCCAGGTGTCTACATGCAGGTATACACCAAACCAGAAAGCTGATCCCATCTCCAGTGTCAAAGCTTCTCAGCACCAAGTTCTCCAGCCCCCAGGGTGACACTTTTCCCCAGGGGTCCTCCCCAAGCCCTGTCTCTGACAGGGTTTCTGTCTGTCTCAGGGGTTGTTGATGAGTTGATTCCAAGATATTTCTCATCCCAGCCTTACCACTGTCTGGCTGAAAGTATCTGATGTCAGTTGGGTTGGAAATTCTACTGCAATGCTTACTTCTTTTTGAGGATTTCTTCTGCTTCACCTTTGGGTCTAGAAGCAAGGAGTGAAGGGAGGGAGAGAGGGAGGAAGGAAAGGAAGGAGGGAAGAAAAAAGAAATAGAGATAGGTCTACAAACTTGCTCCAATTCAGTCCCACATTTCAAAATCCAGAAAACTGTGTCCTAGCTGGGACACAGAGGTATCCCATTTATTCAGCTGTCCCATCCATCTTTATGGAACAAGCAAAGCCACATCACTAGGCAAGTTCACGTAGCAGATAAAAGAGGCTTCTGGGGCTGGAACCTAGATGCCATGATGAACCAGGCTGGTGGCCTCTACCATACATAGAATTACCATCTACCCTTACAGTAAAAGCCTCCCTCCCCCTCACAAAGGAAGCCTAAAGCCCAAGATTTCCCTCCCCTTGTTTTATTCATTCTTGCACATTATTGCTCTAACAGGAATGAACTGGAATCTGCACAGGTTCTCTCCTGCCCCGAAAGTTCTGCCTGGTCTCCTTGGCCTCTGGTGGCACTGAAGCTCTCATAATCCCTCCTGCACCTCCACCTTCCCTGTCTTGCTCCAGGCTCCTGGCTCCATGCCTTCCTGCGTCAAAAAGGCTTTGCCAAGAATTCCTTCACCTCCTAACAGGGCTTCTGCCCTCAGGGCTCCCCCAGTGTCTTGGGAGTGTCTTGGGCCATGCATCTGCCTCTTAGAAAGTTCCAACCTTGCCCCCAATTCAAATTTCTCCTCCCCTCTTTCCACTCTCCCTCCCAGAAACTCCTGATTTCCAGAAAACCTGATTTCAATGCCTGGTCACTCCTTCCTTCCTCTCATCTCCCTCTTCCTCCATCTACCTTCCTCTATTCCTAATTTCTTTTCCCTGGTCTTGCTATAATCTCCAGCTCTAAAAATCAGAGCTCTCAGTGAAAACAATGGAAGAATAGGACATTCTTTGGGTCTTCTGTTTGCCTCACTGGTGTATCCTTCATCTCCTGCCCCTGCGAGTTGATACCCCAGTGCACGGAGCCAAGGGCTTTCCCCCTCTGAGCTCTGGGAGGGAAGGGAATGGAGCTCTGGGTTTGAGATGTCATGGCCTGTGATGGTCAGTTTGGTTCCTGCCACTAGCAAGTCCCCTGAAGCTCCCAACCCAGCCTGATGTTAGCCCAGAAGCTCCTGCTCTGGCCAAAGACTCCTATCCTTGAGGGCTCTCAGCCACTGCTCCAACACACTTGCCCCCTTCCTGCTTGTGTATGTCACCTATCCTCCTTCGTCCACAAAGACTTGAGGGCCTCCTGAGTCTCCAAGCATGGAGCAATATCCACACCAACATCCCTGCCATCAAACTCAATCCATTTTCTTCAGAGACACCTTGTCTGTCACCAGCCTCCAACTTCATATTCCTTCCACAGGCAACTGTGCACTTGACCCAAGGTAAAATGAAAGGGCTGCCAATCACTCGGACTCCAGAAGGCGCCTGCCCTGAGAAAAGCTGGCATGTTACCTCCCACATACATTTCCTGTCATCCTCTCCGAATCTGGGAAATTTTGCTCTGGAGTATTTTCAAGAAAGCGCATTGTGTTTTAATGAAGTATTTTTCAGGGTTCAAATGTTATTTTTTATACATGCAGCATTTTAATGGCAGATTCAATATGAAGGACATGTCTTCCTGGGCTCTATATTTGATTTTGGAAGGCAGCATACTCTCGGAGAAAAAAAGCACAGGGCTGAGGCTCTGGAGACACAGCTTCCAGCCCTGGCTTTGTCTCCGAGGGGGAGTCATGTTCCCCACTCAGTGCCTCAGTTTCCCCATCTGTAAAATGAGGGGCTTTGACTAGATGAGCTCTGAAGTTTCATCCAGCTCTTACACTGTAGGGCTTTCATTCCCTGCCAGCACCTGCTCTCCCCGTTCCTCCCCACCTCCACTGAGCTGCACACATCCCACAACGCCTGCCCCACAGCGATGTCCTCAGATGTCCTGGACAGCCACCGCACTCCTCACTAGACCCTGGGGTGGGCCTGATGGGCTCGATCACCCAGGGATGCCCTCGTACCTGAAGTTTAAGGGCCTAACGATTCAATAGGTCACCAACTGTGTGCCATGGAAGCCCTCTTGTAGAGACACGCCTAAATCATCCTAAGTGACTGTGGAATTCTGGGGAATTCTGAGTTTGGAGTTTCCATTTGGATACGGTCCTTATAGCTGGAGGGAGGCAGTTCCAATTTCAGAGAGAGAGAGCTGGCTGGAGAGAAAGGTCTGGAAGTTTGCCCACAAGGGCATGAAGTTTGTACTTGAGGGCAGCTGGGAAATTCATTTCAAGCTGCAGAGGAACATGTGCACAGGCTGTTGTGTGGCAATGAATGTCATGATATCCCACTCTGAAATATGTCTCCTGAAGACCAAGTCTGGATACTGAGGCTCCATTCCAACTGGAGGAGGAGGCATCACTATCTGGGCTGCTAGGAAGGGGCATTCACCCCATCCTAGTACCTTTCTAGTCCTTTTCATGACACTACCGTCCTCCCGGTGAAGGCTTGTGAAGCAAGAATGGAGAGTCCAAGTTTGTTATCATCAAACTCATCTTGTAAATCAGCAAACACATGAACCTTCCATCAGTCAGAGAAATAATGTTGTGGCTGTGTGTTTCCTTAATGCTCTCCTTCCTGAGGGAGGAGAAGACCCTGCTTAACTTTGCTGCCCACCCTGCAGTGACCCCTGAATGCCACACCATGGGAGGACTCATTCATTGGCTTTGTAGTGGCAAATATTCCTCTAGTTCTATAACTCAACTAGACATTTTGTAGTAAAGAATTCTTGAAATTCTCTAATAAAAAGCAATTCTTACTGTAATATTTTTAGTTTGGGGACACAATTTCCTAAGGGGGGATTAATGAACATTTTTATGCATTAGCCCAATTTATGAATTCCATGTTTATTATATGGTAGTACTGATGAAAAGTACCTTTCTATCTGTATCTTTGCAGTTTCTTCGTTACTCACACGTAAGCTTCATGGTAAGCAGTGCTCTAGTAACTGCTTCTCTGTACAAATCTCATCGTTCTACTTACCTGTCAAAGCACATTCTACATGTACTGTAAACAGATACACTTTAGTAAGATTTAGTCTTAAGGATTTTTCCACTTTTGTCAGTAACAGATATTTATGGATTAAAAAATAAAGCCGTTTCAACATAACGTGTGTCTCTTTAAGTAGCCACATGCTGACTTTTACAGAGTCAAAACCAAAAGTAATTAAAAAGCAAGAAAGAATGTAGAAGGTCATTGGAGTTGGGGGCAGAAGCAAAGATTAACCGCAAATAGCAGCTAGAGAACTTTGAGAGTGAAAGGAGTGTTTTAAAACTGGATTGTGCTGATGGTTGTACAACTGTATAAATTTACTAAAAATCACAAAAGTTTATACTTGCAATGGGTGACTGTTACGATATACCAATTAAACCACAATAATGCTTTCTACAATGGGTACTATGAGGAATGTGGGAAGACAGGCCTAGGACAAGTGTCAATGGACAAGGTATACTAATTCAAAGTAGAATTACTAGGTTGGTGCAAAAGTAATTGAGGTTTTTGCCATTAAAAGTTGAAACGGCTTTATTTTATAATTAAAAGTTTTTGCCATTAAAAGTAAAGGCAGAAACTTCAATTACTTTTGCACCGACCTAATAGAAGTTCTGGCTCCTTATCTGTCCTCATTTAGCCCAGAACTGTTTAATATTCTTGGACATTAGGTCTTAGTCTGGTCTTTGAGTTAGTTCTTGTAGTTACCATGGGTAATTGGAGTACAGCCAGTTAAGTGTCCAGGCCATTTAACCCAGAGAATCAAATTGCACCATGAGAATTTATTTAGATTTGGAGTTTTGTTCAACACTCTCTTTTTCTGGACATGTTTTTAATGTTTTTAATATTATTTCTTTGGCACATGTTCACTTTTGCTGTTAAAGTCATCTGTTTTCTGTTTCTGAATTTTCACCAGAACCTCAATACCAGTGGGCTCAGGTTCAGCAAACAAAGTATTGCCAAACGGGAAAGTTGGCTAAACACCCAATTTCAGCACCTCCACAGTTCCTAGAATCCACAGTCAGTCACACTCTCTTACCAACTCCCCAACTCCCTTGTAAATAAAACGCTTCTCATTGAAGGCATTGGACTTATTTCCAAAAATCCTCTCATTTTCTCCTATCACTGGCATTCATTACCTAGGACAAAGTTACAAACCCGTTTATTATTGTACATTATAACCCATAACCACACATACTCTGAAATGTATTTACTCATTACAACAATCACTATAGCAGTGCATCTAAGTTATAGTGTCTCTAACCTGTTATGACTCACAGCTAGTACACACACACACACACACACACACACACACACACACATACACATACGACAAGTACAGGAAAGCCTCATTAATCTATATCCATTATTGGAAAGAACCCTCATCCTCCCCCAAAAAAAACCCAAATTCTGAATTGGGGAATGTTTTTTAGCGAAGTGTAATTTAATTATAATGCTTAAACATACACATAATGACTAAATTAAGACTAAAACATGTTCCCTAATAGAAACTCTGAGGAAATATTCCTTACTGAATATGTAAGAATAATATGTGACTAAAATTAAAACGGTCAAGAGGTATGGGTCAGAGAGCTCTCAATATGCTTTAATGGTGCTTCTGAAATATTTTAAAAGACTTTTCTCAAAAAAGCTAAATATCTCCCTTTAAATATTCTTAACTTTAACAATTTGTTCAACTTTTTCTCTTTGGTCCTCAAAGGTAAACCTCCAGTCAGACCCTGACCACAGCTGTCACTAATTCCGAATTCGTGAGATCTGAATAAATGAAGTTTTAATACACCATCATTAACAAGTCAAGGCCAACAAAACACTCATGTTGGAAGCTGAGATTCTAGGAGTTTTGGACAGCTTTCCACCTGCAGTGTCACGTTGAACACTAATTTTCTTCTTTCTCCTCTCTGGTTTAGCATGAGAATGAAGCTCAAAACCCCTAGGGAGTAGCAAGAAAGATTTCCTTCAAGGATCTAAAAAGACCTAGGACACTCACTATTTAGGCTACAAATGTTAGGAATGGAAAACCGAGAAAGGGTTTGGGAGCAGAGGCTGGAAAAGCGGTGCCTTGAAAGTACCAGAATAAGGGAATCAATGACTTTTATGTGCTGGATGTGTTGACCAATGTCATTTTTGGGCCTTCGTTTTCTCATTTGTAACCATCGGAGAATTTGATAGACTCAAGATCCTTCCAGTGTCTGATATTTTATCACTTAATTATCACAAAACAATACTCGCATTGTATCTGGGCTTCTAGGTAGCTGAAAGGGCTTGTGAAGCACCCATCCTACTGTCTTCCTCAGCCCTGTCCATCTTAACTTTCCCATCCCTATCAAAACAGGATGCAGTTGAAAAGTACTGGACTGGAAGTGAGGAGACCTTGTTCCTTGTACTGGCTCTGCCAAAATTTTGTTGTGTGATCTAGAAAAACTTATTTCTCCTCTTCAAATCTCAATATTCTCATTTAAAACAAAATGAGTAGCCCAGATGAGGCAATCTTTAAAATGCGTCTCAGCTTCTTTAGTCTCCGCTTTGGTGACTTTGCCAAGAATTTACAAGGAATTGGTGAGCTTAGCTGGTGTGGATCATGGCAGAAGGGTAGAGTGGATGTGAAGAAGGAAAAAACCCTTAGCTGGAGCCACCACTTATGAGGTAGTATCTTCCCATTTGTCAGCATGGTCTACCCTTGTGTCAACAAATCGCTATAGAGGAAGCAAAAATATTGAATGAGAGGAAGAACAAGGTCCTCAGAAAACTGTCTCTTTTGTTTGACGTTTTTGTGATTCCCCAAAATCTACAAACTGCCTTTCAAAGAAATTTCAAATAATACATTTTCACAGAAAGTTCTCAGCAGTTCATTATTTTACAGTGTTTTGCCATTAGAAATAGAGCTCATATGCGTGTTGCAGGACCAGCGCACTCTCCACAAAGAAGAGAGAATGTTTTTTTGCCTCCAGCCTCTATCCAAGTTCTGGAGATGTGTGGCAAAGGCAGTATACTAAGGCTTTTGCCCTTATTCCCAAGCGTGTGTACCTTAACGCTTCCTTCCTGGAGCATTTAGAAGAGCTACTCTTACTGGTTCACCACGGCAATCATGGAGAAGATCTCCTCTGCTACATAAGGCAGGGGGTCCATACATTGTCTTTATTTTAGACTTAGAGGAAACTAAAAACTGTCATCTAATCCAGTGCTACTCAAACTGTGGTCCCTAGAGCAGCAACATCAGCATTCCCTCAGAGCTCATTGCAATGCAGATTCCCAGTGCCCACCCCAGACTTTCCGAATCAGAATCTCTGGGGGTGGGGCCCTGGAATTTGCATTTTAACAAGATCCTTAGGTGATTCTATGCACATTAATGCTTGAGAAGCATACCATTTTGCCTTTTTTTTTTTTTTTCAGTTTTGAAATTTTATAACCCTATGACAAAAATAAAGACTCGGAACTCTGGGAATCAGAGTAGCCTTGGTCTATATAGCCTGACGATTTTAGGCAACCAGCTTCAGTGACAAGATTAGAACAAAAATGGGTGTACAGAGGATTAAGCATTTAGGAAATGAGGATAAAGCTGGGGTAGGGTGTATAAACTCAACAAGTTTAATAGAAGGCGGGGCGTGGGTGGCTCACACCTGTAATCCCAGCACTTTAGGAGGCTGAGGCAGGCGGACCACGAGGTCAAGAGATGGAGACCATCCTGGCCAACATCATGAAACCCGGTCTCTAATAAAAATACAAAAATTAGCCGAGTGTGGTGGCACATGCCTGTAGTCCCAGCTACTCGGGAGGCTGAGGCAGGAGAATCGCTTGACCCCAGGAGGCAGAGGTTGCAGTGAGCTGAGATCTCGCCACTGCATGCACTCCAACCTGGGCAACAGAGTGAGACTCCATCTCAAAAAAAAAAAAAAAAAAGTTTAATAGAAGAGAAATTATGTGACTATTGGACAGCATCATAAAGATGAATCTTTAAGGATTCCCCAAACCAGTGTCAAAATTTAAAGTCAAGGGAGAACAAGGAAAGGATGGGAAAACACAAGATCCATTTCCTCAGGCACAGCAGGAGGACAGAGTGGGCAGGGCTGCTCCAGTGCAGCTTCTTGGGAAGGCAAGATGGCGGCCACTATGAGAGATGAGAAAGGGCTGCTCAGGGTGGTTTTTCTGGAGGGTCCCAATCTTCTTGGTAGTATATGAGATGGAGTCATTGAATCAGGTAGGACAGGGTGGATTCTGCTATGGTGATAAATAACTCCCAAACTCCTTAAGACACCAAAGGATTATTTTTCACTCCCCCTTTGCTGTAGATCAGCGAGGGCCTCTGTGGTACTTCCCCATCCTTACTCAAAAGCCCAGAAATAGGGGAGCAGCCTCTATCAGCAATGTTACCATCATCCATGGCAGAGAAAAAAGAGAACTCTAGGGGGGCCCCACAAGGACAATTAAATGGTAGCAGAGAGTGGCACATACCACTTCTACTCACATCTTCTTGTATGAATCTGGCCACATGGACCCACCCCACCAAAGGGGAACCAAGAAGTGTGATTCTACCTTATTGCAGGATAATGGAAAATATCCAGTGAGCAGCACCAATGACTACCATAGTCACCATGTTGAGTTTAGAGCAAAAGATTGGGAATTTATGTAGACAAAGGTCCCCTTCCCTATCACCATGATAAAACCATCAAAGTGTTCTTTTTTAAGGCAGATGAAACATTTCTGCAGCCAACTTATTATATATGAAGCCAGTGGTGTGGGAGCATGTCCACTGAGCAACCTCTTTATGATAAGACATCTATGAAGTGTTGAGAAAGTATCCCATAAACAGATCATCTATTCTTCAGTTCCAACCTCAGGGCTCCAGAGAGGACAGTGGATACGAAATGCTAACAGTAGATTCTGTGGAATCGCATCAAGATATTCTCCTACAACATGTAATGATTTTAAACTGTGGTGGTTTCCACCTACCCCCCTTTCCTTTTGCCATAGTCTTTTCCTCGGTACTCCAAACAACAGTCACCCTCCATCTACTCTGCCCTCAGGGAAAAGGTAGACACCAGAGGAAGAAGTCTTTGTTCAACCTTGACTTTCAAAATAGACTTTTTTTCAAGCCCACAGGGCAAAAATTGTCATGTAATTGCAAGAGCCTTATAGTAGAAAGAGAAAGTGTTTTCTCTGACAATGAAAGCTGACCTTTTAGTATCAATGAGCCAAGCCTGGAAAGCTTGAGTTTTTATAATAAGCCACAGAGTAGACAGCATATGGGATGTGGTGGAAGAGCATGTCCTGCTATACAAGGCAAAGAGAAATATCCTCCTGCACTGGGGAAAAACCTCAAGTACAATCAAAGAAGGCAGAAAGAAAGCAAGATATGTGAATCCCTGAGATGTCCTGATCACCCACTATGGGGTGGGCTGGTAGGGAAAGAGGGAGCGGGGAAAGTAGACAACTGAATCCTCCAGATAGATTGGAGAATCTGAGGGTAGGACACATTTCTGCCTGGCTTCCTGCCTAGATCTTAGGGAGGTAAATTCCTAATGAATGTTCCATGCCATCATGACAGTGATGGAAGCATGGAAACAGCAGTGAGACAGGACTACTATCTGTCAGGACAGAGAGATGGTCCTTCACTCAACCCCAGACTTCCAGAGCTCCTAAGTGATACCCAGAAGACAAGTACCCTGGCTAGGAATTTAAAGGCTATCTCCAAAGACTGCATATCTCAGAGCTCACAACAGCAGAAGACCACCATTACAGAGAAATGAAGTTAAGCACAAATTTACACATTTGAGTTACAGCCATAAAGTGTCAAACAGGCACATCAATATCCTAAGACCCAAAGTCTTTCAAAAGCGGTTCTCAAACCTTTTTGTCTCAGGACGTCTTTACACCCTTAAAAGTTATTGAGGGCCACAAAGAGCTTCAGCTTGTGTGGGACTTAACAAAATACAATTATCATACTCAAAATTAAAATAGAGAATTTAAAATGTATGTATTAATTTATTTGACATTAAGAACAATAAATCTATGATGTGCTAACATAAATAACATATGATTATGGGAAATAACTACATTTTCCAAAAAAAAAAAGAATTAGTAAAAAGAGTGGAATTGTTTTACATTTTTTGCAAAGTTCTTTAATGTTGTGCTTACTAGAAGATAACCAGATTCTGATGTCTGCTTCTGCAGTTACTCTCTTGCAGTATAACATCTCATGCAGCCCCCAAAGGCAGCCTGGTGAACACAGGAGGAGGAAGGGAAGCTCCAAAAGAGGAAAGAGAGAGAAGCCCATTTTTTCCCCCTGCCAGTGGTCAGCCCAAAGTAAAGCTGAGTTGAGGGCTGGAAGAAGCTTTAGTTTTACAGTAATTTGGAAGCTGTTAATATTACAATGGTCTGGGACTACTAATCATTAGGCTGGGAAATTACAAAATGGCTTTCTATTTTCTAACAATAACCTGAAAAGTAGGGAAGGGGAAAAAAGAATGAAATTTCTTACTGGTGACACACTTGGGTTTACTTGCTTGGCATAATGGTTATATAAGCAAACACACCTGGCAAAGGACCTGTGCAAAATACCCCTGATTGAGGAAGAAGGAATGTTGTACTAAAGACTTGAAGGAGGGGCATACAATTACAGGATTAAGGAACTATATGAGATCCTTGATAGACTACAAGAAGAGAAGATAAGTCTTTTATGAACAAGGAACAATCTTCATGAGAGAACAAGACAGGATAGAAAGGAGACGAGATTCATGGACATCTGGGTCTTTGCCTTCCATCAATCATCCTGGCCACCATCCTATGTCTCCCACACCTCTTGATAATAGACTCCAACCCTACTTCGTCACCAGTGTAGGCACATGGCTCAAGCCAGACCAACTGCAGTCTTTTTCTTTAATTTCAGACAGAAAAGTAAAGAGAGAAAATTTCTTCCTTTTCAGGGACTGGACTTTAATGATACAAATCTAGGGCTACCGTAGCCTTGTCCTACACTATATGGGGAAAGAATGAAGGTGATGAAAGAGGAATAATGAAAGCTAACATTCACTCAATGCTAACTGTGCACTTGGCACTATCAAAGCACTTTGCAGGCATTAACCCATTGAATCCTCACACCATCTCTTATGAGGTTAGAATTACTGCGTGTCCCATTGCTAAGGAATTTGCCCACATCCTAAGGAAAAGGAGAAGCCATTGATGGGCTATGGGATGTATAGGAGGAAGATTAAGGTCACCCTTCAGAAGATGACTCCTGTAGAGCTCTCCTGTAGAACATGGATTTGATGAAGTTCATGTTGAAGGACAGGTAGACCAGTGAGGAGCAGTGTGGTATTATGCTGAGAAATGCACCAAATCAGAGCTTTGGGTGTGGCCTTCAAATTTCAGTTGCAGAGAGCAACATAGTGGTCATTTAAGGATTCTGAGTCATTTTCTGGTTATTTTAAAATTATACTGACCAGGAGCGGTGGCTCACACCTGTAATCCCAGCACTTTGGGAAGCTGAGGTGGGCAGATCACCTGAGGTCAGAAGTTCAAGACCAGCCTGGCCAACACGGTGAAACCCTGTCTCTACCAAAAATACAAAAATTAGCCAGAGGTGGTGGTGCACTCCTGTAATCCCAGCTACTCGGGAGGCTGAGGCAGGAGAATTGCTTCAACCTGGGAGTTGGAGGTTGCAGTGAGCTGAGATTGTGCCACTGCACTCCAGCCTGGGCAAGGGAGCAAGACTCCATCTCAAAAAAAAAAATTATACTGAATGATCTGAATTATTGATTTTTAAAAATGTACACTAATATACTACTTAGCAGTAGCTTGCATTTATCACAAATCCTCTTTCCATTTATCTTCTATCTAGGACTGTGATTATTCTGATGTATAATATGCTTAAAAGTCAGGATTGTGTGTGTGTAAAATGTGTAGATAAAAGAATAAGTAAATATATCAATAAGTAAATTATGTTAGCACTAGGTGGTGGGACTCTATCTGATTTATAGTGATTTATTTATATTTCTTTTTATTTTCTATCATTTCTAAGCATATATTATGCCTATGTGCAGAAAATAATCAGTATTTGTCATGTTACCAATATCATAGGATCATCATATATAAATCTATAATAAATGCATATATGTATAAAATGTGTGTACATAGATCGTCCCTGACTTATGGTGGTTTGATTTACGACTTTTTGACTTTACAATGGTATGAAAATAATACATGTTCAGTAGAAACTGTACTTTGAATTTTGACTTTTTCTTGGGCTAGCCTTATGTGGTACAATACTGTCTCACGACGCTGGGCAGCAGCCAGGAGCCACAACTCCCAGTGAGCCCCACGATCACGAGGGCAAACAACCAATTCAAGGGCAAGCAACCAATTCTGTTCTCTACAGTGTACTGTTGTCAATAAATCACATAAGACATTCAACACTTCATTAGAAAATATGGCTTTGTGATAGATAAGTTTGCCCAACTGTAAGCTAATATAAGTGTTCTGAGCACGTTTAAGGTAGGCTGGGCTAAGCTATGATGCTCAGACGGTTAGGTGTATTCAATGCATTTTTGACTTACAATATTTTCAACGTATAATGAATTTATCAGGACGATTACCCATCAAAAGTTGAGGAGCATCTGTGCATGGGTGCATGCATTCGTGTATGTGTGTATGTGTAACAAAATGACTAGAAGAACTATTCCAAATTACTAATGGTGTTAGTGAATCTTGGTAATTTTTAAATTTCTTTTTACTTTAATGTATTTCCCAGTTTTCCATAATAAGCATGCATTACTTTTTTAATGGAAAAAACAAAATTCATTCTTTTAATATTGAAAAGAAGTGAGGTTGGAGGGCTCACTTTAAACAAAGATGCCACACCTCCCTGAAAATGGAGCAGCAAATGTTTTGGCCATTCTCCAGAAGGGCCTTCTACATAAAGCCACAATACTCATATGATGGTTGGCTTAAATTAGGAAAACTCAGTGGAACTGTGAGCAACTCTACTGAGCATCCACCTTAAGGTGGATCTTTGCCCCCTTTTTCTTTGTTTCCCAGGGCAGGGCTTTTATCACTGGATAATTAGCTCTGCCTTTTTTATGAAGTACTTCTAGCTGTGACTGGGGAACTGGTGGATTAGGGGTTGCAACAGGGCCAGGTGGGCTGGGTGAATGTCATGCCCTCTCTAGTCTGTCCACACCCCATCACTCCCTACTGGATTCCTTATAAGTCAATTGCTACTGCCTTTAAAAAGAATTCCTGGCCAGGTGCGGTGGCTCACACCTGTAATCCCAACACTTTGGGAGGCTGAGGCAGGTGGATCACCTGAGGTTGGGAATTCGAGACCAGCCTGACCAACATGGTGAACCCCCATTTCTATGAAAAATACAAAATTACCCAGGCATGGTGGTGCATGCCTGTAATCCCAGCTACTCGGGAGGCTAAGGCAGGAGAATCACTTGAACCCAGGAGGCGGAGGTTGCATTGAGCCGAGATCACACCATTATACTCCAGCCTGGGCAACAAGAGTGAAACTCCATCACAAAAAAAAAAAAAAAAAAAAAAAGAATTTCTATGCTATCTCTGAGTCTTAGCCTAATATTATATTTGTTAGAGCCTTTAGGAGGTGGTGAGTACTACATCAAATTAGAGAACAAGTCCCATCTAAAAAGAGCTGTATTTATCAGCTGCAGCCAATCATTATAACACAGAAATGCCAGCCCAAGATAGCCTCTATTTCATATTTTTAAAGGATTAAAAGACACTGATTTTTAAATGATGTTAATACATTTGAAAAAAAAAAAAAAAAAACACTTTCTGGGCCAATGAGTTCTGGCTAAATACAATAGCTTTGTGAGCCATGATTTGACTAGTCAACTAAAAAAATATATGACCTCCAAGTCAAATAGTCAGTACTAGGATTCCTTGTTTTCCCATATCTGTAGCAGCTCTTAACCACTGATACTGAATACTATGCATCGCCCCTATAATTCTGAAAAATAGGTCTGGCACCCATAAATGAGTAATACCTTGACCCAAAAGAATGGCCAGGGCATTTCAAGAACCCACAAGATCATGGACCAGAATTGTTAGACATAAACATCTCCTTTGGATATTGAAAATTGTGGATGCAATCACACTTCCTGGTAGGTCATGAGATTTAGGTTTTTACAGTAGAAAGTATTGGCTACATAAAGTGTCATTATACAATACTGGGCAGAGCATAATCTATACGAGCCTTTGACAGAGCTTTGAGCTGGCCTTGAGACATTTTGCTTACTTCCAAGATGCCCTTTTAACAGACCAGTAAAGCTTTGGAAGATTCTGAACCAGACCAGTCTTTGTTTTCACTGTGTAGCTGTGAGACTCCTGGGAAGCTATGTCACCCAGAAAAAGTCATTGTAGCAGTAAATTGAAATCATGTCAAAATATAGCAGAAAGAGAAAGATGAAATACCAAATCCCAAACATCTAAACCTCTCCTCAAACTGCCACCTCTAACTGCAAAATCTTAGAGGGAAATATATGCAACCAGAAGAGAACAAAGTAAAGAAGCATTTATGATTATCTAGGGCAATGTAGAATTTTAGTGAACTAAATTTAATCAGAACACTCAGGCCTTAATAGATCTAGGCAACTCCATTTCAAGGCATGTTCCAGGTGAGCTTATGCTAACCATGGGGGAGAAAGATCTCAAAGGAAGAAAGGCCAAATAGGAAAAAAAAAAAAAGGGCAAAAAGGCCTGCCTTTCTTCTAGAAAAGAGTACCTCTAGCCCAGTCTCATTTATCCAATTCTAGCCAGCAAGCATGTTCAACAAGTATTTGTGTTGGGGCAGTGGGATTGGAGGGAAGATGGGAGAGTGCAGTGTGGAGAACCAAAGTGAAATTGTCAGAGGTGTTTGAACCAGAGCAACTCCATCTTGAGTAGGGGCTGGGTAAAATGAGGCTGAAACCTTCTGGGCTGCATTCCCAGGAGGTTAAGGCATTCTAAGTCACAGGATGAGACAGGAGGTCAACACAAGATACAGGTCATAAACACCTTGCTGACAAAACAGTTTGCAGTAAAGAAGCCAGCCAAAACCCATTCAAACCAAGATGGCAACCAGAGTGACCTCTGGTCGTCCTCACTGCTACACTCCCACCAGTGCCGCAGCAGTTTACAAATACCATGACAATGTCAGGAAGTTACCCTATATGGTCTAAAAAGGGGAGGCATGAATAATCCACCCCTTGTTTAGCATATAATGAAAAAATAACAATAAAAATGGACAACCAGCAGCCCTTGGGGCTGCTCTGCCAATGGGGTAGCCATTCTTTTAGTCCTTTACTTTCTTAATAAACTTTTTTTCATTTTACTGTATGGACTTGCCTTGAATTTTTTCTTGCACAAAATCCAAGAAATCCTCTCTTGGGATCTGGATCGGGACCCCTTTCCAATAACAAAAGGGAGGGGGTTGGCCCCTCTTTTCCCAGAGAGCAATCCTTACCCTCTCTTCTCCTCTGGACACGTGAAGGAAGAGTGTCTCTTGTGGTTCACTCAAAGTTTAACCTCTTTAAAAGTTCCAACCCCCTAGGACTGGGACTGTGTCCAGGAACTTGTCCAATCCAGATCAGAGGTCCTCCTGTTTTCCATGGGGCACAAGACGAATACAGACTATTTAGAGAGGAGCTGTGAGCTTCCCCTCTCTTGGAGGCCCCACATTCTCATATTTTCCTGTTAACTTATTGGCTCAACTCGAGCTTAGGCTCAACTATTGGGTGGGTGCTGCTGTGCTTTTGCTGGAAAATCAGTGAAGTCTAGAGAAATCCCACAGTTTTGACAATACCTTCATGGACCCCCTTCCCAGCTGTACAGATCTCCTCTGACCCCATGAGGATTGATAAAGAGAGCAACTCACCTCTCACTGCTACGTGATTGTCTCTTTGATTTTGCTCTCAGAATCTGATGAAAGAGGTAAACCTAAGACAGTGAAAATTAGGTTTGCCTCCAGGCCACATTAAGCCAAGCATCATTGTCTCTTCTGTTTCTCCACAGAAATTACAATCAGCTCCATCTCCAAATAAGCTCACCAAACAAGTGTGTACAATATGCACCAGAAAACAATCTGACAATCTAGCCCAGATAGAGTAGCATTTTCCATTTTAAATGTACAAACTTGCTGCCATCCTATGAGGTTTCACATGATGGGCCTTGTTGCTCCCACTGAAAAAGACAAAATCTTCCTGTCTTCGTATTTGCCAGGGTGCTGGTTAACACATGCTGTGTTATCTATGACTTGTGAACATAAAACTCACTTGGGAGAAATCTCCCCACAAAGGGCAGTAGGTAGCACCGGAGAGTGGTAAGGGCTTTGGCTCCAGAGCCAGGCCACTTACTATCTAGAGACCATATATTTAAACTTTTCATGCTTCAGTCAACCCATCTGTAAAAGGGGATTAGAACTGTCCTCGGTCACAGGGTTTTTGTGAGGATGAAATAAGTTACTATGTGTAGAGCACTTAAAAGAGCACTTAGCATAGAATAACTCAATAAATCTTAGAAGAAATTGTGACTAATTCCCATATAATGGTTGTATAAGGTGTCAGGCGGGTGGTAAGCTATATAAATTTCCTCCTGTCTCAAAGAGTGACCATTCTAAACAATCCTACATTCTAGCAAAACCTAGACATTTACAATGGTTATACCTCCTGTCAATCAGAAGAACTTTCTAGAGGCTCCCTCGTATATTTAAAACATATATATATATATGTTACTTTAAGTGGGAGGGTACATTCAGTCTGAGTTAATCCATCTTGGATGGGAACAGAAGTCCCTGAAAGCAACACATTTCAAGTTTTAAATACATGAGAGAGCCTCTAGAAAGACCTAGAAAGTTTCATATATATATACATACACAAATATGAAACAATAGGCTTGAAGAAATTGAGTATCAGGCAACAAAGGACAATGAGTCCTGCAAGACAAGAAATAGATGAGGTGAGCCATATGATTGTCCCAGCTCATTGCCTAGAAAGAGTTTAAAAATGAAAAGACAAGCCACAACCTGGGGAAGAAAATATTTGCAAATCATGTATCTGAGAGAGGATTTGTGTCCAGAATATGTAAACAATTCTCAAAAGTAAATAAACTGGCCAGGCACAGTGGTGCATGCCTGTAACAATCCCAGCACTTTGGGAAGCTGAGGTGGGAGGATTGCTTGAGCCTAGGAGTTCAAGATCAGCCTGGGCAATACAGAGAGACTCCATCTCTACAAAAAAATAAAATAAAAATTAGCCAGGCATGGTGATGCATGCCTGTAGCCCCAGCTACTCGGGAGACTGAGGTGGGAGGTCCGCTTGAGCCTGGGAGGTCAAGGCTGCAGTAAGCCATGTTCACAGCACTGCACTCCAACCTGCCCAACAAAGTGAGACCCTGTCTCAAAAATCCCTTCCTTACGCCTTACACAAAAATTAATTCAAGATGGATTAAAGACTTACATGTTAGACCTAAAACTATAAAAACCCTAGAAGAAAACCTAGGCAATACCATTCAGGACATAGGCATGGGCAAGGACTTCATGTCTAAAACACCAAAAGCAATGGCAACAAAAGCCAAAATTGACAAATGGGATCTAATTAAACTAAAGATCTTCTGCACAGCAAAAGAAACTACCATCAGAGTGAACAGGCAGCCTACAAAATGGGAGAAAATTTTCACAACCTACTCATCTGACAAAGGGCTAATATCCAGAATCTACAATGAACTCAAACAAATTTACAAGAAAAAAACAAACAACCCCATCAAAAAGTGGGCGAAGGATATGAACAGACACTTCTCAAAAGAAGACATTTACGCAGCCAAAAAACACATGGAGAAATGCTCATCATCACTGGCCATCAGAGAAATGCAAATCAAAACCACAATGAGATACCATCTCACACCAGTTAGAATGGCGATCATTAAAAAGTCAGGAAACAACAGGTGCTGGAGAGGATGTGGAGAAACAGGAACACTTTTACACTGCTGGTAGGACTGTAAACTAGTTCAACCATTGTGGAAGACAGTGTGGCGATTCCTCAGAGATCTAGAACTAGAAATACCATTTGACCCAGCCATCCCATTACTGGGTATATACCCAAAGGATTACAAATCATGCTGCTATAAAGACACATGCACCCGTATGTTTATTGTGGCACTATTCACAATAGCAAAGAGTTGGAACCAACCCAAATGTCCAACAAGGATAGACTGGATTAAGAAAATGTGGCACATATACACCATGGAATACTATGCAGCCATAAAAAATGATGAGTTCATGTCCTTTGTAGGGACATGGATGAAACTGGAAACCATCATTCTCAGCAAACTATCGCAAGGACAAAAAACCAAACACCACATGTTCTCTCACTCATAGGTGGGAATTGAACAATGAGAACACATGGACACAGGAAGGGGAACATCACACTCTGGGGACTGTTGTGGGGTGGGGGGAGGGGGGAGGGATAGCATTAGGAGATATACCTAATGTTAAATGACGAGTTAATGGGTGCAGCACACCAACATGGCACATGTATACATATGTAACAAACCTGCACATTGTGCACATGTACCCTAAAACTTAAAGTATAATAATAAAATTAAAAAAAAAAAATAAAAAGGAAATAAACCAAACAGCACAACAAAAATGACAAAAAAGGAGGCCAAATACTTGAACAAACTCTTTGCAAAAGAAGATATATAGATGTCAAAAAACATGAAAATATCCTCAACATCATTTAGTCATTCAGGAAATGCAAATTAAAAGCACAATGTTAGATACTACTCCAAACCATTAAAAATGAATAAAATTTAAAGACTAACCATACAAGAGTTGGCAAGGATGTAGAGGAAGTAGAACTCTCATTCACTGCTGGATGGAATGCAAATGGTATAACCACTTTGGAATATCGTTTGACAGATGTTTTTAAAAAGTGAAACATACATGGATCATATAATCTGGCCATTCTAATTCTTAGTATTAATGCAAGAAAAATGAAAGTATATGGCCATAGAAAAACATGTAATAGGCAACAAGTAGAAACAACCCAAATGTTCAACAGATTAATGTATAATGTGTATATATATATATATATATATATGGGAATATATGTTATGGTAAATCCATACAATGGCATAGTATTTAAAAAAAAAAAAAAAAAGAAAGAAATGGACTTTTGATATATGCAGTAACATGTACACATCTCAAAATAATTAGGCTAAGTGAAAGAAGCCGGTACTCAGTACATAGTGCATGATCCCATTTATAGAAAATGTAAACAATCTAAAGAGACAGATAATAGGTTAGTGTTTCCCGGGGGTTGGGAGATGGGGCAAGGAGAGAAGAAAGGGAGAGATTCGCAAATGGAAACTTTGTTGGTGATGAAATTTTGACAGTGATGCTCATCATCTTGACCGTGTTGATAGTTTCATGGGTGTACAAATATGTCAAAAATTATCAAACTGTATGCATTAAACATGGGCTGTTTGTTCTATGTTAATGACACCTTAATAAAGCAGTTAAAAATACATTTGTCTTTTAATTCCTCTTTGGTGAGGTCTAAGGACACAAATACACTATATCCTATGGAGCAAGAATTCCCATATATAATATATGAGTTACATATATTCCCATATATATATATGTATATATATATATTTGTCATCATAGGTCACAGAGGGGAATAGTGTAATAAATACACCATATCCTATGGAGCAAGAATTCCTATATATAATACATGAGTTACATATATACATATATTCCCATATATATATACACATATATTCCCATATATATATACACACATATATTTCCATATATACACACACATATATTTCCATATATATATACACATATATTTCCATATATATACACACACATATATATATATGTCATCATAGGTCACAGAGGGGAATAGTGTAATAAATACACTATATCCTATGGAGCAAGAATTCCCATATATAAGAGTTACATATATTCCTATATATATGTGTGTATATATATATATATATATATTTGTCATAGGTCACAGAGGGGAATAGTGTAATAAATACACTATATCCTATGGAGCAAGAATTCCCATATATATAACAGGCACCTCTCCAACCATGTCTGCAACCCCTGATCATCCATGTGGAATTCCCACCTCCTGCAATTCCAACTGCCTTCTTCAGGCTTTCTTAGTCTTGTGCTGTATTTACATTACAGTGGCCAGGCAGACCCTTCCTCCTGAGGCCTACGAATCTGCCTTACACCCATATTTCTTCCCAAATGCAGACGTTATAATGAAGTGTTTAAAAATCAGACTTGGGAATCAGCCTGTCTGCAGCATAATTCACCAGCTGAATTATATTGAACAGTAACTTAACCTCTGGGCTTTTCTTCATCTGCAAATTGGGTATACTAATAATATCCCTCTTATAAAGTCATTGAAGAGGAAATAGTTTTAATAGTGCTGAGAACTGTGCCAAGCACATAGTAAGAATTCGGTAAATTCTGCCCAGAGAGAAACTACAGAAATGATATGGCTGCTCATTTTTTTGAAAAACAGGGCATGGAAATACCCTTATTCTTTTTCTGCTTATTTTCCCAGAAAAAAAAAAAATCATCTCAATGTTGTCTTAAGAGTTGTCTACAAAAGTATTGATTGTTTCAACAAAGCCCATTGATCCCACCTACTCCCCTGAGGAGGGTAATTCCACCCGGGGGAAATCCAAGCCCTACCTGCCCATTCCACCCACACGCAACCCAATGTTGCCCTTGGTATATCTCGTCTGCCGCCAGCTTTTGCCCAAAAAGTCGACACCATCTATCTTTGAGGCATGTTCTCTCAGAGCATGGGGTTCAATCTTTCCACTCAGCTCTGCCAATGCTGCAACTCAGTAAACATTGCCCTGCAGTTCCTTCTACTGATATTCCTGGACTTCTTTCTCAAATCTCTACAGATTTCCCTCTACTTGCATTGTCATCACAGGTCACAGAGGGGAATCGAGGAGACAGAATTCCCCATATAATCTTATCTTCCTGTAGAAGTCCCATGATCCACCCTCTGCAAGCTGAAGATCTGGAAAAGCTGATGGTGTTATCCAAAAGCCATGATGTCAATTCCCATCTGGAATCTGAAGACCTGAACACCAGGAGTGCTGAGGACAGGAAAAGATCAGTGTTCCAGCTCAAGCCATCAGGCAGAGTTAATTCAACTTTCCTCCTCCTCCTTTTGGTTCTGTTCAGGCCCTGTTTATTGGATGGTGCTCCCCCACACTGGGGAGGGTCATCTTTAAGGAATCAGTCCACCAATCTGAATGCTAATCTCTTCCACAAATATCCTCAAGCCACACCCTGAAATAGTGTTTAACCGGCTATCTGGGTATTTCATGGCCCAGTTAAGCTGACGTACAAAACTAATTATCACACTTCCTATAAGTTTAGAAGGACACCTTATTTGATTTCTTAGATTCAGGCTTTCTCTGGAGGAAGGGAGTGGATCTTCCCTCTGAGGGAAATGACTTTCCTCTTCTATTTGGTTTTTCTGGTACCACCATCCTCTATAACCAAAGAACAACTAAGATATCCCCAGTCTTTCCAGTCCAGTGATTTTAATTGCAGGCACTATTTAATGGAATTTTCTTAGACTGCTAACTTTATAATATTTTCATTTGGTTTTCTCCATCCCAGATCAAGAAAGAATTGTATTCCCCATGTAGTAAGTGCCCCTGTTTTTCACTTATCTTTCCACTGATCAACTCCTCCCACTGGGGCTCTGAAAACCACAACCATGATTAGGAATTGTCTAATATCCATGACACCTAATCAAGAAAGAAAGTGGTAGGGGACCCCCACTGGTATCTTCCAGCCAAACCACATAGATCACACAGGGATGATCCCTTTGCTTGTTGGTGCCACTACTCTCCCAGGTCCCCTATCTCCCTGAGATTGTGGCTTACGTGACACATAATGGAGCCAGCCCAAGAGCACATGGTGAGGAATGTGTGGGCAACTGCAGTCAAGGTTCTTCAATCCTACTGACATTTAAATAAGGCATTCAAAACAAAGTGGAAAATCTGGGGACGCTAATTCAAGATAGCTCATCCAGTCTGAGATCAAAGGCCTGAAAGTTCCAAGTGAGAAGCCAAATATGCAAGCAGACAATGGCCAGACCATATTTAAAAAGAGAACTTCAACCCATAGTCTCTGCAGCCACAAGCCCAGGCAACCAAATCACAACCCCTGCAGCAATAGGCCTCAAATAGTCAGGACTTGGTCAATGTTATGTCTAATTGCGTAAGTCAATTTGACTGGGTTAAGAGATACCCAGGTAGCTGGTAAAACATCTTTTTCTGGGTGTGTCTGTGAGGGTGTTTCCAGGAGAGATAAGCAGTTGAATCAGTAGACTCAGAAAGGAGATCTGTATTCATCAGTGTGGGCTGGCATTGTCTAATCCACTGAGGGCGTGACGAGAACAGAAAAGCAGAGGCAAGTTCACGTTCTCTTCTTGAGCTGGGACATCCATCTCCTCCTGACTTCGGACTTCAAGCTCCTGGTTTTCAGGCTTTCTGACTTTTAAACTTACACCAGAGGTTCCCCTGGTCCTTTGGCCTTAGACCGAGAGTTACATCATAAACAACAAAAAGTTATTTCTCACCGTTCTAGAGACTGGGAAGTCCAAGATTGAGGTGCCAGGAGATTCAGTGTCTGGTGAGGAGCCATTTCCTGATTCATGAAATAGTGAAATGGATTTTTGAAGACTCAGTTACAGCTTCAGCTAGGTGGCGATACCTTGCAGGGCTGGCTCAGGGTTCTCCAGAAGGCTGTATATACTCTGAATCAGCATCCAATATATGGTACTATTTCTCCAATAGCCAGAATTCATAGGTCTAGGAATTAAGGGGTAGAAATTGGAGTGGCACCACTCACCATCACCGCTAGTGACCCATTAATAAAAATTTTGCTTCCCATTCCCGTGACTTCATGCTGTGTTGGCCCGGAGGTCAGAGGAAGGAATGGTGTAACTCTCAGTCCAATGTTGAAGACCTGAGAACTGGCAGGGCTACTGGTATAAGCTCTAGAGTCCAAAGGCCTGAGAACCAGGAGCTCTCATGTCCAAGGGCAAGAAAAGATGGCTGTCCCAGTGTTACAGGACCTTTGGGGTGTTGCTTTTCTGGCTGGAAACCTGTGTCTGATGGCACCTTTGCCGAAGTTTTGCTTGGGTCCACCGGGCTCATTCTGTCCACTTGGCCTGGCAGGCTGCACTTGTTTCATGCTACAGGCCTGGATCCCATACCTCCAAGGAGACCACAAGTCAGGCATGGAGTAGTGAGGAGTGTGTGAGTGAGCATGGTGTCTGCACCCTCAGACATGCCAGCTGCTGCTACAGGGTGGACAACTCCAGATGCTGGCACAAGCATCAGCTCTCTTCGAGGCTGTGGCTGGACCAGGCACACTACAAGCAGCTTCCCCTGGCTGGACCAAGGAATGTGGTGGTACCCGGAAGCTTGGAGATGCCAGGCACTGCAGGGCCCCAAAGAGGGAGTCACAGCCCTGGCTCAGGGAGCTTTCAGGTCTGGAGTCCCCAAGGGGCCGCAGCTCTTCTCTCCTTCTCCTTGTCCACAACATAGAGAGCAAGGGTCATCTTTCAGCCCTGTTTGTGTTACAGCTCTTTTAGCCTCACTATTTGGTGGGTCCTGAGTTCTTGTCCTATGACCAGGAAGAATGGGTTATGCAGACAAGTGAAGGGTAAGCAAGATGAAGCAGAGCTTTGTTGAGTGATAAAACAGCTCAGTCTCTCAGCTCCTTTCTACAGCCAGGGTGTCCTGTTGGAGTGTTCAGCTCCTAGTAGAGAGGGTAGCTCCTAACTGCAGGCAGGTCACTCTAACAAGTGTTCAGCTCCCAGCAGAGAGGGTAGCTCCTCTCTGTAGCTGGTCATCCCGATGAGTGTTCCGCTCTTGGCAAAGAGGGTATCTCCTCTCTGCAGCTGGTTGTCTCCTTGTCTGTTCTGCTCTGGCTGAGCCCCAGGCTTTTATGGGCCTCAGAGGGAAGGAAGTATGTGCCAATTAGTCCATGTGGTGATGGGCAGGCCCAGGAAAGGCACTACAAGTTCACACTCCAGTCCACAGGCTGGCAGCCCAGCCCTCAGCCTTCAGGCTCTCACCAGGAATCCGCCCCTTTCCACCCAAGAGCTTGTCTGCCTCCTGCTGCCGTCCATGGCATCCAAGCTGCTCACACCAAGGGGCACCTGCAGGCCAGCGCCAGGCTGTCTTCAACACCCCCTCAGTCTCCCTCCTGTGCTTGTGGGCACCCAAAGGCCTTCCCAGGCCCCCAAGAGTGCAAAGAGGCCCAGGTCCACAGCCCCAACTTGGGTGGCTACAGCTGCATCCCAGTGGATCAGGGCTCTGCCTGCTCCCAGCTCCTGCTGGCTCCATGGAATGTGCAGCCCTGGAATCTGTCCCCTCGCAGCTTCGGATAGGGGCTCCAGGTCCTTGCTGGGCCCAGGCTGGTGTCCAGGGATGCAGCAATGTTGCCACGAGCTCCCCCCATGGCCCAAGTGCTCAGGGGCAGCCCAGGGCTCCCCCTCACCTGGCTCGTGGCCTTGCCCAGCGGGGCACCTCCGGGAGCAGATCACGGGCCGCAGGCCTCAGGCCCAGCTGTCTGGAGTGTCAGGTCTGGTGGTCACCCCAATGCAGGGCAAACCCTGGGGACATAACCTCCTCCCAAGGTACAGGAACCCGGTGCTCTAAAGTAGGGTGAGTATAGTGGCTGCACCATGGGCCAGGTCCCTGAAGTAGGCACTTCTCACCCTGGAACCCCAAAGCATGGCCCCAGCTCTGCACCCCGGGCCTGGCCCCCGCACCCCATGTGCAAGCATGGCACTGTTCTGGGCCCAGCTCCACCTCAGGGCCCTTCTCTGCCCAACCACACTGTTCCCCCTCTGGCAGGTGACCCAGCCCAGCCCCATCATGGCAGCCCCCAGAGCAGCAGTCTAGGGAGTGGGGGGACTGTCCGCCTCCTCCCCACACCCTCCCTGCAGCAGCAGCTGATGGCAGCAGCCGCCTCAGATGGCCCACCACTGCCATCACTTTTTGGCCCACCAGCTCAAGAAAAGAGACAGAAATTCAGCTCTCTCTCTCTTCATTCTGTTCTATCCAAGCCCTCAATGGATTGAATGATGCCCAGATGCACTGATGAGGGCAACATTCTTTACTCAGTATTCTGATTCAAATGCTAATCTGTCCCAAAAACACTCTCACAGACACACGCAGAAATAATGTTTTACCAGCAAATTGGGTATCCCTTAACCCAATGATATTGACATATAAAATTAACCATCACAGTCAATAACTACAGCTTCCCTAATTTTTGCCCCCACTTCTAACTCAGGACCAGCCAGAGAAAGCCAAATATACTTTCAAACTAATCACATAAGATGCCGGACTTCTAATTAGCCCGTCTTCAGCTTCCCCATACCTGCTGATTCAGCAGCCTCCCATCAGGGGACACCTGAAGCTTTCCCTTTTTGCCCCACTGTAAATCTTTCCCACTCTGCCTGCCTTTGAGGCACTGCCAAACACAAATGATTGTAGGTGACTCTTTGTTATAGCAAGCTCTGAATATATAGTCTCTGTTTCCCATTTGGGCATTCTTCATTCATTTCCACACAAGTCACTGAGATTTGAGGTCATTTCTTTCATCAGATAGCATTATTTCCTTGGATAAATATAGATCTCAGGCCCATTATGAGCTCAGACGCTTGGAGGACATCCTTCATCCAAAGTAGAGGCCCATGAAGAATAAGTCAGAGAGCATTTCTCCCATGGAGCCTGGTCCTCAAACTTTGGCATGCATCAGAATTTCTTCGAGGTCTTCTGAAAACACATTGGATGACACCCACTCCCAATTTTCCCTTTAGCAGAGCTGAGTTGGGGACCAAGAATTTGGGTTTCTAATAAGTTCCCAGGTTGCTGATGCTGCCTGCCTGGGACCACACTTTTGAGAACCACTGGCTCAACCCTTGAGCAAAACAAAAAGCAAACAAACAAAAATATCTTACCCCTGGGCTATTTAGTGCCGGGATCAGGTTCTCACTAAAGAACTGCTGTAAGTCATTGTACTGTAAATCACAGCCTCTGTATCTGAAGGGATCCCAAAGGAACAAGAGGGAGTGGTTGCTCAGTCTTTTCTTAGAGGTGTCTAAGGTGACATCCCTAGAGGTCTAGAGGTGTCTAGAGGTGACATCTCTGTCACCTCTCCAGACATGTAAATAAAAATGTCTGAAGGAACAAAGGGAGAGAAAGAGAGGTAGGGGCAGAGAACAGACAAAGATACATCATGTCAAAGAGAAAGGGAGCCAGTAGAAAGAGAAACAGATGTAGGCATAGAAAGAAGTAGAATTAAAAGAGGATGAGTCAGATCTCCCATTACCTCGGCCCTGTAGAAGGAAGGGCTTCCTGGTAGAAGGGTAGCTGTCTACGCTGGCAATACACTGGAATCCCCTGAAGGTCTCCTAACATGTACCAAGGCTTGGCCCCTATTGCCAGACACTGCTTCAGTTGCTCTGGAATGAGGCCTTGCCTACTGGTACTTCAAAAATATCCCCAGATGATTTTAGTGTGTGGCTGCACTTGAGAACCACCAGAATATAGGGCAGCATACCCAAAGGGCATTCATCTGTTACCTCTGCAAAACTATTCTCAGTGGACTATAGTCTATTGTGTCCTGGAAATACTTGGGCTCACCTACCCACCTGGTCAGCTCAGAGGTGAACATACTTTTTCATGCTTTTGATAATGCATCTATTAATTCATTTACTCACGTACTTGCAAATGAATATTTCATATATTTCACAAATTTATAATCCCAGTACCACCAGAAGAGTTGACTCCCTTGACCTATAAGATTTGTGATTTCCTCCCAAATCAAGGGGATTACATCTAAGAAGGAAAGTTCACATCAACCCCCAAGAATTCCTGCAATCGCAGAAAGGACAAGGTGTGTTTTCTGCACTGTTTCTTGTTCTGCCCACCCGTATCCTAGGGTGGGAAATGTACAGTTACACTCTATAGATTATTATAATTAAGTAGTGTGTGGAATTCGTTTTAAAAATAGCTTCATCAACCCTTCATAGCATATTTCTGTAAGACAAGTATAGGTGAAAAGCAAGCGAGGGTTGTTATTGTTTAGCACATTTAATTAAGTAAGTATTTCTTTCATCCTTCTGGGAATTAAACGTTGAACAGTGAATAAATACATGGAAATCTGCCCATATTAATTTCTGGCTTACTGCCTTAATTCAAAAGCAGGGTGAAAATCAAGAGCTAAGTCTGTGATCTGGGGTCGTTATGCGCTAAGCAAAGCAATTGAAGGTTTACCCTTTATGTCTCCAATAGAAGTTATTTCAGGAAATATCTTCTTTTATGTTCTTGCTTTCAACTACCTCCTTGACGGCCTCCTCCTCTATAAATAAACATCATCTCTTCTCTTTCTTGAAGAAATTTTTCTTTACGTGTCACCTGCATTGGTTGTAATTTTTGTTTAAGAGGGACAGAAACACCTCAAACTGGCTAACTGGAGAGAGAATGTCTTGGTTTATGCAAATGAAAAGTCCAGTCTTGCAGGCTGCATGTAGAGCTCAAAAATGTCATCAGGGGCCAGGCACGGTGGCCCACGCCTGTAATCCCAGCACTTTGGGCGGCCGAGGCAAGCGGATCACGAGGTCAGGAGATTGAGACCATTCTGGCTAACACCGTCTCTACTAAAAATAAAAAAATTAGCTGGGCATGGTGGCATGCACCTGTAGTTCCAGCTACTCTGGAGGCTCAGGCAGGAGAATCGTTTGAACCCAGGAAGCGGAGGTTGCAGTGAGCCAAGATTGCACCACTGCTCTCCAGCCTGGGCGACAGAGTGAGACTCTGTCTCAAAAAAAAAAAAAAAGTCATCAGGAACTGCTTCCTCTTCTCCGTCCCTTGCCTCTACTTCCCTTGTCTTGGCTCCATTTTCAGATAGCCCTTCCCCTCATGGAGTCAAGGGGGCCACATTGGCTCTGTCTTACATCCTTCTAGGTTCAAGTCCAGTGGAAAATAGAAAATACTCGTTTATTCCAACATTCAAACCAAAGCTTCGGTCTGACTCTAATGTCCTGATAGGATCATATGGCCATTACCACATTGATGACTGTGACCAGGAGAAAAAATGATCCAAGTTTAGGCCAAGTCACATGCTTCAGCCATAGTACTGGGGGTTGAACCCTACCAGAAGTACCTGGACTAGGGTGGGGAAGGAGGCTGTCAAGAAGGTGGATATAGTTTCCACAAGAAAAAGTGGTGAGTAGTTACTAGAAGAAGAGTGTATGGATGTGTTACAGCAAAGCACATTCTGAGTTTTATTTAATGAAACTGAGGCTGCTTTATATCCTTCCCATCTTGAGTCTTTCTCAATTGTGAGATTTGGTAGTTGCTAATCCAAACTAGAATTCGGCAAACTTTTTCTGTAGAGTCAGATAATTAATTTTTTAGGCCTTGTGGGCCATATATTCTCTGCATAATTACAACTATTCAACTCTGCACTTTCAGTGTGAAAAAAGTCATAGATAATGTATAAATGAATAGCCATGGCTGTGTTCCAATAAAACTGTATTTTCAGTATTGGCTGGTGGGTTGAATTTGGCCCATGGGCTATAGTTTGCTAACCCCTGATTGTTAATCATGGGTCCTAAGTATGAGAAGGAGTCAAAATAATATTTTACCCCTCTTCTCCTCCAGCTTAGCCATACCCAACATTCTCCATTCTCATCACCTTTCTACAATCAGAAACAGAAACTCCCATAAAACACTGAGACTAAACATTGATTGAATTGTGGGAAGTACATATTAGAAGTCAGTAGATAGTTGTATTAATACTGTATGAAGGTACATTTTCCATGGTCACAGAACTCAGATTTAAAAAAAAAAAAAAAGATTGACAGATGAAATAGACAAATGAACAATGGCCAAGCCATATATAAAAAATAGAACTCGGCCTCACAATCTGCAGTAGCCAGTTTAGGAGGTCAAACAAGAACCCCTGTATTTATTGACTCAAATGGTCAGGATTTGATTAATAATTGATAGCTTCTGGAAGAGGTGGGGTTGTGGGGGTTCAAGTAAAAAATATTATATTCAAAAAAAATTTGGTATCTTCTCTAATTTTTGTCCCCAAACTTAGGGCCAACTGACGAAAGCCAAACAAGTTCCCCTAACCAATCACATAGAATGTTCTGCTTCTACTGAACCACCTCCAGCTTCCACAGGCCAAAGGCCTCCAATCAGGGCACACATGAAGCCTTCCCTTCTTTCTGCTACAAATCTTTCCCACTCCTCTGCTTGCCTTTGAATCTATACCAAAACGTAAGTGATGGCAGCTGACTCTTTTGACATAGCCTTTGCTTGTTCTCATTTGGGAGGCTTTTGTTTATTTGCATAGTATGTTGTTATTATCCTACATCTAAACTAAAGTTGTTTCAAGATGATCTCTCTTAAGGGATGAATTCTGTTCCTACAAAATTCATACATTAAAGCCCTAGCAAGACAGAGCAGGGACCTCTTCATAGGGACTTCCCTTAGGGTCCTCCCAAAACATAGAAATAGAGGAAAATTGTGAGCTCCTTCAAGGGAAATTCCAGGCACCTAGCTAGCCTTAAAAAGCAAGAAGGTGGCCGGGTGCATTAGCTCAAGCCTGTAATTCCAGCACTTTGGGAGGCTGAGGCAGGCGGATCACAAGGTCAGGAGATCAAGACCATCCTGGCTAACATGGTGAAACCCCATCTCTACTAAAAATACAAAAAAATTAGCTGGGTGTGGTGGCACGTGCCTGTAGTCCCAGATACTCGGGAAGCTGAGGCAGGAGAATGATGTGAACTCAGGAGGTGGAGCTTGCAGTGAGCTGAGATTCCAGCCTGGGCAACAGAGCGAGACTCTGTCTCAAAAAAAAAAAAAAAGCAAGAAGGTAAAAGTAGTGTGAAACAACAGCCAAAGAAGTTAGAGCCACAGGATATTTGATTCTCTAGAGAAACTAAAGATAACATCTTCACGTTTGTTCCTGAGTTGTTTTTCAAAACCCAGATGCTCACCAGATGAAAAATACTGTCCATCCATGGCACATAGACCTCAGATAAGAAGGAACTGAAGACTGAATTCTGACCACTGTTCTTGGTTCTAAATTTCTTCCTGAGGGCCCTAAAGAAAGTCAGGCTCACAGGCAAAGCCTTAACATTCCTTACTGCTGACCCCAAGTGTTTAGGCAGAAGTCTTACTTCCTTAACCAATTGCAAATCAAAGAACCTCTGAATCCACCTGTGACCTGTAAGCCCCCACTTCAAAATATCTCACCTATTTGAACTAAGCCAATGTATAGTCCCCATGCATTGATTTACGACTTTGTCTGTGACCTCTGCCTCCCCGACTTTAAAAACTCTTACATGTAAGCCATCTATGAGTTTGGGTCTTAAGCATAAGCTGCCTGGTTCTGCTTGCTTGGCACCCTGCAATAAATGCCTCACTCTTCTCACATTGCAAATCTTGATGTCAGAGTTTGACTTTGCTACTTCAGGCAGGCAGATCCAAGTTCAGTTTGGGAACACTAACTCCTAGTACATGAATTATGATTATATTATAGAGACTGTTGTGGGAATCAGGAGACCAGAGAGAGCAGATGGGTGGAACAGGAGGATTTTATTTAGGTGGCCACTGGCTCAGCAGATTGATATCCAAAGGCTGAGCCACGAACAAAGACAGGGCTTGACTTTCATCCATGCAACCGAAGTGGGATGGCTTGCCAGTGGCACAAAACTTGTGGGGCAGGGAAAGTGAGCTTACAGAAGAAAAACAAGGCAGTTAATCAAACTGTGACAGGTTCCTAACTCAGGCTTACATGTGACTCTTGCTATGCAGGCCAGATGGCTATTATCTAGGTTTGCTCAAGATGCCTGCACAGTCTTATCTCATGTCCTTCGCTATGGTACCCAGATGGCTGCAATCTAAGCATGCTCAAACATGTCTCATGACCTCTGTGGTGCTACAGAGACTTACAGACTGTAGTTACAGAAAACAGGAAACCATAAACTCATAAAAACTTGCAGAGCAGGGTCCAATCACACAGAACGGGGAGGGATTCGAAGGGGAAGCTGCTCATACCAAAGGAAAGAGGGAAAATTTGTTTTTCCTCTCACATCTCCTGCTTCAAGACACAGCCTTCAAAGAGGTGATTAAGTTAAAATGAAGCCTTTTGGGTGGGTCCTAATCCAATCTGACTGTTGTCCTTTAAGAGGAAGAAATTTGGACACACAGAGAGACACCAGTAGTGCATGGCACATAAGAAAGGCCATGTGAGGACACAGCAAGAAAGTAGTCATCTGCAAGCCAAGGAGACAGGCCTCAGAAGAAACTAAGCCCCATGATACCTCAGTCATGAACTTCTAGGCTCCAGAACACGAGAATATAAATTTCTGTTGTCTAAGCCATCCATCTGTGATATTTTGTCATGGCAGCCCTAGCAAAATAATATAATCTTCTATTCTAAATTGTCTGTTACCAATCCAACACCACCATCCCTCCCTTCTAAGGCAGGGAGCTACATTCAGGGTCTCCCTTACTACAAGGCTCCCTTCTTTTGCTAGAGCTTGCCACAGAGTAGAATTCACATGAGATGTTAAAGGGGGAGAAAAAAAGGATGCTGTTATTCACGGGTAGGACTGCAAGACTTCACAAATAAAAATACAGGATACCTGGTTAAACCTGAATTTCAGATTGGTATAAGGATGTCCCATTTTGCCATGCATTTTTATATGCAATATTTGGACATATTTATACTAAATATTTAGTCATTACGTATCTAAAATTCAAATTTAAGGGATATACTGGTAATTTATCCTAGAGGCTATGGTGGCCAGTCTTGGTGCCTTTGCAGACCACCTCCAAGAACTTCCCCTCTATGGTTCTGGCAGGCTTATGCTTTTGAAGATCTGTCCAGGGTCTCATGCTTTGAGGTTCTGACATATGGATGCTTTGGTTTCTCACACTTTTCCGTGAACTTGGACTATTCCACTCACTTCACTGTGGCAAAGCTGATGTTCAGCTATAGCCTTCCTGATCTTCACTTCCCAGTTCTTGACATAGTTGTGTAAGCTCTAATTTCTATATTAAGCCTCTTATCGGTATAACACTTAGAGTGGCTCTAACCCAACCCAGACTGATCCACCCTTTTATCCACAGTCTTGCCAATTCAGGGCAATTCAATCACTTCTGATGTCTCTGTATTAGTCCATTTTCACACTGCTGATAAAGACATATATGTGACTGGGTAATTTATAAAGAAAAAACACTTTAATGGACTCACAGTTCCACGTGGTTGGGGAGGCCTCACAATCATGGTGGAAGGCAAAAGGCACGTCTTCCATGGTGGCAGGGAAGAGAGAATGAGAACCAAGTGAAAAGGGTTTCCCCTTATAAAACCATCAGATCTCGTGAGGCTTACTCAGTATGGGGGAAATTGCCCCCAGGATTCAATTATCTCCCACTGGGTCCCTCCCACAACACATGGGAATTATGGAAGCTACAATTCAAGATGAGGTTGGGGTGGGGACACAGCCAAACCATATCAGTCTCCATACTCTATTTAGGATTCTTTCCTTTTACTCTCTCCTCTGGAAGGTTGTGAGTACCTGGAGGGCTTATATATCTTCCACCAATCAGTGTAACCGCCAGAGAGGTTCTTCTTGCCTACTGCACAAATGAAGAAATTTGTGCCTACTGCACAAATAAAGAAATTTGTGCCT
The DNA here is from genome assembly GCF_009828535.3 of Hylobates moloch. Taxonomy (NCBI): domain Eukaryota; kingdom Metazoa; phylum Chordata; class Mammalia; order Primates; family Hylobatidae; genus Hylobates; species Hylobates moloch. The sequence goes on from NW_026652294.1 coordinate 42,549,532, forward strand.
ACTGCACAAATAAAGAAAGAGTTTAATAGACACAAGTCCAGCCACACTACATGGGAGATGGAATTAGTACTCAAATCATTCTCATCCACAGCTGGTAGGTTAGGGGTTTTCAAAGGCAGTTTGGGGGAAGGGGTGGAGATGGCTAGGCTTACTGCTGATTGGTTGGGGCAGAGATGAAATCTTAGGGTGTTGGAACTGTCCTTTTGTGTGTTCAATCACTTCAGGGTGTGGGCCACTGGAAGAGTAGGGTTGGCAGGTCCAGGTGGAGTCATATCTCAAAAGGCCAATCTACTATAGCAGTGTTATCTGCAGGAATGGCTGGCAATCTATGTCCGCAACTTAGCAGAATCAGGCTCCTCTCTTCCTCCAGCCTGATGTTCTTTCATTAGCTTTACAAAGGCTGTTGAGTTTTGGGGAAGTCCTATTATAATTTAAACCATAGCCTAAATGTCTTCCAAAGTTAGCTGGGCCCAAAAGCCCGAGGGAAAGGCAAGATGAGGGGTGGGTTAACTCACTTCACTGTTACAACTTTCTCGTTGATATAGTTTTTGCAAAGATGGTTTCATCTGGAGAAGGACACCCAGTCTACACCTGTCTTTGTCATCGCTGTGATATAAACCATCTTGTATTGTCCTTGTAACCATGCACTGTCACCCGTTAAGGCCTCTAGGTAATACCTGTACTATGTTCTTCACACCCTGACCCCCCAGCTAGCCCTCCAAGCATTTTGGTTTTCCTCCTCCTAATCATACCACACATGTAGAAACTGTCAGCTCCTGTATCTGGACCATGCTAGGGCAGGGGAGCATTGAAAGGCTGCCTCCTGGTCCCTGTTGTCAAATCCTGCCCTCTGTCACTGCTACACTAACACAAGGGCCAGGTTGGATAAAGGCTTCTCCACTTGTGCACTGTTTCCTACAGCTTACCAGAGAAGCAAGGCTCAAGTATTCCCTTCTCTTGGACACTCAGGATTTCTGTAGTAGCCGTCATCTCATCTCCTTCCCTGGACCTACCTGAAAGGGTCAAGAATTCTGCAGCCATATCCATAGTGTCTTCTGCTCCTCTACTCCGCTTCCCTAGTCTCTCTCCCCAATCCCAGAAAGAGTCCTTATTTCTTTTTTTGTAAGGAAATCTGCTTATCATATTGCTATGTGTTCTTATGCATCCATGGTTTAGCAAATACGCTCTAACCTCTCAGTCTTTCAGATTATGCCTTATATATTCAAAGCCGAGTTCTTAGAATTACAACAAATAATACAATATAAATCTGTTCTCCCTGTAAGCTCGCCTATTACAACACAAGAAAAGAAACAGCATAGCTTTCATAGCTATTGTCTCTGCTATGTGTTTAAAAACTATTCAGAACCAGTGAGCTGTTTTAGGCTGTATTCACACTCCCCTGAGGGATTAAATGTTGTTAACTCACTGTGTGGAGAGCCGTAGGACAGCATGAGAACACATAGGAAAGAAAAACCTCAATTAATATCTCAAATTGTATACCCTACTTGGAATTGTTAGCACACTTTATCAGTTTACCTCTCCAGAAAATCAGACAAGAAAGTGCATATGGAAAATAAGTCATAATCCAAGATTCCATAGAACAATCTTTCCTGCTGTGAAGAAACAGTTCTTTATGAGAACTGAATGGGCTTTTATAATTTCAGGCAAAGATCAATTACATGGGGCTTTAGTTTTATCCTAAAACATTTTTCTGAATCATAAAAATTAAAAGGGAGATATTAAAAAATCCCCTAAATGATCATGTAGTTTCAACATGTTACCTACAAAAGAATAAAATGAAGCTGGCTTCAGACTTCTCTTCAACAGTAAATTCCTGGCTGGGCACAATGGATCACGCCTGTAATCCCAGTACTTTGAGAGACTGAGGCAGGTGGATCACTTGAGCCAGGAGTTCGAGACCAGGCTGGCCAATATGGTGAAAACCCATCCCTACAAAAAATGCAAAAATAAGCCAAGCATGGTGGTGTGTGCCTGTAATCCCAGCTACTCGGGAGGCTGAGGCACAAGAAGAGAATCACTTGAGTCCAGGAGGTGGAGGTTGCTTCCACACGTTGAATCAGGAATCAGCTGAGTTTAATAGAACCAGTAAGTAACATAAAGAGTCAACAATGCCAACTGGATTTTATGAAAAAGAAGTCACCAGTAACAGACTTATCAATTTTTAGGATATCTGATATGTAATTTTATAAATCTAATGAGTTATTAGCATTTAAATGAACATCTATATATTGATTCTCAGTAACTGAAATGAATTTCCCCACAGCATTCAGAGTACATGAAATGGCACATTTGTTTGTTTTATTTTATTCTGAGTTATATTATATATTCACATGACACAGGAGTTATGAAGAAATTACTTAGGCAGATGGTAAGGGTATGGGAGTCCTCGGTAAGGCTTTTCTTTTTAATGAAAAGCGGCCCCAAGTCATTTTCTAACAAAGAGCAGCCTGTAAAGTCCAGCTGCAGACATACACAAGCAAGCTGGAAGCTTACACAGGTGAATGCCAACAGGAACTAGGCACTAGACATGTTCAAGATGGCGGCTTCATCTTCCCTTCTCTGCCAGTCACGTGTACAGTAAGGAACAGACAAGATGGCACCAATCAACTAAAAAGTCTATTTGCATAATAAGATTAGGGTAGGGCAACCAGCCTTCCGCTTGCACTATGCAAACATTATACCTGATCGAATCAATCTGTGTACCCTACGTAAATCAGACACTGCCTTCTCAAACCTGACTATAAAATCTGGCGCATTGACCACCAGCTGGTCCTTTCTGCTTGGAGACCCCCCTCTCTCTACAGAGAAAGCTGTTTCTCTTTCTCTTCTTTTCTGCCTACTAAACCTCTGCTCCTAACTCCTCCTGTGTGTCCATCTCCTAAATTTTCATGGCATGTAATGACAAACCCCAGGGTATATACCCCAGACAACATAGCCGCTTCATAAGTACAATATGTATGTACAGTTTAAGAGGAATGACAAAATGAAAACTCACAAGCCAAGTTAGGAAATAAAACATTATCAGGAACTTAAAAGGGCCCTGTGTTCCCTTTACTCATCCATGATTCTTTAGTCCCCCAAGGAGTGATCAAAATCTGAATTTTGTGATAATCATTCCTTTACTTTTCATTAGATTACTACATATGTGTGTGCCTCTTACAATGTATTGTCTAGTTTAAAACTTCTAACAAATGTAACACTAAATTATTCCGTAACTTTCCCATTTTTATTCAACATTATGCTTTTAGGATTTATCCATGTTGATGCATATGACTATTGTCTATTTATTTTTACGCTGTAGAGTATTATACATCATGAATAGTATATAACATAATTTACTCATCCATTCTACTATTGATGGACACTTGGTTTGCTTCCCATTATTTTGCAGTTGCTACAATGCAACCATTGATGTTCTTACGCATGTCTCCTGGATGTAGTCACAGGCAGCATACACTGTCCTTCTATTCATGGATCCCATAGATATCCCTATTTGTGTCTGATGTTCACATTAATAGTATCCAAGATAGCTGCAAGCAAGTTATTCTAATAACGCATGCACATTATTTGAATTAGAACTTCATCATTATTTTGAAATATTTGATATGAAAAGGTTGGGTTAGATTCAGTATCTATTAGAAGCATAAAAGAATTTCAATGTAACATTTGTCAAGGAAGAAAAGAAAGAGCTGTTAGATTCTGTAAATATAATATCAACTGCTAATTTATGAATAGTTTTGAAAGGCTTTAACTTTTATATTACTTGCTTGTGGGAACAAATTTCTCATCACGACAACTATCCAGAATTTAAAGAGATCATGACCAAAAGTCTGGAACAGGAATTGTGCATAGTCATTTAGAACAAAAAATATGATTCCTACAAATATTATGCTCATGGGACTGAGTTCAAGTTTCCAATTTAAAAAATGGAAATTATTTTAGCTGAACATCTTATGCAAATTCATTCCTTCCCTTACTTTTTGTGGTAACCTGCCTCCAAGATGGTACCCAGTGATTCTTGTCTCCTGGTATTCACATCCTCATGTAATTCTCTCTCATATTGAATAGGGCAGACTTCTGTAACTAATAAGATAATTGCAGAAATGACAGTGTGTGATTTCCAAGGCTAGTCATAAGAGATACTGTAGGCTTCTGCCTTTTTCTCTCTCAGATCACTTTTTCTGGGGGAAGACAGTCACAGCATTACAAAGACACTCAGATACCCAATGGGGGCTCCACATGCTAAGAAGCTGAAGTCTACTGCCAAGAGCCAGCACCAACCCACTAGCCATGTGAGTAAGCCATCTTGGAAGTGTCTCCTCCAGCCCCAGTCAAGCCTTCAGATGATGTAGCCCCTGATGACATCTTGCCTGCAACATCATGAGAAACCTTGAGCAATAACTATGAGCTAAGCAGCTCCTAAATTCTTGACCCCCCATAAACTGTGTGAGATAAATGTTTATTGCTATTTTAAGCTGATAAGTTTGGGGGTAATTTGTTATACAGTGATAGGTAACTAATATATTTTGGGGATATTTTTGTCATAATTATACAATATTTTTAAATGTCAGTTGTTTTCAATAATCCCATATCAATGCCTCCCACCAATCACCTTCTAAAATGCAGATAAGGTATCTTTTTGGAGAGAAAATTAAAAACTGGGATTGCTAATGTTCAGGAGCCTTCACCTTACACAGAAATCTTTAAGTCATATTCACAGACTCCTTTGTTTCTATTTTTATGTATCTTGGGGCAAGGGGACATAGGAGATTAACGGCATAATAGAGCCACAGTGGGGCGGCACAAATTTTATTTCAAGGGTTTACTGAAAGTTAATGGTCCTGAAGTCACTCTGTATACGAAACATGAGCATAGTTGACACATTTGAAGTCCCTAAGCACTAAAACAATAACAATGCCTTCCTATGTGCAAAGATAAACAAAAAACGATATGTGTAAGAAGCCCCTGACATTAGTATTTTTCCCTGATGCTTTTTCTTGAAATGTCAGTTACCAAATTCATCCTAAAAATTGTTTGTTTCTCACTTTTTCCCTTTCCTCATAGTTGGTTGATTATTGTTTAATGCAGCAATGATAAAACACCCTTTACAAACATAAAGATTCATTTCCAACATGAACATTTTTTATGACACCAACTCCTTTGCTGCAGTTGTTATGAAATCAATCATTTTACTTCCCAACCACTGGTGTTTTCCTGAGGGGCTCTTGTTAGCCGAGCTGCCATTGATAAGTGCTTATTCTGTTAATATTCCTTTGAAACCCATTATAAACATTCCTTTTACCCAGAAACTCAGCAGTCCCTGGGAGGTGACTAAAGTGAGGATGGCAGGGCAGAGGGGAGGGAGCTCATTCAGTCCTGCAGACCTCATGCTGCCTAAGTTGTTTGTCCATTTTTTCAGCACCCATGCATTGTCACCTTATATGCATGCAAAGAGCCAAGCTGTTTATCCTGACCATGGAGAAGGACTAAGCAGGTAACAAATGCTAATTTCTGAGGTCAGGCAAGGCACTTTATATTATCCCTTTTTGAAGCCAATATCCAGGTGTAGGGCAGGATGGGGAGGCTCTGAGCATGCTGCATATTTACAAGTACTTTGCTACATTTAGTAAGAACTGATTAGTGGTCATACCCATGGAAGTCAAAAACTCTAGCATGGTGGCTCATCCATATAATCCCAGCACTTTGGGAGGCTGAGGCAGAAGGATCAATTGAGTCCAGGACTTCAAGACCAGCTTGGACAACATGGCGAGACCTTATCTCTACAAAAAAATTTTAAAATTAGCTGGATGTGGTGGCGCCTGTATTCCTAGCTCCTAGGGAAGCTGAGACCAGAGGATCAGTTGAGCCCAGGGATTTGAGGCTGCAGTGAACTATGATCCGGTCACTGCACTCCAGCCTGGGCAACAGAGTAAGACCCTGTCTCAAAAACAACAGAAACAAAAACAAGCCTCTCACAGTTTGATTACATTTTTGGCAGATTAAGCACATGCCTTAAAAAACGTGGGCAAAGAAAGGCAAGGAAGAAAACTTTTAAAAACTTGATATTAAAATTTTGAAGCTGAGCTGTCCAATATAACTACAGTCACATGTGACTATTTAATTTTAAGTGAAAATTAAGTAAAATTAAAAATTTCCTCAGTGGGACGAGCACATTTCACCTCCTTTATAGGCCATGCGTGGCTAGAACAGATGGAAAACATTTCCACCATCGCAGAAAGTTCTATTGGACAGCACTGTTCTGAAGTGTTTAATTTGCCATCATGGAAAAGAAATAAAACACTCACTGAATGTCCTTAAATCTGTTTTATGATTTGGCATTGTGTTTAAGTCTGGATTGCGCATTTAGGATAGAGGTGAGAGGACCACACTATTTTCAGTGTCTGGAGACCTCTAAAGACTATAATTCGACCTTGGCCAAAACGATCGTTAACAGCATTTATATGCTTGATCTCCTCTCCACGCAGCCCATCAATAAGCCATTGCGCTCCACGGACACACTTCAGCACTCCCAATACACCAGGCACACACTGAGTAGGAGTCTCGGCTGGTGTCCTAGCAACAGCGACGCGACCCCGCCCCTTCCCGCGTACACCTCCTACCTTATTAGCCTGGAAGGGGCGGGACCAGAGGTCAGTGCCCAATAGGAAGGGAGCAGAAGAGGGAGTCCCGGCCGCGTCCTCGTCGCTAGGGAAACCGATGCAGCTGGAGGCCGCGCGCGATGGGGAGCGCGGAGGAGCGCGCCGCGCTCGCGGCGGCAAACGTGGATGGGGAACCCGGCGCCGACCGACGACTGCGACTCCTGGGGACCTACGTGGCCATGAGCCTGCGGCCGGCTGCGGGCGCCTGGGAGCGTTGCGCGGGGAGTGCCGAGGCGAAGCAGCTGCTTCAGGCCTTCCTGGGCCGCGGTGCTGCCGAGGGGCCGAGGCCGCTGCTGGTGGTGCGGCCCGGGCCCGGGGGCCTGGCAGTACGACCCGGGCTGGAGGTGGGACCTGAGTCGGACCCGGCTGGCGCTAAGGGGCTTTTTTTCTTGCGCACCGGGCCCGAGCCTCCAGGGCATGACAGCTTCCGCGGCGCAGTGGTCTGCGGGGACCTGCCCGCGGCACCTCTGGAGCACCTGGCCGCGCTGTTCTCGGAGGTGAGGGTGGGTTAGCGTCCCCGCGAGGCTAAAGCTGGGTGGGGGAGGGGAGGAGGAGCCTGACGGGACGGAGGCGGGGCCAGAGGGGGCGGGGCGAAGCTGCAGGGGCGGTCCAAGGGGCGGGGTGATAGGCAGAGGGGCGAGGCTATGGAGGGAGCACGACCAGGAGGCAAGTTCCTGAAGTCAGGAAGAAAATGGGATGGGGTTAGGGGCGGAGTCGGGGGGATCCTAAGGGAGGGATCTGGGTGGAGGCCAGGCCAGAATGAGAATGGGAAGGGGCTAAGGCTTGGGTCAGTCCGGGTCTGAGTTCCAGCCAAAGTCAGAGGAAGACCATAATCTGAAGAGTGCCTAGGTCCTGACTACTTTCGAAATCAGCATCTCGTAATCCCTCCTGTAAATTGGAAACGTCTGAGGAAGATGGGAAGTGGTGAACAAGGAGGCATTTCTGATGGATCAGTGGGGGTGGAAGGAGGCGAATGGCTATAAACAGTGCCTACTTCTGGAGAGCAGTTAAATGGAGGGGGGAGGTGGGTAGTGACTTGCTTTTGATTTTCATCTCATTCATTCATTACCAACCATTTAGCAAAGGTCAGCCCTGTGCCAGCATAAGAAGTTGGGCGCCCATTTGAAAATGCCCAGCAGGCCTTTGGAGGAGTCTGCCTGAAGCTCAGGGAGGAAGGTGGAGATGTGGGTCATAAGTGCTTTAGTGGCACCACAGCAGAAGCTTCGAGAATGCAGGAGATTTCAGGGAAGTGCTCCGGAGAGATTCCTGGGCCCCTTAGACCTTTCTGGAATGGGAGTAAACTGCCCTGACAGAGAAGTCAGGCCTGTGTGTTTCTGGAGGATTGATGCCCTGGACCCTGCAGGTTGTGAAATAAGGATGGGCGGGATACTGGCTGTATGATGTTTCAGGTGATAGGTGCTATAGGGAATACCAAAGAACTATTCCCACCAATGAAATGCTTACTCCAAGGAGCTGAAACGTATGTAATAATTCATATATTCAAAATATTTCAAACTTTTAAGACTGGGGTGAGGGTAAAGCTTACCTAAAAGTTGGCCTCACTGCTGGATCCAAGCCCTGGAGTCTTCCTGCTATGTCAGGTGTAAGCCCTTTAGATGGTTTATCAGGAGGCTGTGGGGAGGTGAAAATTCCAGGGAAGGGTTTGGATAGATAGAAGAGGACACAGAGGGCCCAGGGAAGCTAGATCTCTTAGATATGGAGGTATTTCAATATTTTAACAAACAGAACGGTCTTGCCACTGTGCATTGTCTGAAAGCCATCCCGCTGAAACCTGAACTTAAATCAACTTCTCTAATGAATGTTGATGATGGAAAGTACTTTTGGCTTCAGAGGAGAAAGACAGGCCTGTGATCTGAGAAGCATGCTTAACATTAAGTGTTGAATTGTCTCCTGAACAGTTAGAAGAATTCGTGTAAGTAGAGAACAAGGTAACTTTCAAGATACTGAGAGCAGACTGATCAAAGGTTCAGAGACAGTATTTAACCTAGTGTATGTGGGAGACAGAAGGCCCATCTCAGAGTTGTGTCATGGCTAAGCAAAGTAGTCCAGGAAGAAAAATAATTTTAAAATAATGAAAATTCTCAAATGTTTAAGAATTTTCATTGGTGCATTGAAAGAGATTGGAGACAAACAATGTTCATCAACAGGGGACTGGGCGACTGAATTATGGGCCATCTATACAGTGAAATACTTTGCAACTATTAAAAAGAATGACTTATATGGAATATTCCTTTTTTTGAGGCAGGGTCTTGCTATGTTGACCAGGCTGGTTTCAAACTCCTAGACTCAAGTGATCCTCCTGCCTTGGCCTCCCAAAGTGCTGGGATTACAGGTGTAAGCTACCATGTCCAACCAGAGTATTCCTTAGGGTAATTTTTTCCTTGTGGCAAAAAAACACATGACATAAAATTCACCCAACAATTTCCAAGTGCAGAGTACAATATTGTCAACCACATATGCATTGTTGTGCAACAGATCCTCAGAACTACCCCATCCAGAATCACTGAAACTCCACACACACCCAACAAGCCACACACCACTCCCCTGAGCTCCTGGCAAGCACCATTCTACTTTCTGTTCCTATGAACCTGACTCATCATATAAGTGGAATCATGCAGTATTTGTTCCTTGTGACTGACTTATGTCACTTAGCATAATGTCCTCAAGGTTCATCCATATTGTCGCCACCTATCATCATATGCGGAATTTCTTTCTTTTTTTAACAATATTCTATTGTGTGTATAACCATATTTCTAAAAAATTTATCCATCATAGACACTTAGGTTGTTTCTGTCTCTTGGTTTTTGTGAATAATGCTGCAATTTAAGATAATTTTTTAAAGAAGTGCAGAATTGCATGGATGGTATGCTACTATTTGTGTTTAAAAAAGAAAGGAGGGGAAGAAGAAAGAAAGGAAGGAGGGAAGGGAGAGAGGGAGGGAGGAAGAGAGGACATTCTTTAACAGTAATCCGCAAGAAGGAGAAACAGTAACTGAAGTACAGGGGTAGGTGGAAGATTTACTTCCCACTGTAAAAGCTTTTGTACATTTAAAATTTTGCCCCATGTAAATGTATTACCTATTTTAAAACCTAAATAAATAATTTATTTTAAAAATACCTCAAGTCCTTTCCTTGCATTTCTCAAAGCTCGTACCAGTAACTTTATTCCACTTTCTGTCTATCCATCTACTTTTATTCCATACCCTGAAGCTGATCCAGTGTCTCTTTCAAGGCTTGCTGGCCTCCCATCTGCTAAGCCCCCTCCTTCCGGCCTGGCCCTCCTGTCCACCCCCTCTCTTCTCTCTCAGCACCTTGTAATCAGCTTAGTAGTCTCTGATTACCTGCTCCCCTTTTCCTTCCACCTCCCCACGCAGCATCGCTAAAGCCAGAAGAACCTACCTGGCTGAGAGACGTCTTCCTGCCTTGTGTGTGTGGGGGTAGGACTGAGGGTGTTGGCTGAAAGAAAGCTATAATTTTAATATTATTTTTGTTCCATTCTACTAGTACAAGGTAAAAAAGGAAAATGTGCCTAAGAAATGTTTGAAAGGAAGAATTAACAGAATTTAGTAACTTGTTCTCCTACTTCCTTAATTCCTCCAACCACGTCATTCACTACTGCCAACTTACTTTTCCTAGCTCTGAAACTTGGATTTTTTTTTTTTTTTTTTACTTTTTACATTTTGGAGTGTGAGCATAAGATTTGGAATCTCACAGACCTAAGTCAAATTCTGGTTAAATTCAGCAGTGTGATGTGAGCAGATGTGCTCACTCTGCCAGGTCCAAAACTGTCTTGCAGGGTTGCTATGAAATTTAGACATCATATATTAGAACACCTGGAATAGAGTGTCACACTGCAGGTGTTCCATAAAGGATGAGAATTCTTGTCACTCTTCATCCCATTTAAAATTCTCCTCACCCATCTGATGGATCCTTGTCACCTTGCTGTAACCCATCCTGGCTCCTCCTAGAGGACTCAGCTGCGTTTCCCCCACAGCCTTCTCCTGAGCCTGGAGCTGGGGCAGGTGGCCTCCTTGTTCCTCCTTGCTGCTCTAGATCCACATCAAAAAGCCTCCAGTTTGAATCTCCTGTCATCAAAGGACATCATCCACTCTCACTGCTGCATCCTGTACAGATGGTGCTACCCTCGCGTGTGTATGACTTTGCCTCCCAACTTGTGACTCTCCCCAACATTACTTTTAATATGTGGTTATTTCCAAAGACATATGAGTGACCCTTCCAATAACTTGGCCTCTGGGTTCTCTGTATCTTTGTCCTCCAGTGATCTTGTCCTCCTCCCGATCATAAGCAGCCCCTCCCATGGCCATTTCCAGACCTTGCGTTCCCAACAACCATCAACCTCATTGTCCAATTTTATGCACCTCCTTCTCTGACCACTACTCCCATCTTTCCAGCTCACTCCCTCTCATACCCTGACTACAACAGTCCTTTGATCCTGCTGGGAGCTCCAATCTCTTGGCCTTGGCTGCTTCCCATTGGCCCTGGCCCATGCCCACGATCTCTTCTCTTACCCAATTTGAGTACCATGCTCCTTCATGATCATCATACCCTTGCATCAGCTCCTGATGTACTGGCCTCTACCTCACTGTGTCATACTCAATTGGTGCAACCACAATCCTGGTAAAACCCAGCTCTACATACTTCATACCGGCACCCATTAAATTAAAAGAGACCAGGGAAAAACCAATGGGCTCCTCTTTAAATGCACGACCTCTCAAACCGCTAAGTCAGCTTTTTATGTTTCCCAGCAGACATTCTATTTTTTTCTTTTCCAATTATATTTTCTTGCTCTTTTAGATCACTATTTCCCAACTTGAGAAACAATTTGAAAAGAAAAATCTTTCTTCTCTCAAATGTCCAAAACCTCCTGTCAACCTCACTCTGAGACGCTCTTGCTTCTTTCTTGGTTTTTTAAGAAACGGAAATGAGAATAACATGTCCACGAACACTTATGTCTACTTTGACTGGAGCATCTCTCCTTGTATCTTCTGCCATCCCGTCCGTTGCTAGAGGTACTGTTTGTGCTGCCCTCTGATGCCAACCCTAAGGCTGAAACTGCTGCCTGTGCTCTGAATCCCACACATTCCTGAGGAGATCACTCTAGCAATTTCCTCTTCTCTCCTGTATTCATATTTTTCTCCTCTCTGCTAGATTATTCTCATCAAGCAAAATCCCCCTCTCATCCCACCAGCTGTCACCTCATGTTTATGACCCCCTTCATAGCAAAATTCTTAGAATGTATGTCCCCTCTTGCTGTCTCATTATTTTCCTGTTTCATCTCGTCCTCACTCACCAGGCTTTGACTTTCACACCTCACAGAAGAGGAATAAAATAACGTGTCAATGTTTCTGATGATCTCCACTTGACTAAATTGAACGACCCTGATCAGTGCTCATTCGGCTTGACCTGAGAGCAGCGTTTGTCATAGCTCATGATCATCCTCTCTTCCTGGGAACACTTTCTTCTTTGGGCTCCAGCAACCAGTCTTCTGGTTTCCTCCTATCACCATGGCTATCACCAGTGATGGTGCCTCCTCTTCTTCCCCACTTCTTTCTTTCTTTATTTTTTTGTTGAGATGGAGTCTCGCACTGTCACCCAGGCTGGAGTGCAGTGGCATGATCTCCGCTTGCTGCAACCTCCACCTCCTGGGTTCAAGCAATTCTCCTGCCTCAGCCTCTCAAGTAGCTAAGATTACAAGTGCCCACCACCACGCCCAACTAATTTTTGTATTTTCAGTAGAGACGGGGTTTCTACTCTGTTGGCCAGGCTGGTGTCAAACTCCTGACCTCATGATCTGCCCACCTTGGCTTCACAAAGTGTTGGAATTACAGGCGTGAACAACCGCGCCCGTCCTCTTCCCAACTTCTTAACACCAGATGGCCCTATGGCCCACTCCCTGGACGTCTTCTCTTCTCTCTCTGTACACCCATTTTCTTGGGGGCTGTCAGTCGATTTCAAAGTTTCACAAGCCAGTTGTATCTGACACCTCCCAAATTTGTTATCTCCAGCCCTCTCTTCTCCTCTGAACTCTCAACTAGCATATCCAGCTGCCTACTCAACATCTCTATCTTAAAGTCCAATCGAGATACTACATTTTAACATGTGCAGACAAAAGCTCCTGTATCTTCTCTCAAGATCTTACTCCACCTTTACTCCTCCCCACATTGGTTGACAGCAACTCCATTCTTCCCGTTGTTCAAGCCACAGATCTTAGAGTCATCCTGACCCTTTTTTTTTCTCTTGCGACTCCTAAAGCAATTTGTTAACACATCTTATTGGCTATACCTTCAAAATTTGTATGGAATCAGGCCATTTCTTTTTTTTTTTTTTTTTTTTTTTTTTTTGAGACGGAGTCTCACTCTGTCACCCAGAGACTGGAGTGCAGTGGCGCGATCTCAGCTCACTGCAAGCTCCGCCTCCCAGGTTCACGCCATTCTCTTGCCTCAGCCTCCCGAGTAGCTGGGACTACAGGCACCTGCCACCACGCCTGGCTATTTTTTTGTATTTTTAGTAGAGACAGGGTTTCACCGTGTTATCCAGGATGGTCTTAATCTCCTGACCTCGTGATCCACCCGCCTCGGCCTCCCAAAGTGCTAGGATTATAGGCGTGAGCCACCGCGCCCAGCGGAATCAGGCCATTTCTTACCATCTCCCCCACTACCCCCTGTGCCACACCACTGTCTTCTGTATTATAGCACCAACTTGCTAGGTGGCCTCCCTTTCCACCTTTGCACCTTAGAGCCTATAATCAGAGCAGCTTGGTTGATCCTACTCAAAGTGATCTCAGCCTATGGCACTCCTTTGCTCAAAACTTTCAATGATGTCCATTTCTCTGAGAGTAAAAATCAAAATCTCACAGGCAAGGCTGCATGTGAATTGACTCCCTTTACTCTCCCCTATTCTTTGGGATCACTCTGTCCCTGCTTTCCTTGCTTCCACACTGCTCCTTGATAACACCAAGCATGCTTCCATCTTGGGGCCTTTGCACTGGCTGTTCCTTCTCCCTGCAATATACTTCCCCCAAGGATCTGCAAAGCACACCCCCTATCCTTCCCAGCCTTTGTTCAAATCTTCTCTTCTCAGTTAGGCCAACCTCAACATTTACAATTGCAGCCCCTCCACCCCACACTCCTGATTCCCTTCACATGCTTTATTTTTATTCACAGAACTTACTGTTTCTTGACTGTCTCTCCCTTAGAATATAAGCTTCACGAGGTCAGAAATTTTTGACTGTTTCGTTCACGGGTGTATCCTCCTAGCACCTAGAAAAGTGCCAGCACAAAATATATGCTCAGTAAATACTCATTGAATAAATGAATGAGTAGCTTTTTGGTTTGTTGTTGTTGTTGTCTTGAGACAGGGTCTTACTCTGTTGCCCAGGCTGGAGTACAGAGGCGCGATTTCAGCTCACTGCAGACTCAACCTCCCTGGGCTCAAGCGATCCTCTCACCTTAGCCTCCTTAGTAACTGGGACTACAGACATGCGCCACAACAACCGGGCAATTTTTCTATTTTTTGGTAGAGATGAGGTCTTGCTGTGTTGCCCAGGCAGGTCTCCGACTCCTGGGCTCAAACAATCTGCCCTCCTCAGCCTCTCAAAGTGCTGGGATACAGGCGTGAGCCACCGCACCTGGCTATGAGTTGCTTTTCACTTCACAGAGAGTTCACATTCATTATTTTTCTGTCACTCAAAGCCCTTAAAACTCCCACCCAAAGCTACTCCTTTTTCTTCAGACACTATACATTGAGTTATTTGATAAACATCTTGAGTGTTTTCTATATGCCAGATCCTGGAGAGAACTGTGACTATATAAAAATTAAATAAGATAGAGTCCCTGCCTTTGAGATCCTAGGAAAATTCCAGTTCACCCTCTTTCCTGATTAGGTCTTCTGCCCTGGGTTCAAATGGTTCTTTCTTAACATGGATGTGATAAAGCTTAATTTGTAATCTTTCCTTACTTTTCGAGCCCCCTTTACTGATTGTTGTAAGTTCCTACCTCAGTGAATGTTTCCAGACAGACCAGGCAAAGACCATCCTCTAGAATCTAACATGCTGGGTCCAGGTATTCTATTTCACAGCCACTGGGGCTTATTGATCATAACCCAACCAGTCATATCAGTTCGTATTTCCTTTTGATTTTTTATATATTGATAGCTTCCTCATCACATTATATGAGCATCTGTTTGTCTTTCTGGTATTCTCCTTCCATCAGTTGTAAGATTTTGACAGTCAAAGATTCCTGGTGAGTTGTACTGACAACTTTCTTTCTTTTTTTTTTTTTTTTTTTTTTTTTCTCTGTCTCCAGGCTGGAGTGCAGTGGTGTGATCTTGGCTCACTGCAACCCACGCCTCCAGGGTTCAAGTGATTCCCCTGCCTCAGCCTCCCAAGTAGCTGGGACTACAGGCGTGTGCCACCGTACTCGGCTGATTTTTTGTATTTTGATAGAGACAGGGTTTCACCATGTTAGCCAGGATGGTCTTGATGTCCTGACCTTGTGATCCGCCCACCTTGGTGTACTGACAACTTTCTAAGTTGCCGGTAATGGAAACTTAGTTTAAACTAGCTTGGAAAGTTCAAGAGCAGCTTGATTTAGGAGCTCAAACAAAGTTACCAAGACTTGGTCTTTCTCCATCTGTAAGCACTCTCCTCTCCATATTAACTTTATTCTAAGGCTCTGTTGGTTGCGAAGGTGACCAAGAAAAGCTCCACACTAGCAGAAAAGAGAAGGTGTCTCTTCCTTGAAAAGTCACATAAGACACTTTGGCCTGACTCTCACTGGCTCAGATTTGGTTCCATGTTCACCTATGGATTTGGAGATGAATAGTGAAAAAAGAGAAACTATGTTGGGTGGCCAGAATCCCCTAACGTTCACGCTAAAGATGGATTCAAGATCCTCAACTTTGCTTGCCTTTTCAAGGTGCCCCCTCCCACCACGTGTAGACAGAAGGTCGTGTTTATCTGCATGTGTCCTACTTTTTTGCCTCTGGCCTTTGTGACTATTTAATCACCTCCTATTCACCTCATTGATGAGGGAGGGATTCCTGCCCCAGAGTAATGCAGATGGCTAAACATACAACACCCAACATAGGACAGACACCATTGACAACAGTTTATCAGTCAACATACTCAGCCCAGAAGAGGACACTGAGTCATGCAGAGCCACATGGGGATTGCTCTTGGGAACAGACTAAATGACAAGGGGCTGTGGAAAGCACACTTTGTATTAATAGTATCAAGAGGGTGTAGTGGTCCCTGGATCTCATTGGGGGACACAATTGGCTAGGTTAACTCATTCCACCAGCTGGTAGGGAACTGAAGTCTGCTTCTCAGGGATAAGCGGGAACTGTGCCTGGTCCTCTTGATAAAGAGTTTCTCGTTTTTTCTTTTTAATATTTTTTCTGAGATGGAGTCCTACTCTGTTGCCCAGGCTGGAGTGCAGTGGTGTGATCTCGACTCAACTGCAACCTCCGCCTCCTGGGTTGAAGCGATTCTCCTGCCTCAACCTCCCGAGTAGCTGTGATCACAGGCACCCACCACCACGCCCGGCTAATTTTTGTATTTTTAGTAGAGATGGGTTTTTGCCATGTTGGCCAGGCTGGTCTCGAACTCCCGACCTTAGGTGATCCACCCGCCTCAGCCTCCCACAGTGCTAGGATTACAGGCATGAACCACCGTGCTTAGCCGATAAAGAATGTTTTGACTAGAGGACTTTATCCCCAGGAGCAGAATGGGAAGGAAAACTTGTAAGCAGGCTATTCAAGGGCCTCCCCAATTTACCAGATGTCAGGGTCATATGTAATGTTTGACCCTATTATTAGGCCTTCCAGCACAGTGACCTGCAAAAGGTTGTATATAGCTTTATAAGCCTTTTCCAGATAAGGCTTTCTTTAAGTTCTCAGAAGTGGAACGCCTGCCTTTCTTTCCTGTGCACCTCTGTTCCAGGTTGTTCTACCCGTCCTGGCCAATGAGAAGAATCGCCTAAACTGGCCCCACATGATATGTGAGGATGTCAGGCGGCACGCCCACAGCCTCCAATGCGACCTCTCGGTTATAGTCGAGCAAGTGAAGGGAAAAACTTTGCTGCCTCTTCCAGCAGGCTCAGAAAAAATGGAGTTTGCGGATTCCAAAAGTGAGACAGTGTAAGTACCGCCAGCCGGGCCATATGGGCCTCTGAGATACGGGAGATGCTGGTTATCAGAATGTTTTCCTTACAACTTTTCTGTTCCTGACTCTGCACATCTCCTCGTTCTGCACGCAAGCCTACTGTCTGCTCTGTTTGCTGACACCCTCCGACTGTGGACTGTGTGTTTACCCTGGTTACTCCCTGGCCCAGCCACTGCATGAAGTCTTCCAAGGCTATTACAGCAACGTGGCCTTTTTTTCCGTTCAGAATCATTTCAAGGCTGAGCGCAACCACACTAGCTTTCGGTATTTTGCTTATCAGGATAGTGTCTCATCATTGGCAAAGACCCAGGTCCAGTCTGGGAGGCAGGCATGCCTCTTCCCAGTGTTTACTCAGTACATAATGTCACAGAACTACCGCTGCTGGCTCTTGTCACAGTTCCAGACTCTCCTCCCCCAGCAGCTGAAGACTTTTTACAGGTCCTGGGGATTTTTTTTTCTTTTTTCAAATAGTAGCAAATCTGGCTTTGTTGGGACCTGGCTTTGTTGGGAGTTCATGCCTTCTGCCCCTAAGTGGGCCTTAAAACCCCAGCCTCATCTCATTTTAGAAGTTGAATCCACCATCAGCTTCTGTTTATCATGCTGACTTTCGAGTTGTCTTCGTTTCTGTCCCTTGGGAATTCTTTTCCCCTTTCAAGCCATGCTATGTATATAAATATTAATAGTATATTTTGCTATATTTTATCCAGT
Organism: Hylobates moloch; assembly: GCF_009828535.3. Taxonomy (NCBI): domain Eukaryota; kingdom Metazoa; phylum Chordata; class Mammalia; order Primates; family Hylobatidae; genus Hylobates; species Hylobates moloch. Next base: position 42,567,123 of record NW_026652294.1, read on the forward strand.
ATCTCTATGTGCTTGTGGCAACGGACAGCCTTCCTACGTGAGCTCGGTCTGCCACACTGTCAGGAGTTTCCCAATGTATTACTGTCAACATTGTGTATTCAGGATCCATGATTTGATCCGAAGAATAACTAACGCATGCAACAGATTATATGCGTGCAATGCATTATAAAATACAACAATGTACTTTATAATGAGTTTTTTCTATCAGAAGTAATTTCCTACATATACAATTTGAAGTAATTTCCCAGTTAATTGGAAAACTTATTGTGGTTTAATAAAGATATCCAATCTTCAAAATAAATAAATTCAAACTACCCCTTTTCTAGTCCCTTTGTATTTTAACTTAGTAACATTCAGTGTGTGTTTATAATCATTGCTGAGTTTATCTCTGTTTGTTCAAGTTTGATAATTTCCCAAAAGACTGGATCATTTTGGGAGAATGGGTGTCTTCTTCCTTTAATACCTTCCACAATCACTTGTGCCATATCATTTCTCAGCAAATATAAATTTAATTTAATGAAGTGGAAGTGGGTTTCTGACATAAAAATGTGAATTGTATGTCCTCTTTCTTTGTCATTGTGTCCTTGGTTCTTTGCATGTATCATTTTCAGTTAAGACTGTGAAAATAATGACCAAAATGTATTAAAAAAATTTTAACTGTTTCCACATATAGCTAAGTTACTTTCTTTAAAAGTCGTATGAGGGGAAAAGTTTGGGAATTTCTATTCTTCACTGGAAAAATGAGGACCAAGTGAAATCGTGATGGTGATATTCAGGTGGCTGATTATTAGCCTTGTGAAGGAGGAAATAAACTATTTCCTCTTGCTGCAGAGGTCAATGCTAAGACCAAGATGAGGAAATCACAGGGAGGTAGAAATGGTTCAGTATAGAGACAACTTTCTCCTTGGGAGAGCCAATCTATTGAGAAATGTGCTGCTTTGTGAAGGAGCTTGCTGTCACTGGTAGGATTCAAGCAAGCATTGGGTGGTCATCTGAATATTTTCTGTCCAAGGTATTCCTGCATTGGCAGGACAACGTACTGGCATTCAAAGTTCTTAAACTAGTCTTCAGAATGTTGATGAGCGCTGAATCTGTATGAAAAATGTACATACACGCACATAAGCATTTTTTTTTTTCTGGAGAGAGGATCTATAATTTTCATTGACTAGTCAACAGAGACTGTTATCCAAAAAAGTCAGAAATGCATGGGCTAGGTGAAATTTCTCACCTATTTTTTAAAATTGGGATTCTGTCTTGGGGTACACCCAGAGTTATTTTCACGTTTCAGGGTTTTTGTTTTTGTTGTTATCATTGTTGTTGTTGTTGTTGTTGTTTCGTCTTTCACAGCTTGGATTCTACAGATAAGTCAGTCATCTATGCCATTGAGTCTGCAGTGATCAAATGGAGCTACCAAGTCCAGGTGGTTCTCAAGAGAGAGTCTTCCCAGCCACTCTTACAAGGGGAGAATCCCACCCCTAAAGTGGAGTTGGAGTTCTGGAAGAGCAGGTAGGCAAGAAGGCATCTGCTGGAACTCTGCGGTGAAGATGTCTTACAGAGACTAAAGCTAGAGCTTTCCTGGGTTAGGCCACCATTGAGCCTGTTCTTCCCTATAGGTATTTCACATCATCGCTGGGGTAGACAGCTCTGTGTCATTGGGTCAATAGAGTTTTTTGATAGACTGGGAGATGCACACTTTCCCCCAGGTTCTATAGTCATTTTTCCTTTCCTGGGCTAACATCAGTATGTCTTCTCACATTTTTTCAAAGGCTCTTTGGACTACATGTAAAATTAATGAACTCTCTTTAACATTTTTCTTGTAACTTTTCTGCTCCCTTCTCCTTGAACAGTTGAGGCCACATGCACACACCTTTTGTAAAGTTCTGAAGACAGAGGGGTTTTGGGGAGTTGGCTGCAGAACAGCCTTTCCTGTGTTCTGGCTCATCACTCGCAGGGCTGGAAAGTTCATCTTCCAGGGTGTTTGTCCAGAAAGGCTTCATTATTGCTCCTGCTCCTGCTTATTCCCTCTCCTCCTCCCCATTTCCTCACTCCTATTTATTATTGTGCTGATAAATCCTTTACTCAAAAGGAGACAGACAGATGTTAGAGGCAGATGTGCCTGTCCTCGCATGGAATGGAGATTATCGGTGTCACATGACTAGACATGCCTGTAGGGCTCCAGCCTTTTGTCTGTACCACCCTGCTGAGATGCCCCATGCTCTTGCCTGGCTTCTGACCATTCTGCTGACCTACTGCAAGGCCCTTCTCTTAGCACCCTTGCTCCAATAATGCCTCTCTCACCCTGACTCAACCTTACTGTCAGAGCTAATGACCTCCAGCTGCCGAGCTTTTTGAACCACCAGATGGTCACAGCAGTGTTTCCTGGAGCTGCCCCTTTGAACCTGTGTTCCCAGCTCAGGCTTTTGCCCTCACTATGCTGGGAACAGATGTCCAGGGTCTTTGGGCTGGAGCACAGCCTCTGTGGAAGCACCCTGAGGCAGGGCTCCTGTCTGTGTGACGATGGGTCATCACAGTGTGACTTGCATTTCCTGATGCTTACCTGGATTCACCCTTCTTCATGATATTGCAGATATGAAGATCTGAAATACATTTATAATCAACTGAGAACAATAACGGTGAGGGGCATGGCCAAGCTCCTGGACAAGCTTCAGAGTAGCTACTTTCCAGCTTTCAAAGCCATGTACAGAGATGTTGTTGCAGGTGAGGACCAGCAAGTGTTTTCCCAAATGTGTTTGACTCAATTTACCATTGAATGATGCATTCACCTCTCTCTGTCTGAATTCAGCAACTTCAAGTCCTTGTAAATTTCTGACCCGACACAAACTAGCATGGTGGCAAAAATACCACATCTAGATACACAAGAGCAGCTAAACAGAGCTATGCTGTTTGCAGTTCCACTGCTGTATGGCCTGGGCAAATTCACCTAGCCCCTCTGAGTTTTAGTAGGTATGATGGTTATGGCGCATACACTTCTGCCTACTTTTCTAGGTCCGTGTGAGATTATACAGGTGGAAGAACTTATTGACTGAACACAGCAGTGTTCCTGGAGCTGTCCCTTTGTGTCTTTCAAACACTGGGGCCAGGACATACAGTTCTGGGGTGGCCATTATGGAGCCTATGTGACCAACTCCAGTGTGGTCATATGAGTCCATCTGTCCTAATCAAGGACTACCTTTCTGGCAAGACAGCCTGACCATGCCTTGCAGGACCTGGGATTATTGGCTGGGACCTCTCATTAACTAAGTGCTTGTACCTCCCTGGCATGCTGGGAACTCGTGGGTCTGGTCAAAGGTGTTTCTGGGCCCTGTCTTCAGAGTCTGGAGACTACTAGAAGAAAGTTCTTCCATCAGATCTGCCTACAGCTGCTGCTTTGCACTGTACAAATGCGTGTTGTTATCTCTCACCTCTGGAATTCAGGTCCCTCCACCTTCGGCTCCTTGAGAAATCTCTATTCCATTTCTAGCTCCATTCTGCATTTTCTAATCCTACTCTCAGATGGACTGCAATTTCCTGGCCATTTGAGCACCAGACAAGATCCACTCTTATCAAAATTGCCAAGCCAGCAAAGTCTATGATTAGAAGTAGGTAAATTTTTTCAGGACTCCCTCTCCCTTCCTTGGTGCACTGTATGTCTTCTCCCTTTTTCTTATGAAATCTCCTCTTTGCTCTTCAGTGCCATAGGTCAAAATGTGCTTTTAAAGGTCTTTGTCATTTCACATGGTCTAAGCTTAATCTAAGCAGTGATTTTCAAACATTTTACTTTGCCCAGAACTCTCTCTTTAAATACAATCTCCCACGTAAGCCCACTATATAAAACGAATCCAGGCATATTTGGTTTAGTAAAAAGGGTAGTGTCAGCCGGGCGCGGTGGCTCACGCTTGTAATCCCAGCACTTTGGGAGGCCGAGGCGGGCGGATCACGAGGTCAGGAGATCGAGACCACGGTGAAACCCCGTCTCTACTAAAAATACAAAAAATTAGCCGGGGGTAGTGGCAGGCGCCTGTAGTCCCAGCTACTTGGAGAGGCTGAGGCAGGAGAATGGCGTGAACCCGGGAGGCGGAGTTTGCAGGGAGCCGAGATTGCACCACTGCACTCCAGCCTGGGCGACAGAGTGAGACTCCGTCTCAAAAAAAAAAAAAAGGGGGCAGTGTCCTGTGCCCAGAGCCCATTGGCTACTTCCCTGTCCCACCTTCCCTTCTTCATGACTTGGAGATTGCAAACAACTTAGCTAAAGGAAGAAAAGTCCAGGTGTTAGTTTCCAACATGAGCTACATCACAGAGCAGAACTGGCATAAGTTGTTAGTCTCTGAGGTCCTCCCTGACCCTGAATCCTCATTGCAGAGGCAGCTCTGCCAGCGTGTTTGGCTGGCTTGGCACCAAGTGTCTCTTGAGGCTCCAGTTCACTGCTTTGCTGAGAGATTCTGTGTCCCCGAGGAATCAACTTTTGTTCCCAGTTTACACTTCCAGTGGACAGGTGTCCCCAGAAGTGGTATGAGTATCCCTGCTGATGTCAGAAATGACTAAGGGAAAGTTTTTTTAAAAAAATATGTTAAAGGGGCCGAGCACGGTGGCTCACACCTGTGATCCCAGCACTTTGGGAAGCCGAGGCGGACAGATCACAAGGTCAGGAGATTGAGACCATCCTGGCTGACACGGTGAAACCCCATCTCTACTAAAAATACAAAAAATTAGCCAGGCCTGGTGGCACAGCACCTATAGTCCCAGCTACTCGGGAAGCTGAGGCAGGAGAATTGCTTGAACCCAGGAAGCAGAGGTTGCAGTGAGTCAAGATCTCGCCATTGCACTCCAGCCTGGCGACAGAGCGAGACTCTGTCAAAAAAAAAAAAAAAAAAGATAAAGGGTAATAGCCCTGGTTTTGGCAAGTGATACCAGCTTTCCATTTATGGTAGTGATTTAAAGTTTTCATGTTGTCTAATTTAGTTAGGTTAAATTGGGAGTCAATGTAGAGAAAAATATTAAGTAAGCAATAGAGTGCTACAGATTGTACATATGTAGAACACATATAAAGGACATATGTGAATGCCTGAAATTTGGGGCTCTGAAAAAGATGTAGTAAAAATATATTATGAGTTTGTTATTTGGTGCCCCAAATATACTTTTCACATCAGTAGATCAATAGACTATAATTATTCATATGAATTAATAGTCATAAGATTCACTTCCCCAGGCGAGCTTCAAAAAGTTATTTGCAGTAGAGTATATGCCGGCAGTGAATTTTTTTTTAAAAAAGATACCATTACAATAGTGCCAGATAAACACTACTATAAAAATAGAAATTCTTTAAATATGAAACTCAGTGTCGATGATGGAAGAAAATTTGATTAGAAGAGTTAGGTAGAGACTTGGTCAGAAAATTTGGCAGGATCTTCTAAGCTGGTGACTGATTTTCTCATTTCTAGCTGAATTTCAGAGCATCTGACTTTTTTTATCCTAAATAGATATACTATGTGCATTATTCTTATTAGTCATGGTCAGCGTAGTTCACTGACCTACTGATGAACTGGAAAGAAGGAGAGGAAAAGAAATATTTCTGGGTTGGTGGATATGAATTAGAAAACAGCGAGAAGAAAAAAGGAGGTTAAAAGGATGGAGAAAAATATGCGGGAACACGATTGTATGAAGTAGTATTGACTGAGCAGTAAATAACCTTGGAAAACAGGAAAGCAACGGTCCCCTTGAGAAGGAAGAACAAGGGCAATAAAGACTAATTAGAGAGTTTTCTTTTCTTGCGCAAGATAGGCATGGTACAACCTGGTTGCCAAGTTTCTGAGTCCATTTGTGCTGCTCTAACAGAATACCACAGCCTGGGTAATTTATAAAGAGCAGAAATTTATTTCTTTCAGTTCTTGAGGCTGAGAAGTTTGAGATCAAGGCACTGGCAGGTTGGGTGTCCGGTGAGGGCCTGGTCTCTGCTTCCAAGATGGCGCCTTGTTGCCGCATCCTCCAGAGGAGAGGAACTCTGTGTCCTTACCTGATAGATGGTGGAAGGGCAAGCCAGCCAAACTCTATGTGAAGCCTCTTTGATGAGGGCCTTAATCCCATTCATGAAGGAGAAGCTCTCATGGCCTAATGGCCTCTTAAAGGCACCAGCTCTTAACACCATCACATTGGCCATTAAATTTCAACACCTGAATTTTGGAGGGGATACATTCACACAGCAACAATTAAGGATGTGTGTAGGTAGATATGTGTGCGAAAGAAGGCACACAAAGAAGGGCTGCCTGGAGCCAGTGCACACTGGTTTGCTGTGGCTCATGAAGAGCTGCTGTATGCATTGTTTTAAACCTTGCACCCCCATTCTCCCAAGCAGCACTCAGCGAAGTCAAATTGGTAGCCTAGAAATGGACATGGTAGGAATACTAGGAATATTTACACCATAGAAATTGGCATGTGCTACAAATAAACATGTTTGTCCTCAAAGAGCCTGTTGTTAAAGACTTTCCAGCAAACCACTGGAGATCACTATGCACTTTGCTGTTTATAAGTACATTCTTTAAAAAGGTATGAGCTCAGCTGGGCATAGTGGCTCGCACCTGCAATCCCAGCACTTTGGGAGGCTGAGGCGGGCAGATCACTTGAGGTCAGGAGTTCGAGACCAGCCTGGCCAACATGGTGAAACCCCGTCTCTATTCAAAATACAAAAATTAGCCAGACATGGTGGTGCATGTCTGTAATCCCAGCTACTAGGGAGGCTGAGGCAGGAGAATAGACTAAACCAAGGAGGCAGAGGTTGCAGTGAGCCAAGATCACACCACTGCACTCCAGCCTGGGCGACAGAGTGAGACTCCATCCCCACCCCCAAAAGAAAAAAAAAAAAAGATATGAGCCCAGCTCTCTCTCTCTCTCTTCATATGCCTTGTCATCCAAGCGTATTGCATCCTGGGTTGGATGGCCAACCCTTTTCTCAAGTATTGTGCTCTTAAAAATCAAGGCAATGCTAATTAGTATAATTAAAAGAGATTGTGATTTTTAAAAAGGTTTCAAAACAGGGTGTCATAAAGAGAAGGCTCCTATAGCATGATAATCTCAGCCTCTTTTCTCTCAGCACTTATGGAAGCAAGAGCTTGCGCTCATTAGAATGACTGTTGGATTCTGAAATCCCCCACTCCAACACAGCGGTTCTAATACTCACCATCAGCTCCTCCACTTGAGAATCCCTGCCCTAATCAATTTACTGTGACATCTGACTTTGCAAAAAATTCGATTCACATACTGCTTTCCACAACCTCATTTGGGATATAAAGTACAAACATACACATCAACATATTTTTGTGTGTGGTGAGCCTCCATGAAGCCAAGGGTTCAATGTAATAAACTCTGGGTCGTCTTCCTTTTCCTTAGCTGGACAGGATTGGTTGTTTCGTGGGAGGACCCTTGGAAAGTTATTCAGACCTTAATTTCTTCACTTATAAAGTACTAAAGTATAAAGTACTAAAGCTGGCTTGCAGGGCTTTCTATGAGATAGTAAATATCTCATAGATAGTAAGTAGAACAATTCCTGGCATACTGAAACTGTTTGCTAAATAGTGTATATTTTGAGTTCCCTGTAGGATGAATGCAGAGCTTCATCCACTTACTATAACCTAAGACCACCTGCTCTCATATGATACCACCTGATTATCTGCCCAGGACAGAACCAGCCTTTATAAGCTCACCCTTCCAATTTAGTTTGTCCAATGGCCTTTTGCATTCCCTCTAAGTTGCTATGCAGATATTAGCATCCAGTGCTGCTGGATTTCCTCGTTTCCCCTGTCAGTCACCACAAGACGACTGGTTAAAGGCTGCTTTCTTTCCTTGGTTGTATTCAGAGGAGATGGTAAGAGATTTTCCTGGCTTTGAAAACCAGCAGAACCTTGCCATAACCCATCTATGTTATGTCTCTATGCTCTGTGACTTCTTTATAAGTGCTCAACAAGTTTCTTTATTAGTGAATATTCATCGGAGTCACCACCATTTATCAAACACCTGCATTGGTTCAAGCACTGTGCTAGTTGTTTATAAAGGTTCCTGTTGAACTACCTTCAGCCTTCACAAGGACCCTTTAAACTGATTACAGCTCCGCCTATTTTTGAGGCTCAGAGAGGTTACACATGCCCAAAGTCATACAATTGCCAAGCGTCTAGGCCAGCATTTGAAGGAAAGTCTTTCTGATTCTAAAACTTGTATTGTCTCAGAGATAGCAGCAAAGTAATCGGCAAATATTTACTACCCACCAAGCACCAGATGGAGGCTGGGAGGGCCAGGGAGAAGTCTATTTAGAGGAATGTTACAAGAGAGAACTCTTCAGATCATTATCCTAGTTGTTCAGGACTCTCCAGTTTCCATATTTCCTCATAAGAGCTAGGAAGTTTTCTGGAACCAGCCTTCTCTCTGCTTGTTGCTTTGCAGATCTTTTACTTCCCAGGGACTAGGGCTCCACCAGGTGGGTATTAGGCTGCAGATGGGAATGCTGACCATCTCCAATTCCTTCCAGCTCTAGCAGAGGCACAGGACATCCATGTGCACCTGATACCGCTCCAGCGCCACCTGGAAACTCTGGAGAATGCAGAATTTCCGGAGGTGAAGCCCGGGCTGCGGCCCCTGCTCCACGTGGTATGTCTGATTTGGGCCACGTGCAAGTCCTACCGCTCCCCGGGGAGGCTGACTGTGCTGCTCCAGGAGATTTGCAACCTTCTCATCCAGCAGGTGGGCTGCCCCGGGACGCCCAGCAATTGCTCCCTGGGGGCTGGTTGGCATCTAGTCACAGGAGAGAAGAGACAAGTGTCCTTTTTTCTGGGTGGGGGAATAATTATGTTCCAAAGAGTTCTTACCCTTGAATTACAGTATTTTACTCTCAGAAGCCAATAATTTACAAAGACATTTTCAGTAACATTAGAACACCTGAGCCATCCTGTCTTCCTTTCCCCTACTTAAGAAGGGATAAGTAGGGGTGGTGAATTTCAACCTCCTTAATAACCTATGAAGGAGGACTGGTAATGAGTCAGCAGCAAAGCCTAAGCAGTTGAGTGCAGCCTCTGATGTCAGGTAGCGTCAGGCGATGCCGTACCAATCCCTGGCTTTGCCACTTGGCAGCCAGCATACCACTTGTGTGCCAGGACAAGTCACTTCCTGTTCTGTGCTTCACTCTCCTCCTCTGTACAATGGTGAAAACAAGAAGCCATATCTCTTTTTGGGTTGCTGGGTGATTTGAGGCTTCCATGTGAAAATGCATGTGCCCTGCACATGGTAAGATCCTGATACCCATAAGCTATTGAGAAGCAGCTTCTTAGATTACGCACTTCATGCTCCTCCTTCTTAGGGACCCTTGTAGCACCAACCAGGGCAGTGTAAACCTTGAGGAGTATACCTTAAAAAAGAACTAGAGGGCTGGGCGTGGTGGCTTATGCCTGTAATCCCAGCACTTTGGGAGGCCGAGGCAGGCAGATCACAAGGTCAAGAGATGGAGACCATCCTGGCCAACATGGTGAAACCCCCATCTCTACTAAAAATAGAAAAATTAGCTGGGTGTGGTGGTGCACGCCTGTAGTCCCAGCTACCTGGGAGGCTGAGGCAGGAGAATCGCTTGAACCCGGAAGGCAGAGGTTGCAGTGAGCGGAGATCGTGCCACTGCACTCCAGCTTGGCATCAGAGCGAGACTCCATCTGAAAAAAAAAAAAGAACTAGAGGGCTTAAGGAGGTTTGGGTGATCTCTCCAAACCAGTTTCTTTTTCTTCTAAGGAGCTGTGACTCTGAGAAAATAACAAACATGCTTAATAAGTAACTAAGAATAACTAACATCTATGGGGTACATTGCAGGCTGCAAAATACTGTTACATTCATGATTTCCATCAATCATCAGATAAACCCTGCAAGGTGGGCAGGGAAGGTCTTATTATTTAAAGATGTGGGCTACTGTTCAAGGAGGTTAACTGACTTGCCCAAAGACACCCAAACCAGGACCCCAACCCAGGCTGTTTGACTCCTTCTAGGCTAGTGCCTTTCCACTACTCCATGTTTATCAGCCAGAATTCTTTTGGTTGAAAGTGTAAGAAAACCCAAATCAAAAGTAGGAGCAAAAAAGAAAACATACTGGCTCATGTACCTTGAAAGTCCAAGGTAAGGCTGGCTTCAGCCCTGACTTGCAATGTGGCCTTAGATGATGTCATCCAGACCCAAGGACCCACCCTGTTGTGGTGAAGGTGGCGGTCCCTACAGCTCCAGCTTTTCAGTTTTCCAGGTGTAAGCCTCTTCAAGACAGAAAAATAATTACGGTCCAAATAATTCTTGCACTCAAATTACTTTACTATTGAAAGCCAGTAAGTCACAAAAGCATACCTGGGAAAGGGCACCTGCTCCAGCCCCAGCTAGCCCAGCAAAGTCTCATTGTGTTTCCTTGTCTCTGGCTACTTGCCCATTCCTGAGCCAATCACTGTAGCTTCAGTGACTAAGACTATTTGGCCGAAACCCAGGTCGCAGTCCACATGTGGAATGAAGAGCAAGGTCAGATGTTTCCTCTATTATCCTCATGAAAAACATTACTTGGGCAATGATTCAGTTCAGAGTTGGTGTTGCAGAGTTACAAGATGTCTGCACCTGCTCAGTGATACTAATCTGTTTGTATACCAGGCCTCTAATTATCTCAGCCCAGAAGACCTGCTGAGAAGTGAGGTAGAAGAAAGTCAGAGAAAACTGCAAGTGGTCTCAGACACTTTGAGCTTCTTCAAGCAAGAGTTTCAGGACAGACGGGAGAATCTCCACACTTACTTCAAAGAGAACCAGGAAGTCAAGGAATGGGATTTCCAGTCTTCTTTGGTCTTTGTGCGATTGGATGGCTTCCTGGGACGACTGCACGTGGTGGAGGTGAGTGCGCTCCTCACCTCAGGCTCCCAGCCCCAGACAGAAAGAAGCAGTCCAGGGGACCAAAAAGTTGAATAGGAAAATGCACAACACAACCTCATAGCCAACCCTCCATCAGCTGGAATAATCCATAATAAAGGTTCAATTGGCCAGTAACAGTGGCTCATGCCTGTAATCCCACTAGCACTTTGGGAGGCCAAAGCAGGTGGATTGCTTGAGCCCAGGAGTTTAAAACCAGCCGGGCCAACATGGCAAAATGCCTTCTCTACAGAAAATACAACAATAACAAAATAGCCAGGTGTGGTGGTGTGCACCTGTAGTCCCAGCTACTCGGGAGGCTGAGGTGGAAGGATGGCTTGAGCCCAGAAGGCAGAGGTTGCAGAGCCAAAATTGTGCCACTGCACTCTAGCCTAGGTGACAGGAGCCAGACCTTGATGCAAAAAACAAACAAGGGCCAGGCGCGCGGTGGCTCATGCCTGTAATCCCAGCACTTTGAGAGGCCGAGGTGGGTGGATCATGAGGTCAGGAGTTCGAGACCAGTCCAGTCAACATGGCGAAATCCCGTCTCTACTAAAAATACAAAAATTAGCCAGGTGTGGTGGCACATGCCTGTAATCTCAGCTACTCGGGAGGCCAAGGCAGAGAATTTCTTGAACCCGGAAGGCAGAGGTTTCAGTGAGCTGCGATCACACCATTGCACTCCAGCCTAGGTGACAGAACGAGACTCTGTCTCAAAAAAAAAAAAAAAAAAAAAAAGAATAAGAAAAAATAGTCATTTGGATTGATCATCACATCACATAATAGTGGTTATAGTAGAAGTTTAGGAAATCCTGATCATATACCCAATTTGGAAGAAGGTCCAAGGAATCAATGAACTAATTCAATTGGTTTGTTGCCCATAGCCTTTGAACTGGGTTTCAAATAAACTCTGCCTAGAAAGACTGACACTGAGCAAACCTTGGTTGGGCTAGCCATTCCCACAAAGCTGGCTGCTTTGAACTTCTCCTCCTCCACTCCCCAATCTCCAAGGCAGCTCCCCAAAGTCCAAAACGAATGAGTCCCTGTGCAAAAGAAACATGACTTTTGCTCAAAGTTATGTCTTTCCCTCAATTATTTAAAAATAAATATGGATTTTAGTTGAAGTACTAGGGTGAGAAGACATGATACTATTTCTTTGGATTGTTTCAATTATCAAAACTTAGTATGTTTAACAGGTCTCTCAACATTTTACAGCTATGTGTTTGCTGACTGGACTTGGAAGGGAGGGTAATGGGCCTAATAAAATGAAATACAGACTTAAACTGCTTTGAGAAATTCAGGGTTGAGTTTAAGATTAAGACAAGAGGCCGGGCACGGTGGCTCACCTCTGTAATCCCAGCCCTTTGGGAGGCCGAGGCAGGCGAATCATGAGGTCAGGAGTTCATGATCAGCCTGGCCAACATGGCGAAACCCCGTCTCTACTAAAAATACAAAAATTAGCCAGGTGTGGTGGCAGGCGCCTGTAGTCCCAGCTACTTGGGAGTCTGAGGCAGGAGAATCGTTTGAACTCGGGAGGCGGAGGTTGCAGTGAGCCTAGATCGTGCCATTGCACTCCAGCCTGGGCGACAGGGCAAGACTCCACCTCAAAAAAAAAAAAAAAAAGACAAGAGCCAGAGGGACAGGGAAGGAACAAGAATCATATTCCCAGCTATCTTGAGCAGGTTTGGAGGGAAGAGAGCTATGCTGGGAGGAAGCCGTGATGAACAGAGCAAACCATGGGAGCACAAGGACAGGAGAACGTAAGATTGGATCTGTTATCAGTTCAGAAAGTATTGGTTCAGCATCACCATGTGACAGGCACAGAGCTAGGAATTGAGATACAAAGATGACTGAAATGCGGTTTTCCTGTAAGAGGCTGGTGGACCTGCAGCCACCGCAGGAGAAGGAAGACAGACTAAAGGAGGAGATCCGGGAGGAAAGACACAGAATCAGGAAAGTGGGATATACTGACTGCCATCATAAAAGTGAGATTGGGCTGGGCGCTGTGGCTCACGCCTGTAATCCCAGCACTTTAGGAGGCCGAGGCAGGTGGATCACAAGGTCAGGAGTTTGAGACGAGCCTGACCAACATGGTGAAACCCCGTCTCTACTAAAAATACAAAAAATAATAATAATAATAAAAAATTAGCCTGGCATGCTGACGCGCACCTGTAGTCTCAGCTGCTCAGGAGGCTGAGGCAGGAGAATCACTTGAACCCGGGAGGCAGAGCTTGCAGTGAGCCGAGATCGCGCCACTGCACTCCAGCCTGGGGACAGAGCGAGACTCTGTCTCAAAAAAAAAAAAAGGAGGAGATTGATGTGTTACTGGGAGCAAGAAAGAGGGGTCTCTAGCCCAGCACGACTTCGACAAAAAGTGGGAACGCAAGAGAAAATCAGTTGTGAAACTGGAGTGGGAATTTGCCAGGGAAAACAAAGATGGGAAGGGCATAAAGAGAGAAAATCCGTGAGAGAGAAAGCCAGAAGCTAGATCTTACGAAAGGCGCACCTTAAACCCTTCATCAGGATCACAGAGACTATAAATAATTGATTATCTAGCTTTATCCTAAATGCCTCTTTTTCCCTCAGCTGTTTCCATCACAGTTGATGTACAGCCCTTCACTCCTCCTGCACTCTGTATTCCTCTCATATCCACCACCAATTCCTTTGCTGCTGTTTAGTGAGAGGTGAGGGACACTCCAGCCCCAACCCATGCCTGGCCTGGGCTGACCATGAAGAACGAATTTCCATCACTGCCTTGCAGCAGCTATGTTTGCAGGTGCTCCAGCCCTGCAGATGGCCCTGGGAATGGTAGCAGAGCATGACTCTGAAATGACTACCTGGACAGGGCCCCCAGGCCCTGTGCACACATGCTAATGATTTGACTTTGCATGTAGACAGCTATTCTAACATCAGGGCGCCTAATCTGCAGGGTATATTCAGTAAATATAAGCAGTGATGGCCACCAGCCTCCCTAGAGTCATTACTCTCACAATAAGCCCTTTCTCAGGCTGCTGCTGCTTTCTGAATCAAGGGCACAGGTGCATAAAAAGCAGTTGCCCCCATTTAATTAGAGGATGACATGAGTGTCACCAAGCTCCCTGCCTTGCTGCCTCTCCTTCTTTTGCGTGTCGTTCTGTCCTTGGCTGTGGTTAGCTGCTTCGCTCCTGTGCCCAGCTGCTCCTTTTCTTTTCTTTTCTTTTCTTTTTTGAAATGGAGTTTCGCTCTTGTTGCCCAGGTTGGAGTTCAGTGGCGCAGTCTCGGCTCACCGCAACCTCTGCCTCTCGGGTTCAAGAGATTCTGCTGCCTCAGCCTCCCAAGTAGCTGGGATTACAGGCATGCACCACCATGCTTGGCTAATTTTGTATTTTTAGTAGAGACGGAGTCTCTCCATTGTTGGTCAGGCTGATCTTGAACTCCCGACCTCAGGTGATCCGCCCACCTTGGCCTCCCAAAGTGCTAGGATTACAGGCGTGAGCCACCGTGCCTGGCCAGCATTTCTTTTCTTGACTGTCTTTCTCTAATTCTTCCTCCTCTTTTTACTTGGCCCCCTTTCACTTTGTTCTCCTTCTCTGTTTTCTAATTTCCCTGACCTCTTTGTTTGCCCTGAATTTCCAAGTTTTTTCATCTTCCCACAGCTACTCCTTGCCTCCTTTCCTCATATGTCCTCCCCTCTTTTATTTTCAATCTCCCAAACGTCTGCTTAGATGCATCGCCCTTGCCCTTTGCCATCTTTCTCCTCCCCCAGCTCTTGCCTCCTGAGTCTGTGCAGTGGAACACAAGACTATCGACTGTCCTCTGGCATATTTCATGTAGCCCTTTAGTTAACATTCTGTGTATCTCTGTGATTGATGCCTGATTGAAATGGGATTAATCTGCTCCTCTCCTGTAAGAATTATCATGAACTTAGCCTTATTCATCTTCTATCCTAATACAATCTATGGCCACTGAGATGATGGTAGCTGCAATTAATAAATACATGAAACACCAATGTGTTTATCTCTCTGCATGCTCTCGTCAAGGGTTAGAGTGTGAAGGGCTGGTTTTTAATCCCTACAATTCTCCCAGATTTCATTTCTCTGATAGTTGCTTTTTTATTCTTTCACACTTTTTGCACAAGAGAATTTTGTTGTGCAGATCCATTCTTCCTCTCCGGGTGCCTGCTAAATGCCAGAGGTGGGGCTGGCTTGGAAGAAGGAGTATACATTGCCCAGTATTTTTCGGTGTCTGCAGTAAGCGGAGTAATTGCATTTTCAGGATACCACCATTCTCCTCTGCCTTCTTATCACAACCATGATACAACTAATCTCTTAGAGATTTAACCCTTGTGGAGGGAAGAACTAGGAATAGAAAACTAAAAAATTAACATGTTTCAAGAACCTATACCATGCCAGAGCCTGTATCCTTGCAATCATCTTAAGAACTGGGGCCAGGTGCAGTGGCTTACACCTGTAATCTCAACATTTTGGGAGGCTGAGGTGGGGGGATCACCTGAGGTCAGGAGTTTGAGACAAGCTTGGCCAACATGGTGAAACTCCATCTCTCCTAAAAATACAAAAATTAGCCGGGCATGGTGGCATACCCCTGTAATCCCAGCCACCCAGAAGGCTGAGGCAGGAGAATCGCTGGAACCTGGGAGGCAGAGGATGTAGTGAGCCGAGATAGTGCCACTGCAATCCAGCCTGGGTGACAGAGCAAGACTCCATCTCAAAAAAAAAAAAAAAAAAGAAAGAACGAAAAGAACTGGGTATCAGTATCTTTTCTTTAACAAATGAGCATAACTAAATCTGATACATAAATGAACTCACCGATAGTTACACAGGTTGGAGAGGTGTAGCTGAGATTTGTACCCAGGGGAACAGCTGGTTCCAAGTACTGTCTTTACACCAAACTTTGATGTCTTATAGGGGGTTGTAAAGGTCTGTTTCCCTCCTTCCGTCCTTTTCTCCCTTCCTTCCTTCTTTCTTTCCTCCCACTTTCCTGGTTTGAGGACCCCAAACTGGTTTTGTGGTTTTATTCTGCCCTTATACACTCTGTTCTACTTTTGTACACTCAATTTTTACCATACAATTTCTAGGTCTTTATATCAAAGTAAGTTACTCAGGTACAATTATAATTCCCATTTCATGAAAGGATCTTATTTGACTTTATGACTTACTAAGAAAATCCTAGAAGTATATAAAATCTTTGCAATTTAATGAACCATCAAAGTTCAAAGAGAAAAAGAGTTGTTGGGTTGCCTCTTGATTCCTTCTTTCATCCTGCCTTCCTGCTTGATGCATCAGTGCACACACACACACGGAGTTCATTTTTGCGTCATAGAGTTGTAGATTCTGCAGATTCCCTGTTTGAGTTTCTGCCTGCAGCCTCTTGCCTCCAAACAATGCAGTAAGCACCTTGGAGAGAACTCTTATTTCCTTTATTATAAAACTGCTGTAAAGCTGTGATTCATTTGGAGACAAAATTATTTCCTGCTGAGGCTTTATGTGAAGTGATTAGCAGGTAGATAGGTAATAAGCTGACCTAATATCCACACCGCGTTTCCTTTTGCTCTTTCTACCATCTCCAGCCACTCTTCAGCCTCCTTTTATTCTGAGCCTAATTGGGTGTCTTCACTTTTAGCCCGGCTTGAATACGTAGTCACATAGGAGACCATTAGCCACATAAGGTCGGTGGCGGTCGAAAGGTAAAGAAAACAGTTTTTTTCCAAATGACCTTTTGAGATTTTCATCTATGAATGTCTGCTTTGTGCTCTCCCTTAATGAATTCCCAAGGTTCTTCTTTTAAGATGGTCAGTGCAGCCTCTCCTTTGAGAAGGGGGTTGCTGTTGGCAGGTCTTGCTATTACCCCTGATTTTGATTCTTCATCTCAGGGGCCAGAGCACATATTGAATCCTCCCCTCATCCCCGCCACCTGCCACCACCGTTAAGTGCTGCATGTTTTTTTCATAAGAATAGAACCTGATCAGTCCAGTAAGCAGCCTGGGACCCCAGTGTTCCTTGTTCTGTCTTGAAAAAAGCACCTAAATGTCCCCTCTGTACCCCATTACACATATAATATCCATTAACCAGATCTAATGACATCAGAGTGATCACAGTTAATTATAGTGGCTGCCTTTTAGTGAAGTCCTACAGGGAACCTTCCATAAACTTGGTAACCCCACGGCAACTTAAGTGTTATTGTTCCCATCTACAGGTTAGGAAAGTGAAGCTTAGAAAAGTTAGGTGTCTTGCTTTAAGCCACATAGCTAGTAAATGATGGAACCAGAGTTGTGTAAACTCTGGGTTTTTTTTTGCTTTGTTTTGTTTTGGCCCTAGATCCTAGGCTCTTTCCACAATGCCATATGTTGTGTCTCTGAAGTGGATATTTCAGCCTGCGTATAAAATGATGAATTTCATGTTTAGTACTGTGATGAATAAAAATAGATATTTAAAAAATATCATTTAAACCTTTTATTGATTTAAATTGCCTTTTATCTGTTTTGTGAGAACTTTTAAATAAACAATGAAAAGAACTTACATTTACATAATTTAAGAATCGAATTATTTTGATTCTTAAATCAAAGATTTAAGGTTAATCAAAGATATAGCCATGGTCAGTGCCATAAATCTGGTGTCTATAGTTGTAAGACAATTTCCTGGCTGCTTCAGAAATCTTTTCTACTATGCCTCCAACATCAAACTTATTAAGACCCGTTCAGCGATGGAGAGCTCCCTCCCTCTCTTTGTAGCCCATTCTACAGCATTAGATGGTTTTTTATTAAGTGAAACCACAGGAAGTGGCCATTTTTTAGGTCGAAATGATCCCATGTCAGCAATGTAATAAGTTCAACCTGTATGGTGAGGTCACATCTACTTCTTGGTCCCAGTCACTCATTTGCCTTCATTCTGCCCTCACTGTAGCACCAGGGAAGGTTCCCCCTTGCACTTGACCAGGGTCCTGTGGACATTGAAATGTCCTTCTTTATAATTCTCTTCTCTTGTCTATTTTTTTTCACCAACTGCTCTTCAGAGGTTAGGGTTCCTAGCTCCTCTATCACCTTGTTGCCTTTTTTTCTGGAAGTATTATAGGCAAGTCAAAGAACAAGGAGCATACATTCCTTCACTCAACAAATATGTGTTCAGGGTCAGGGACTCTTCCAGGCACTGGAAATATCGAGGTACGTTCGGGGCATTTACAACTTACTGGACAGAAAATAAGCAAATAGTATAATATAATGCCAAATAATATAATTCCAGAGTGTGATAAGCACTCTGAATAAGCAGAAGAAGGGGATAGAGAGTCTGGGAAAAAGCTGGATGGGTGGATCTCTTTCCACAGAAGGGTGAGGAAAGGCCTAAGACCTTGAGTTGAGCCCCAGATAAATCTGTTGTCCACTGTGTGTGTTAAGTTACATAAAACAATGTAAGTGTCTATCTTTTTAAGTGACTAGACTTTCTCCAAAAGTAGAATAGTTAAATAAATATTTTGCTAATATCTAGGATAAATTGAAGATGAAACACCTTCCTGTCACCTCCCTAGGCCACGCTTTAAGTATTCTTGAGAAATAAAATAGTCTAACAAAATTATCATCCGGGTTTCTGATGTAATCAAACATATCACAATGCATCTACCTTTTAAAATGGTTAGGAAGTATTTCCTAGAAATTGAAATTGACATCCACAGAATTATGAAGAATGAGTACCAAGGTTGCATTTCACAGCACAAGTATGACTGTCCTTATAAAACCTATTACAACTAAGCACTTTACGAGAGACTTGAATTACTACTGAAGTCAATTTCATTTCCATAAAATTCATTTCGGTTTTCTTCCCAGTATATCAAGTTGAACCTATTTTTAAAGAAAGACTGACACTTTTCCCACCATTAGTGGCAAAAGTCCCTCTCTGGTTTTGGCATCTGTCTTCCCTGCCTTGGCTGGTGTCTTCCCTCTTCTCTCCCCTCCCACTTCAGCTGCTTGCCACCAGCCATGCCCAAGCATAGCTGAGCAAAAACAGGCTTGTTAGATGGCTGCCCAAATCTGTGTGGGTACCCTCCTGGCCAAGCGAGGAAAGCCAGCCATTGTCCCTACTTCCCAGCGCCTCTGTCACTGCTGCTGGAGTTGGTGTGTCCTAGCAGGAGAAAGGAGCCAGGCAGCCTGTGCTAGCCTGATGGGTCACCCATGGCAACAGCCATGGGCAGTGAGATTTCCTGCAGTGGTACCAGGACCTGCTGGATTTTACAGCATCGGTGTCAGGGTACACCCCTTAAGCCTCCAGAGCAGAGGATCCCTCCCACAGTCCGCACCAAATGTTGGCCAAAATGACACAAAGGGAACTTTTACCTTCCTCTTTCCTGCCTAAGGAACATGCACACAGATTGGAAGTCATGACAAGAACCATATCTTGGTTTGGAGGTTTTGTGATTTTTAGGTACTCACCAGAGATAAATTCAATCTGTCCTGCTAGATGTGCTCAGGAGGAAGCTTCCATCCTATCGGAGGTGAGGCAGCTTCCATGGACTCAGGAGGGGCTCCTCCCCAAGGCTTCTGGGTTGTGCCATCCACCTGTCATTGGATCTCAAGCGCACCTGGGACACTGCCACATCAATAACAGCGATGATACTGTGTGTGCAGACCTGGCCTAAATCCCAGGCTTTAGTTAACTGACTTAGCACTCAGCATCATGCTACAAGGTGTTATTATTATTCTGCAGCAGATGAAGAAGCGCAGCACAGAGCTGGTAAATAACTACTCACCGCCACCAGGCTGGCAGCACGGTGTAACATCCTGTGCACGCCCAGCAAGGGCACCCTGCAGGAGATGTCTTTGCTTGGCAGACAAGTTGCAAAGAAGGCCGGTGTCACCCTCTGGGCATGTCTTCAGGACTATTTTGCAGCTCTGTTTTTCCATCAACATCCCTTAGGATTGCTGTCATTCTAGAACTGGATAAGATGATCCATTTGAAATTAGCTATTTTAGAGAAATCAGCGATAAAGCTACCAATTATATAAATAGTTTTATTATTATTACATTTTATTATTTGTTAAAGACTGCAAAGACATAGAGAGGTGGAAGCGTACATTTCACTTATTTATGTACGTATATATTTATTTTGGTTTGCGTGAATTTTAGACTGTACTTTCTCTTTGCTTTGTTATCGAGTTTAACCAAGAGTTATTTTTACCAGCCCAATCTAATAATAGGTTACAAAACTAATCAGACTCCACAATTTCCTAAGCAACCACCACCCCCATGGTTTCCAACTTTTCTCATCCACTGTTGTTATGATGATGATGATGATTCTAACTCTTGTGAATTGTCCCCATAGGGTCTTCTGAAGACGGCCCTGGATTTCCACAAACTGGGAAAGGTGGAGTTCAGCGGCATCAGAGGGAATGCCCTGAGTCAGCAGGTCCAGCAAATGCATGAGGAATTTCAAGAGATGTACAGGCTTTTCTCAGGATCCTCCTCCGACTGCCTGTACCTCCAAAGCACGGTAGGGCTGGGAAGGGCTGAATCGCCAGCTCCGCCTCTGTCCCAGATGCCATTCACCTGTAGGGTCTAGGTATTTACTTGCATTTTCCCTGTGTATTTCCTTTGGCTCTGTGGTCCCAGTGGTTTTGCTAATTATCCTTTGTGTTAGGAGAAATTATTATTCCTTGTGCCAAGCGAAAGATTCTAATTATTCTTTGTGTTGGGAGAAAGATCAAGGAGGCCTCTTTCAACTGTTAACTGCTCCAGACTAATGACACCAGGGTTTCAGAGATGCTGAGATGGGTATGACATGACAGTGGAGGCTGTGGCTGCCCTGTGGCTTCAAAAGTTTTAAGCTCAGTGAAAGAAGCCAGACACAGAAAGACAAATGTTTCATGGTCTCACCTATACGAGGCATGTGAAATAGTCAAAGTCATAGAAGCAGAGTGGAATGGTGGCTGCCAGGGGCTGGGGGAGAGGGAAATGGGGAGGTGGTGGTCAAAGAGTATAAAGTTTCAGTTATGCATGATAAATAATTTCTGGAGCTCTAATGTACAACATAGTGAAGACGGTTAACAATACTGTATTGCGGGCCAGGTGCGGTGGCTCACGCCTGTAATCCTAGCACTTTGGGAGGACAAGGCAGTCAGGTCATGAGGTCAAGAGATTGAGACCATCCTGGCCAACATGGTGAAACCCCATCTCTGCTAAAAATACAGAAAGTAGCCAGGCGTGATGGCAGGCCCCTGTAGTCCCAGCTACTCAGGAGGCTGAGGCAGGAGAATCACTTGAACCCGGGAGACGGAGGTTGCAGTGAGCCGAGGTCGCGCCACTGCGCTCCAGCCTGGTGATAGAGGGAGACTCCGTTTCAAACAAACAAACAAACAAACAAAAAACTGTATTGCTTTGCTCTCTCACTCATAAGTGGGAGTTGAACAATGAGAACACATGGACACAGGGAGGGAAATAACACACACTGGGACCTGTCAGGGGTTGGGGGACAAGGGGAGGGAGAGCATTAGGACAAATACCTGATGCGTGCGGGGCTTTAAACCTAGATGACGGGTTGATAGTTGTAGCAAACCACCTTGGCACATGTATACCTGTGTAACAAACCTGCACGTTCTGCACATGTATCCCAGAAATTACAGTAAAATAATTTTAAAAAAAGAAAAACTGTATTGTGTACTGGAAATTCTCTAAAAGGGTAGATCCTAAGTGTTCTCACCACGCACACAAATAGCAAATGGTAACTGTGTGAGGTGATGAATATGTTAATTAGCTTGATTGTGGTGATCTTTTCACAGTGTATACATGTATCAAAACATCAAGTTGTATACCTTACATGTATACAATTTTTATTTGTCAATTATAACTTAATAAAACTGAGGGGGAAAAACGTTTTAAGCTTTGGGCAAAAACTGCTAAGGGAAGAACAGGCACACCTGGACAGAATTTTATTAGTGACTTGGGGAGGTGTAAGTGAAGCCACAGCCTGGGTTTTCTAATCTGAACCTGGTTCCTAACAGAACACATAGGATAAGGAAAGGGCCAGAGAAGCATTTTCCAGGACAGGAACAAAGAGCCCGCGTCTCACCTGTAGCCCCAGGAAAGCCTCGACCTGTAAGTCCACGCCCAAGGGAGAAAAAAGGAAGAAAAAGGGCCAGTATGAAAACGGAGAATGGAATTCTCAGAAAAAGGAATGACAGAATTACTGGAGAAGGAATTTTAAGAGCGTGTGCAGGAAAAGGAGAAAGAAATTAGGGTAGCAATCTGCTCCGAGCACCTTCAGACATCCAGGGGAATCTTAGGTGGCCAGACCCAGGAAGATACTGCCTTCTAAGAATTCTATTCGTCAAAAGTAGACCCAAAAAAGGTGGACCGTAGACCATCCTGGCTAACACAGTGAAACCCCGTCTCTATTAAAAATACAAAAAATTAGCTGGGCGTGGTGGTGCATGCCTGTAATCCCAGCTACTTGGGAGGCTGAGGCAGGAGAATTGCTTGAACCCAGGAGGCAGAGGTTGCAGTGAGCCGAGATCGTGCCACTGCACTCCAGCCTGAGTGACAGAGCGAGACTCCATCTCAAAAAAAAAAAAAAAAAAAAAAAGTGGACCACAAAGCAGGCTACATACAATGTATTTGCTACTCTATAATACAATAAAACAAAGCATAATCCCAGGGATTTTGCCCAGGGAAAAAACTAAAAACTAGAAAGAAACATACCACAATGTCATCATGTTTGGGAAGTAGGACTAGACCATTTTTTCATACTCTTTTTTTTTTCACACACACACACATGCATTACTGTTACAAAGCAATAATAACAAATAATTCCACAAATTAGAGATTGGAGTTAACAACATTTCTCTGAAAATTGCTACATTCTAAGAGAAATACATTACGGTTGCCAGATAAACTACACTAATTTGGACATACTAAAAAAAAAAAAAAATTCTCGTTTATCTGAAATTCCAATTTAACTGAGTGCCTTGTAATTTTATTTGCTAAATTTGGCAATCTTAAGAACAAGGCTAGTTGCTGTCCTAACCAATTAAGAAGGATTTAGAAGAAATAGTTTGTATTAGTTTAAATCGCTTTCTTTCCTCCTAATGGCTAGATTAGTTTGCTGACAATGGAAAAATAGAATTCTGACTTGGTGAAGGAAGGAAAGTGGGTGGTAATGTTGAAATAGCCCCATTGCTGGGGCTGTTGATGCTGCGATGGTTTTCAGGGTAATAAGAGCTGGTGTTATAAGAGCTGGTGTTACGAGTGAGAGAAGGGGCTTCAGGAAGCAGAACGGAGGAGCATGGAAAGGGTGGAAGAACACCAAACTCACATCTAATTCACTTCACCATTTTGCTGGGACCCTTTAGGTAAAAATGCTGCAACCACAGGATAACTCTATGTGGCTAAAAATTAAGTCATGCCATGGTGAATTTCAGAAAAATAAAATAATTATTTGGTATAACCAGTTCAAACACAAAAGTTAGCTGTGAGGAGCATAGTGGGGTTGGCTTTCAGAAAATTATGTTTTCCTTATATATATATGGTGTCTCTTCAGGACTTTGAAAATGACGTCTCTGAATTTAACCATAAAGTAGAAGATCTTGACCGAAGATTGGGGACTATCTTTATTCAAACTTTTGATGATGCACCTGGCTTGGAGCATGCCTTTAAGGTTTGTGTAAATGGGGCAGGAGCCACTTGGTCCTGGATACTCCCCCAGCCCTCATCAGAGGATGATATCGATACCTTTCCAACTGTTCTGTTCCTGCAACTATTAATTATTCTTATTAATCTAGTAGAGAAGGATATGGGAATCCTTCTCACATCAAGAAAGTGTGCAGAATTGGGATTCTCGGGCTGATTACTGATGCTTTCCTGAAAATGTGACAATGTAAAAATACTTTTAAGAAGAATTTCTGTAGTGATCTCTTTAGGTGCCATACCTTTATCAGTAGGGAAAGCGTGACCATGCAATACCATGGCAATTTAACCGTGGCTGCTAGGTTGATGCAATCTGGAGCAAACCACCTCCCAGGTAATGAGTGATAGGTTTCAGGCATCAATAACTGGAATAAGAAGATGTGTGCTCTTACCACATCACGCTCAGATCAGGTAGTACAAAGTGTATGGAGGAGAAGGTTTAGGACAAGGCATAGATGATGAGTAGGTAAATGACTGCACAGCTGAGAACACTGCATCGTGAGACATGAAGACTTGGTGCAGCACAATACATCTTCCACGAAGCAATCAAGAGGCTTATTCTGTAAAGCTTTAAGGGTTCCACTAGTTGGTAGAAGTTACAAGAAGTCACATTGTGGTTCAGTAGAGGAAAGAGATTTCTGTCAAAGCTGTTTAAAATGGAATGGACTTCTTTAGCAAGTAGTTCAGTTTCTGGGCACTGAAAATGTTCAGACACAGGATCTGTGATGGGTGGGACAATTGTAGAAGAGGCTTAAACCCTGGATGGATGGATCTGTGCTATTCTAGAATATTTGGTAAACCAAATGCGGCAGGCTCCATTAGCCATTGACCATATATACACATGTAACCTTTAATCAATACCGTAATTCACGTTGGAAGGCTTTTGAGATTCCCCTCTCCAAGCATTTGAACCAATTCCAAAGAAAGGGCTTGCACGTGTCTACAAAATGATCATGTATGCTATTAACTGTCAGGGATGATTGAAACTCTGCTGCCCAGGTAACTTGTGGGCCTGAAACTCCATTCGTGCACTAAGGATGCCCAGCCCTACTCATCATATAGATCCCTCTCTACCAGAGATATTCGGGAGTCTTCAAGGGATGCCTCACAAGTATTCTCAAGTCACTTTGAAGTCTTTGAAATCACGGCAACTGCTACATGTCTACAGACCTCCTTTAAATTTTATCTGCCAAGAAAGGTGCTTGAAGGAGTCTTGCCATTGCTTTTCTTCTGATGGTCCCCACCATGAAAACATGTCTGTGTGTGCCAAGGGCATGCCTCTTTGGGTTCCAAAATTCCAATCCTTGAAATTTTATGGTAGAGTAGGGTTCTGGGCAGAAGTAGAGGGAGACCTTCCCTCTACTGAAGCAGCACTGCTTGTATCCAGAGTTTCAGAGGGCTCATAGAAGCAGATTATTTATCTTCTGACCTTGACTCTTCTTCTCAGCTGAGCTTCCAGCCCAGCCCTTGGGAACTAGTAGGAAAACCATAACCCTCTGATCCCTTCTGCCTACTTTGTTTCTCTCTTTTTGGTGATCTCACCAACAAGAAACTAAAACCCTTCCTTCATCTCCAAGCAAAAGCAAAATCTCCAATTGACATAAGCTCATGCAGAGAAGAACTTTTTCAAGGCTGAGGAGTAGGGACCAGAGAGAGTACCTGACTCTGGATCCCCTGTGGCTGCTGTAATATCATCCATCTACTAGGTGGCCCCTCAGTGGACATGAATCCATGAGTACATCCAGGCCAAGGACTGTGAATAGAGGGTGCAGGCTGGCTATGGTGGTCCCTCAGTGCACACACCTGTACTTCCTCAACAGAAGATGGGAGCCACAGAACTCGGTGGAGTCCTGCTCTCTTATGCTTCCATTGAGGCAGAGCTACTTATTACTGTCTCCAGAGATCTGGGTGATTGTTTTGTGGAAGAAAGTGTGACCCTAGATCCTGCCCAATAGAAGGCTTTTTAGCACCTTTAGAGAGTCCTTAGAGTGCCTTGGAATCATTAAGGAAATCCAGTCAAGCTGTCAGACCTGGAAAACATCTGGCCAAGGACCCCATATTTGGCTTTTCTCTGTACCTGGTCATTCTGCATAACATGGCCTGGACACCTCGGACTTCTAGGAGCCATCTAAGATTGTGAGCTGATGCCAATCAGCTCCTAGAGCTTGCACTCCCTCCAGGATTGGAATGCCAGTGAAGCAAAAAAAATGGCCCAACCTGAAATAAGGAGGTAGGATAAAGAGCATAAGGTCTTAGACAAATGCAGACTGTTCAGCTTCCAGTTTCAGGACATGTGGATGTAATTTTACATCATGTTTCTCATGTTCATTGACTTAAAGCAAGGGTTCCACATTTTTTTCTACAAAAGGTCAGAGAATAAATATTTTAGACTATGGGTACATGTGTTTTCTGTCACATACTCTTTTTCATTTTATTATTTATTATTTTTATTTATTTATTTTTGAGAGAGAGTCTTGCTCTGTCACCTAGGCTGGAGTGCAGTGGTGCGATCTCAACTCACTGCGACCTCTGCCTCCCGGGTTCAAGTGATTCTCATGCTTCAGCCTCCCGAGTAGCTGGGGTTACAGGCACACGCCACCATGCCTCGCTAATTTTTTTTTTTTTTTTTTTGTATTTTTAGTAGAGATGGGAGTTTTGCCACATTGGCCAGGCTGGTCTTGAACTCCTGGCCTCAAGTGATCTGCCTGCCTCGTCCTTCCAAAGTGCTGGGATTATAGGCATGAGCCAGAGTGCCCGGCCCTCTTTTTAATTTTTTTAATTCTTTTTTTAAATGCAAAAACCATGCACTTAGCAATTGTGGGCAGATTTGGCTACCCACTGCTGTACTTTGTCACCCCCTGACTTCAAGCACTAGGTGGAGATGAGAGGTTATCATGGAAAGCACGTTTAGAAGCAGTGTATTGGCACATCCTAAATATAACTGGAGTCCTACATGTCCTCATCTCAGAAAAGCATCACAATCGAAGAAACACAGTCTAGGAGCCAGAAAGTAATTAAAAGCATTTCACATCTTGATTTTGCTGCTCCAGGAAACACTGAGGGGTTAGAGCAGTCTGAATGCACAGGAACACATCTTCAGAGCAAGGTCAGCATCACTGCCATTCTCATGGCACCTGCTCTCAGAAACTATTTCCTTGTTCCCATTCTCAGATTTTTGCCCTTCAAATTCTCCCCAACATCCAGCCTACTTAACTTCTTTTTCTTTTCCATCATCACCTTCTTTCTGTTCTAGGTCTTTTTTTTTTTTTTTTTTGACAGAGTCTCGCTCTGTCACCCAGGCTGGAGTGCAGTGGCGCGATCTTGGCATCTTGGCTCACTGCAACATCCACCTCCCAGATTCAGGCAATTCCCTGCCTCAGCCTCCTGAGTAGCTGGGATTACAGGCACCCACCACCACGCCCAGCTAATTTTTGTATTTTTAGTAGAGATGAGGTTTCACCATCTTGGCCAGGCTGGTCTCGAACTCCTGACCTCGTGATCCACCCACCTTGGCCTCCCAAAGTGCTGAGATTACAGGCATGAGCCACCGCACCTGGCCTGTTCTAGGTCTTAATTATGTAGTTCAGCTTAACCTTTCTGGGATCTTTAGTTGTCCCTTTGTTTATTGGTTTATCCAGATTCTTATGCCAAGTAGAGCTGGGGGTGGGTAACTCAGCAGACAGGAATTCTCTGTTAGAAGTAAAGGAGAGGAGAAAGACTATGAATATCATCCACATATGAATAATTACAGGTCCAGCTCCACTATAACACTGTTCACTCTTCTTACATTGGAAGGCATATAAAGGAAAACCAGAATACTGGATTTGTATGACCATGGAAAGGTTTAATGTGTGATTTTTTTCCTCTTTTTCCTCCACCTTCCCTACAGCTGCTAGACATAGCAGGAAACCTCCTTGAAAGACCACTGGTAGCGAGGGATACATCTGATAAATACCTGGTCCTCATCCAAATGTTCAACAAAGATCTGGATGCAGTGAAGATGATCTACAGTCAGCATGTTCAGGAGGAAGCAGATCTTGGTAGGCTTGTTGAAGGGGATTTTGATGGGGGCATTCTGTTACTGGAAAGAAGCAACTCATTCCTCTTGTATTTGTTAAATGTCCATGTATGGATGTATACATTCTCAAAAAAGAGCAAGCACAACCTTCTTGCTTGAAATTCCAGACCACTTTGGGTGACTGGGGAGCTCTCTGAACTATGGCTTTCCCTGTTTCTGGGGCTGAGATTGGCAGGCTGACCCAGTGTGGTGCAGTCTTGACCGCCTCTGTTCAGCTGAGACCTTGGCATTATGTATGAGTTGACCCTTGATCCGTGTTGCTACACTGACTAATCTTCAACACGCCTCCATTCGAAAATAAATGTTTACACGCCTGAGAAAAGTTTCTTATGCCTTCCAATGCCATAGCAACCATGCTTCTGGTGGGAGGAACCAGCAGGAGCCCTCCAAAGGGCAGTACCGTGCCAAGGCGTGATGTCTCCATTTTTATTATGATGCTAAGTGTCAAAACAAATGCATTTCAGTTTTACATACATTTATTGAGTCCTTACTACATGCCAAGCATGCCTGTGGTACTATATAGTGTGGCAAGTCAAGGTAAGGGATACAAAAATTAAAAAGGTGGTTCTTTATAGAATGTTGAGTACTGCTCGACTTGAGTTATAAAGAATGGTAACAAGCTGGGAGTGATGGTGTGAACCTCTAGTACCTAGTATCTCAGGAGGCTGAGGTGGGAGTATCGCTTGAATTCAGGAGTTCAAGGCTGCAGGAGCTATGACCCTGCCACTGCACCCCAGCCTGGGTGACAGAGCCAGACCCTGTCTCTAAAAATAAAATAAATAAGAAAGAAATAAAATACATTCCTATAGTCAGTCGCACAGTGCTTTGCACATAGTGAGTGCTCAATAAGTGGTTATTGGACTGAATGGCCTCTGACATCTGAAAAATGATGCCATTTGTTGAAATAAATTATTTACTTCTTATTATGAAAAGAAAATAAAGAACAAGAGACTAAAACTCTTCTTTCCTCCCCGAGCAAAGATGCATTGTGGATGGGAGATTCGAGGGCAGGCTTAACAAGACAAGATGCATTGTGACTGGGAGATTCGAGGGCAGGCATATGGAAAAGGTAGTCTTGAGCTGAGCCCTAAAAGTTGGGAGATCAACAGTAAAGCAGAGGAGACAAAGGCCTTCAGAGCAGATATGAGAGGATATGGAAGGTGATCAGCTGGGTCTGCCTATAGCCAAACAAGGTGTGCAGAAGACACTCATTCGGCCACGGCATTTGGGGTCAGCTTGGGAAGTGCTCAGAGTGCCGCGTTAAGGAATTTGGAATTTATGATCGAGGGTAAGGGAAATTATCAAAGGCTTTTAAGTAACTGAGTAACAGGATCGCTGTGCTTGCAAGTAGGTTTCATGGTGAGGTCATCAAGAATTGCCTCCACTTGGAAGTCATTCCAAGAAAATCCGTTGGCCAAGCTTTATGTGGGATTATCCCCATGACTTCTCATGGTCAGATACAGAGTTTGAAAACTCAAATGCCTTCAGAAGCTATATCGGTAACAAATGACCATGACCTTAGTACCTTAAAACACCATCACCCATCTTTCAGCTCACGCTTTTTTTTTTTTTAGACAGAGTCTGGCTCTATTGCCCAGGCTAGAGTGCAGTTTCATGATCTCGGCTCATTGCAATCTCAGCCTTCCCAGTTCAAGTGATTCTCCTGCCTCAGCTTCCAGAGTAGCTGGGATTACAGGTGCCTGACACGAGGCCCGGCTAATTTTTTTGTATTTTTAGTAGAGTCAGGGTTTCATCATGTTGGTCAGGCTGGTCTCGAACTCTCGACCCCATGATCTGCCTGTCTCAGCCTCCCAAAGTGCTGGGATTACAGGCGTGAGCCACCATGCCTGGCCCTCAGCTCACACTTCTGTAGGTCAGGAGTCCAGCATGGTGCATCTGGGTTCTCTACTCAGAGAGAACCCCAAAGCTGAAATCAAGGTGTCAGTCAGGCTGAGTTTGCATCTGGAGGCTCTGGAGGAAAAATCCACTGCCATCCTCCTCGCTATTGGTAGAATCCAGTTCCTTATGACTATAGGAGTGAGGTCCCCATTTCCTGTTGGCTGTCAGCCAAGGGCCACTCTTAACAACTAGAAGCCATCTGCATTCATTACCATGTAGCCACCTCCATCTTCAAGCCAGCAACAGGATGTTAAATCCTCTTATGCATCAAATCTCTGCCTTCCTCTCCTGCCACCAGCCAGAGAAAACATTCTGCTTTTAAGGCCTCACCTGATTAGGTCAGGCCCACCCAGGGTCCTCTTCCTCTTGCTGTATAACAGCATGACCACAGGAGTACGTTCTCATCATAGCCACAGTTTTGACTCATGCTTAAAGGGGAGAGGATTGTGCAAGGGTGAGGGGCATTGGGGGTCATCTTAGAATTTTGCCTATCATGGAGGACAAGCAGGAAATGAAAATGATGGATCTGGACTGAGCATGGTGACACCAGGGAAGGGTG
Source organism: Hylobates moloch (assembly GCF_009828535.3). Classification (NCBI taxonomy): domain Eukaryota; kingdom Metazoa; phylum Chordata; class Mammalia; order Primates; family Hylobatidae; genus Hylobates; species Hylobates moloch. The sequence continues at coordinate 42,597,213 of NW_026652294.1, forward strand.
GTACCCATGGTGAACTAAAGGAAGTGGCCACTTCTCTAGTTGCTAGTTAGAAATGCCAGCTGATTCTTGCTAATCTTCTCATTTTACCAGAGAAGCTGGGAAGTGAGATTCTTTAAAAAGTGAAAACCTCACATTTGTTAAATCTTGACAACTAAATATAAGCAGACAAACCCAATGCCTGGGCTAACATAAGCATATCTAGTCTGTGCTGACTCGAGTCCAGGGCTCCATAATCCACATGACCTGCTTCATTCATCGTCTTACGGAATTCTCACAGAAATTTAATTAAGCAGGGAAGATATTATTCCCATTTTATAGATGTGAAAATTGAGACCCAGAGTGATTTGAGTTGTCTGTTTAAGGGAGTGTTTCAACCCTGACTGTTCAATTAGAGTCATCTTGAGAGCTTTTAAAAAAACACTCAATTGTGGCCAGGTGCAGCGACTCACGCCTGTAATCCCAGCACTTCGGGGGATTGAGGCAGGTGGATCACCTGAGTTCGAGACAAGCCTGATCAATAGGGTGAAACCCCATCTCTACTACAAATACGAAAATTAGCCAGGTGTGGTGGTGGGTGCCTGCAATCCCAGCTACTCAGGAGGCTGAGACAGGAGAATCACCTGAACCTGGGAGGCAGAGGTTGCAGTGAGCCATGATTGCGCCACTACACTCCAGCCTGGGCGACAAGAGGAGTTAGGCTCCTTGAAACACTCATGGCTGGGCCCCTCCCAGAGCTATGAAATCAGAATAGCTTGGGCAGGGGACCCAGGTCCCCTGAGGCTGGGAGTGTTCGTCTGAGGGTCACTCTTTCTTCCTCTTTAACAGAACCCCCCAGGAACTCCAGTGTGCTCCCAGGTGACTTTAGTCTGGAGATAATGAGGCAAAAGTGGAGTACGTGGCGGGAGGCGTTTGCCGAGCGGAGAGGGCTGAGGTGCTCTAGGCTCATTTTGGTCTGTCTGTGGCCCTGTGTCCCCAGGGTTCTCCCCGGTGCACAAGAACATGCCCACCGTGGCTGGCGGCCTCCGCTGGGCACAGGAGCTGAGGCAGCGCATCCAGGGTCCTTTCAGCAACTTCGGACGCATCACACACCCGTGAGTATTGTGTTCCTGAAAGACAGGTTTGTCTTGGGCTGCTGTTCCTGCTCTAGAATCTGAGTGTTGTAGAAATGCAACCTGCTTAATGAAGGCCAGAAAATCATCTTCCTTTCTTTCCATATCCAGCAAGGGATTAGGCACCTATTGGCAAAGCAGTCGTGATATTGATGCATTTGGACTGATGGGCAGGGCCCTTGGTGTTAAGCGGTGTAACTGGCTGACTCATTTTGCTCTGGGGGATTCATTTCTGGAGGACAGTGAGCCAGGGATTTTAAGCTCTGTGGAGTTCTTCCACACATATCCCTTTGACACCATGTCTCCTTGCTGCTGAGGCCACTGGAAAATAATGAAGCCCGGCATTTCCTCAAGTGCAGTATGAGGTCTCCGTCCATCGGGACAACTCTGGGAAACCTGATAAAGATGCAGGTTCCAGGGCCTCACCTGTCACTGGCTGAATCTGAATCTGGCTACGAATCTGCCCCTTCAGCAAGCTCCCCCTGTGATTCTGACGGTGACCAGGTTTGGAAACCCTCAGCTTGCTCCACAGGTGAGGTTAGAAGCTGAGATAGAAGCATCTCAGCTGCTAATTGTGATGTTGTGTTTAAGACGCTGGCTGAGGAAAGGCAGTCTTTCTCTGATACCTCTTTCTAAAAGACTTAATCTTGCTGACAGCACACAGGTTTCGGAAAACACAACAGAAGGAAAGGAATCAAACTCTGGCCGTTGGACTCAGGCTTTTTGGAGTTAGGAAGAGCCTTAGAGACCCTCTGGTCTGGCCCAAGTGGGAAGACTCAACACCATCAGAGGCCAGACAAATGGATGGCCAGGATGGGGACTGCAGGGGCCCACCAGCACCCCGCTCCAACATTGCCAAGCAGAAAAGCAGACCCAATGTGAGCAATCTCCTGACTGTTGGAGATAAGCCGGAAACTGGATTTTAGAGTTGGACATCCAATTTTCCAATGATCAAGGATTCCATTTTTTCTCAAACTCTGTGCAGATCTAACAAAGCATGCCTGTGAGGCAGGTCTGCCCTGTGGGTGACCCATTTGCAGCATCTGCTTGGGTGTGGGCGAGATTTTTATTTTCAGATGAAGAAGTGGAGGAAATGAAGAGAAAAGGGAGGTAACTTGCCCAAGGTCCTAGAGACAGCCAAAGAAAGAACTGGAAGAAATGCCTGGTTCCCCAGGCTCCTAATCCAGAACACTTCCCAGGGACCCCCAGCCCTGGAAGTTTGGCGGGGAGTAGATCTGAGCCCTCGTGCATCTCAATCAAGCAGCAGAAGGCAGAAGGGAGAAGATATATGAATGGGGTGGGGAGGGGTGCCAGGGCTGCCCCTAGAATGTGGACTGCTGCAGCTGTCACAGGTCTGGTTCACAGGAAGCAGACCTATGATGTGTGTGCAGGAATTTATAAATATCCTTTCAGTAGCAGCACCCATGAGGAAGGGAGGGGAAACAGATTGGGCAGAGAAAGAAGTTGAGCTGCAAGAAAGTTGCAATGGGGGCCTCAGCCGGTCCTCCAGGGAGTTTGGGCCCTTCAGAGCTGTTCTGCCTCTGTACCCCTACATCAGCTGGTTGGATGTGGGCTTTCCTGGGGAGAGGTATGACCTTTGGGTGAGGCAGCTCTCTTTGGCCAAGGCTGTTCCCAAAGAGGGAGGCAGCATTGCTTCTGCAGCAGCCAACACTCCTGGCTAGCAGGGACAGGGTGAGGCAGGGGTTGAAGCGGGGAGGTTTGGAGGTGTACCAAGGCCTGGTCCCAAGAGGGGATCTGGAAGGCACACAACAGAGACCTCTATAATTCCCGTGAAAACACCCCCGTTGTTTTAAAAATGAATTGAAATATGTATTTTGGGCCAGGCGCGGTGGCTCATGCCTGTAATCCCAGCACTTTAGGAGGCCGAGGCAAGTGGATTACCTAAGGTCAGGAGTTTTCAACCATCCTGGCCAACATGGTGAAACCCCATGTCTACTAAAAATACAAAAAATTAGCCGGGCATGGTGATGGACACCTGTAATTCCAGCTACTCAGGAGGCTGAGGCAGGAGAATCGCTTGAACCCGAGAGGCAGAGGTTGCAGTGAGCCGAGACTGTGCCATTGCACTCCAGCCTGGGCAACAAGAGCGAAACTCCGTCTCAAAAAAAAAAAAAAAAAAAAAAAAGTGTATTCTGCTTTATAATAAGTATTGATTGGTTATTGAAAATGTTTTAGATTCTTCACCATGAAGTGACATGGAAACTGCAGGACTTTCACTGTGCTTATTCCTGTGACTTCCCAGACCCACTTGGCCGCACACCCATGGGAGAAGCCTCACTCTGCTCTGGCCTCATTCTTTTCTAGATACAAAACTGAGACCCAGGGTTGGGGCCTGTGGGGCTTGTGGAAATCACACAGCTTGGGAGGGGAAAGCGCCCATTCGGGTTGGAGCATATTCCACCTCTCCTTGCTGCCTGGCAGATGCATCTGCTCTTTCATCACGAACGTGAACTGAGTAATCGGGGGGAAAAAAAATGCCAGCAAAATCATTGCTTTCTCTGCAGGCGCTAGAGCTTCTGTGGAAAGCTCGAGGGATCTGGTGAAGAAATCCTATGTTGGTTTAAAAAGCAAATGAATTTTAAGGAATCTCTGCAGTAAGCTGCCTCATTTTGCCAGCAGGACAAATAGAAACAAGCCTCCACATAGTTAGTGTGAAGGTTTGAAGAATTAAAGATACTTCACCAATTTCTTCCAGGAACTGGACTTTCATTAGTGTTGCAGCAAGTGTCAACACCAGTGGGTAACAGTACCTCGAGCCACACTCTCTTCCGTGGTCCTTAGCATTCCTGCAGAAGCCTCCGTGTGTGTGTGTGTGTGTGTGTGTGTGTGTGTGTGTGCACACTTGTGTTTACGCATGTTATATGTACGTGCATGTGCACTTTATGTGTATTACATGTGCACATGTTTCAGGGGTAAGAGCTGGGAGGGACCCTCGTGTAAAAACGTGAAGAAGTGGTAGTGTTTCGGATCACGTGTTCTAGATGGATTTCAGAAAAGGGGAAACATATATATTTAAATATACAAAAAAACATGTTAATATACATGTACCTATATAGATATTTACCTGGCATATAGTGTTATAGACAATCATGTATCACTTCACAATGGGGTTATGTTCTGAGAAATATATCCTTAGGCAATTTCATCATTAGGTGAACAGCATAGAGTGTATTTACACAAACCTGTCTATGGTCTAGAGTATTGTTCCTAGGCTACAAATGCCCTATGGTCTAGCTTAGCCTAGGAGCAATACGCTCTGTGATCAATATGCTCTATGATCAATATTCTCGATGATCAATAAGCTCTATGGTCTAGTGTATTGCTCCCAGGTTACAAACCTGTGCAGCGAGTGACTCCTGAGTACTGCAGGCAATTGTAGCACTATAGTAAGTGTTTGTGTATCTAAACATATCTGAACATAGAAAAAGTACAGCAAAAAAATAAGGTATAAAAGATTTAAAAAATGGTACACTTGTGTAGGACACTTACCAGGAATGGAGCTCGCAGGACTGGAAGTTGCTGTAGGTGAGTCAGCGAGTGGGTGGTGAGTGAATGCGAAGGCCTAGGACGTTACTGTACACTTTTATACGATTGGCAGCACAGTAGGGTTGTTTACACCAGCATCACCACAGGCATGAGAGTAATGCCTTGCACCATATCAAGAGGCAAGAGGAATTTTTCAGCTTCATTAAAATCTTACCGGACCGCAGTCATATACGTGTATATATGTTGACCAAAATGCCATTATGTGGTGCATGACTGTATATAACATTGATGGTCTTAAATACAGAAAATTATAGCACCTAGAATTTTTTCATATCTCAGTTTCCCTTTTATTCAGATTTTTGAAGGACCTCACATACCTTGTGCGTGACTGGCTCAGCTAGGTGAGGATGTTGGTGGAGCTGCGGGCAGGAAAGGTTATGAGAGCTCTGACACTTGCGGAGCTGCCTGCGTTTCAGGAAGTGCAGATGCCCTCTAGTGGCCAGAGTAGGATGTTCGGGAAGAAGAAAGACGCGCTCAGGGCTGTTTGGAAACGAGCCAAGGAGCTATTCACGCTCTTTGGAGACTGCAGTTTGTTCCTCGGATTATTATCTTAACTTCTTCTAATTCTGTGTCACTTTTTCTCTTTTGCACGAGTAGTTGCATGGAATCTGCAGAAGGAAAGCGAATGAAACAAAAATATGAAGATATGCTGTCATTGCTAGAAAAGTAAGCAACTTCTGGGATTGTGTGGGTCTACAAATTGCATAGCCTCCGCGGGGCCTTTTGCAGCGCCGAGTTTGTGCAGATTCCTGAGTGGCTCTGAAGTATCACTGTATGTTTTATGTTATAACCACGATATTTGTGAGTACAGTATTTCCGGGTTGCACACACACAGGGTCTCTGGGGAATTCAGCTCTATTCTGGAAATAAATGCTTTTCCAGTGTAGTTTTGCTAGGAGTGTGAACTAGAGCTAGGAGTGGGGTGCTACTCATGGAACTCCAAGATGGGAGTCACGGAAAACTGCAACAGCTGCTTACTCAGCAGAAGGCAACAGTGCATGCTGCACAAAGAGACAATAAGTTTTAAAAAGTACTTCCCGCATCATTTTATTGAGAAAGCATACGAGTGAAAATTTGTAACTGCTTTAAAGCTGAATAAGTCTTTCGGGGGCTCAGGGTCTAGAAACAGCCATTGTCTTGACTTCTCCTTCTGCTCTTTGTTCTTTCTCCTGGTTCAGGAGGGAAGAATGGTGGCCGTTGAGATTACGATTGTGATTATGCTTAGCCTTGTTCCAGACAGATCAATTAACAGCACCTCTAACTGCCAAGTAACACATATTCCATCCCTTTTACCTCCAAAATAACTTCAAGTCCATCCATTCCTCTTTGTCTCCACCACCAGCGTCTTCACAAGAGACTGGAACTTCTCCAGGCTGAACTGCTGCAGTGTCTTCCTAACATCCTTGCTGCCTCCAGATCTGTCCCCCTCAGTACCCACATTGTTACCAAATCCAATAATGTCACCACAGCCACCACCAGCTGGGAGGCCTTGCAGTGGTTCTCACAGCCTCCTTAACATGACATGAAAAGTCTTCTGAGGTGGTTCTTGCCTCCTCGTCACCACCTCCAGCCTCTGCCATGCTCTGTAGTCCTTGTTTCAATCACAGTTTCAAGCATGCTGTTTCTCACCTCTACCCTTTGGCTACGCCAGGAATGCTCACTCTCCCTTTGCCACCCAACCTCTGGCCATCCTCTGAGACCAAAGCAAGCATCCCTTCATCACCTCTCCTATGAAACCTTCCCTGACATTCTCCTTATCATCCCCAGCCCTCCACCTCTGCTATTAGGTGCGTGATGTGCTGTACATTTCTCTCTCTTTTTTTTTTTTTTTTTTGAGACGGAGTCTTGCTCTGTCGCCCAGGTTGGAGTGCAGTGGCACGATCTCGGCTCACTGCAAGCTCCACCTCCTGGATTCACGCCATTCTTCTGCCTCAGCCTCCCGAGTAGCTGGGACTACAGGCACCCACCACCACACCCAGCTAATTTTTTGTATTTTTCGTAGAGACAGGGTTTTACCGTGTTAGCCAGGATTGTCTCGATCTCCTGACCTCGTGATCTGCCCGCCTCAGCCTCCCAAAGTGCTGGGATTACAGGTGTGAGCCACCATGCCTGGCTAATTTTTTTTGTATTTTGAGTAGAGAGGGGTTTCTCCATGTTGGTCAGGCTGGTCTCGAACTCCCAACCTCAGGTGATCCACTTGCTTCGGCCTCCTAAAGTTGCTGGGATTACAGCTATACATTTCTTTAGGATTGCAGTTGCTGCACTGTGTCAGGGTGATCTGTTGGCCTGCGATCCCCACCATTAACTGCCTTTACTGTCAGGTACTCATTCATCATTTGTATCCCCGAAGTCCAGCACATGGTAGGTGCTTGGTCAGTGTGTCATGACTGAATGATGAACGTCCATGAGCTACATAAAGATTAGTGTGAGAGCAAATCTTCCCCAGTAACTTCTTCCAACATTTACTGAGACTAATCACAACTTCCTTATCCCCTCAAAAGATCTCATGGGGTCTTTCTCCTCTTCTCTGATTTAAGCGATGCTACCTTTAGAAATCTGTGGTTACAGCCGGGCGCGGTGGCTCAAGTGTGTAATCCCAGCACTTTAGGAGGCCGAGGTGGGCAGATAACCTGAGGTCGGGAGTTTGAGACCAGCCTGAACAACACGGAGGAACCCCATTTCTATTAAAAATACAAAATTAGCTGGGCGTGGTGGTGCATGTCTGTAATCCCAGCTACTTGGGAGGCTGAGGCAGGAGAATTGCTTGAACCCAGGAGGCAGAGGTTGCAGTGAGCCGAGATCGCACCATCGCACTCCAGCATGGGCAACAAGAGTAAAACTCTGTCTCAAAAAAGGAAGGGAGGAAGGGAGGGAGGGAGGGAGGGAGGAAGGAAGGAAGGAAGGAAGGAAGGAAGGAAGGAAGGAAGGAAGGAAGGAGAAATTTGTGGTTCTCGCAGAAGCTGACAGTATCTTCAATTTATGTTACAGATCATGACCAGGCACTGGGGAGCTGGGAGTGGGCTTATGAGGTGGCTGTTGTCTCTGACCCTTGCAGGTATGAGACAAGACTTTATGAGGATTGGTGCCGGACAGTATCAGAGAAATCACAGTACCATCTTTCCCAACCACTTCTGAAACGTGACCCAGAGACGAAGGAGATCACTGTCAACTTTAACCCACAGGTCAGTCGGCTGACAGTAGCTCTCTTTTGGGTGCCTGAAGAGTTTCTCTGAACTCTGCTGATTTCAAAGGCATAAAGACTTTTTTTTTTTGAGACGTAGTTTCACTCTTGTCACCCAGGCTGGAGTGCAGTGGCGTGATCTCAGCTCACTACAACCCCTGCCTCCCAGATTCAAGTGATTCTCCTGCCTCAGCCTCCCAGCATAAAGACTTATAAGAACATGCAAAAGATGCTCAAAATAATTTGTACCCTGGATTTATTTTTTGGGATGAATCCTGGGGTGTAGTGTTTTATTAAGTTGTCCATGTTCACATTTTTCACTACGGTTGCTCAATATATTTGCTTTGATTTTGCACAACAAGGAATACTACAAAAGATCACCAATCATTTAGTAACAAACATAGCCCACTGGGCCTACCTTGAATACTTACCGTGTCTGAAGGCCATTGACTAGATGCTGGAGGGCCAACCAAGTGCATATAAGACTTGGCTCCTGCCCTCAAGGAACCCACGGTCTAGCTGGGGGTCACAACCTTAACATGCAAAATTTTATCTTCACTAGATGGCATATGGTAAATCCCAGAGGAGTGGCTTTGGAAATAAGACTCTAGATTAGTGATTCTCAACTGGTGGTGATTTTGTCCTCCTGGAAACATTTTTGTTTGTCAAACTAGGCAGGAGTGCCAATGGCATTTAGTGGATAGATACCAGGGATGCTGCTAAACTTCCTGCAATGCACAGGACTGTGTACCACAACAGAGTTACTTGTCCAAAAATGTGAATAGTGCTGAGGTTGAGAAACTGTTTTAGATGATCAGAAGGATAGAAGACCAGTGGGGACTGTAGCAGCCACAGAAAGTTTAATGCTGAAGAAAAATCATAACTAAAGTTTAGTTGGTATCAAAAATAATATTAGTCAGGTTGAAAAAAACTGCTAAAAGCAGTCACCTACATCTGCCTTGATGGCATATGCTCCAGGAATGCACTATAGACTGTGCCGAAAACCAAGCTGATGGCATATTGGTGTCTTTCAAGAAAATTGCAATTTAAGTAGAACATTGCTTCCTCCTCTGCAATCAAAGTCAACAAGGAATATAGAGAATTTATGTCTTCACTTTGGCAAGACGTGAGTCTGTTTAACTTACTGAACGCCTTGGATCAATTTCATTGGCATTCACTGTGAGCAATATTGAATATTAAATGCCTAAAGAGATGAATATCTGGATTACCAAGTAGGCCACAGTCTCCATGTTGTAATATAGTAATTAAGCCCTTGAGATAAGTCCTTGGTATAAGATATATTACTATATAGTAATTAAATCCTTGGTATATAACCATACTTGGTCATGTATTGAAGATGGACCAGCCTCTGCATACTTCAAGGACAAGGACCTTATCTGCCTTAATGTGTATAACACATAGGGCATACTTTATAGATGTTTGCAGGCCATAGAAGGGAAAGGAGGGAGGAAAGAAGAAAAAGGGGGGTAGGGATAAATATTAATACCTAAACTATGATGTGAGTTGATGGGGGACAACTACAAGCTTCATAAGTCAAAGAAGAACATGATCACCCCTTGACATACAACTTCAAGCAATGTGGCCAAAGCTGGGCTACTAAGAATGAACAGGGCTGAGCGTGGTGGCTCATGCCTATAATCCCAGGACTTTGGGAGGCTGAGGCGAGAGGATCACCTGAGGTCAGGAGTTCAAGATGAGCCTGAGTGACATGGAGAAACCCCATCTCTATTAAAAATACAAAAAATTAGCCAGGTGTGGTGGCACATGCCTGTAATCCCAGCTACTCAGGAGGCTGAGGCAGGAGAATTGCTTGAACCTAGGAGATGGAGGTTGCGGTGAGCTGAGATTGCGCCATTGCACTCCAGCCTAGGCAACAAGAGCGAAACTCTGTCTCAAAAAAAAAAAAAAAAATGAACAGTAACACACTTATCTTATTAGTCTAGAGGGACATGATCAGAAATTTGCCCCTCTTGGGACAGGATAAGAATCGTACAGGTTAATTTTTTCAAATTTATGTAAATCATTTAAATTATTTTAAATGTCTTATTGTTGGGCATTTACATTATTTTACAGTTTCATCAGTCTGTATTTCATTGATTCTAGGAGGCATCTTTTTACATATTTAAATCTCTGAAATTGGCATGTTTGTAGTTTGACTGCATGTTTTTCTTTTTTCTTTTGTAGCATGTAAAATAATAGTGAATCTTACAATTGATGACATCTTAAATTGGATAAAGCATGATATAAATAATGCTACAACAAATATCCCTAGTTTTTATTGTATGCATTCTTGATTAGGATAAAAGTCCCGAAATGGAATTTCTGGGCTAACGGGCATTCACATTTTGAGACTTTTCATATATATTATCAACTCGTTCTTTAGAAAGATGGAACTCAGTCATTTTCCTGCCAACAAGATACTGTTCATTTCTTCAAATAGTTTCCAGACTGTTGAACTAAAAGAAAAAATCTCAATGTTGTTCAATTTGCATTTATTTGATTACTAGTAAATTTGAATTTTTATCATGTGTTCATTACTCATGTATATTTATTCTTCTTTGAATTGCTTGTTCATGTCCTTTGCCCATTTGCTAGTGGAAGTACCCTCTCTTCCTGTGAATTTGTTACGATACTTAGGAAGTATATGACAGATACTAAGAAATCTGCTCCAAAAATTTTGCCAGTTTAAATGGCCAAATATGTTGGCCATTTTATGTTGATATTTTATGCGCAAAAATTTTTATGTTTTATTTTGTGGTTTTATGTTTGGAATGACTTTGTCTACTTCCCTATTCTATTAATAGCCCCAGATCTTTTCTTTTAATTATTTTCTCTTCACTTTTTACAGTTAAATTATTAATATCTATCTTGAGCTTACTTCTAAGAAAACTAGAAGACTGAGTCCATTTCCCCACAAAATGGTTAGCATTTGTCTGAATGCTGAGTAGGGTTTGCCCACTAGCAATAAAGAATTGACCCAGAGTACTGGAAGGAGAGCTAGGAGCCAGGTGTCTTTATATGAGGGGGAGATAGGGAGAACCTGGGGCCATCTGTTTCATCACCTGTACCTATGCCCATCAGTCCTCATGGGTTCAGATAGAAACATCAATAAATAAGGAAGGATGAAGAAGAGGGTGCCTGGAAACCCTGTTGTTTCATTGGACAAATCTTTCTCCTTGGCTTCTCACTTCTTCAGTTGCTGCTGAATTTGGGACCTCACAGAAGTTCAGCGCAGCCTGGATGAGTTCCATTTCCTGAACCCCTAGCATGTTAAGACACAAGGAAATGCCAGCAGAGGGTTACAGAAGTTGTGGGATATTCAAATTTAGATATTGAATAAGTAAAGTTTTATTATGGGCACCTCCTTTCAATCCTGCCAGTGTCTCGCTGTGACTGTTTCATTTGGAGAGAATGCCAGAAGTGTGAACTTGAGGCTTCTCATGAATGTTGGTAACCCAGGCCAGATGATTCTCCTCCTTTAGACCACCATCCTTGGATGGGAACTGGCTGGGCCAGCACGAGCCCATCATTTCCGCAGCCACATTGTCCAAAGCACAGAAGGCAGAGCCCTCCCTTGCTATCGCTCTTGTCTCTGTTCTCAGGTTTTCTTCTTCTTTATGATTAACAGATTTAGGAGCCTTGTTTCTTTCTGAGACATCTTCCTTCTGCCTGATGCTTGATTTTCCTTTTCTGAGACTAGATTTAAGAAACTGATAGGAGCAGAACTTAAGAAGAGACCCAGAAGATCTTTGGGCCTCCTGGGATTGTCCAGTCCTTGACCAATGCTGCAGATTATTTATTATCACTGAACGACAGACACTTGTGTTGCTTCTTTTCTCCAGCTGATTTCAGTGCTGAAAGAAATGAGCTATCTTGAACCCAGAGAGATGAAACACATCCCTGAGACAGCAGCAGCCATGTTCTCCTCCAGGGATTTCTATCGGCAGCTTGTGGCTAATTTAGAGTTGATGGCAAATTGGTACAACAAGGTTATTAAAACTCGGCTGGAGGTGGAATTTCCATTAGTGGAGGAAGAGCTGCAAAATATTGATCTCCGCCTCAGAGCAGCAGAGGAGACTTTGAACTGGAAAACAGAAGGTAACAGGGCACCATCTGAAGTCTGACAAAAACATAGAGATTCAAGGATCTAATAAAGTTCATAGAACCTCCAGTTATTCCCTGGTAATCTTATTTGGGGTTGAAACATAAGTCTGTCTTCTCCTTTGACACATATCCAGCAGAGAAGGCAAGAAGGGTTGGTATTCCTTTTTTCCTTTTCTATGGCTATAGTTGATAAATTTAGAAAACCTTGCTGCCATGCACGTTGGGAGGCTCAGAGGTTGCATAAGATCTCCTACAGTCTCCAGCATATATTGGGTGCTCCATGAGTGAGAGCTCTTACTATATTATCTTTGTTATTTAATTTTCTTCACTAGATTGTAAGCATCTTAAAGCAGTATGCATTGACTTCTCTCGTATCTCTCAATTCAATACACTTTCATTGGCTGATTAACATGTGCAGGGTACTGTGTGACAAATTAGAGAGATTTGAGGTGTATGGGACATGGTCTGTACCCTCAAAGAGCTCACATTTAGTAGGGACAACAGACAGATATACAACATAGTTATATGGAGCCATATGATGACTTTCATGAAAAGCCATCATAGAGTTAAAAATGAAGTGTGATGAATAACAGGAGAGGGATTCACAGGACGGAATCACAGGAGGGAATCACAGGAGAAGGAGATTAATTCGAATTAGGGTCCTCAGAAGGGTTAAAGTTTAAAAAAAAAAAAAGATTACAGTTGATTCATGAAAGTCTTAGAATGCCATATTAAACAAGTTAGAACTTTATTTCATATACAAGAGGAAAAGACATTTTCAAAATTTAACATGATGGAAATGCTTAAAACATTAAAAGAAAGATTAACCCAAATAAGGTTATCAAGTCTCACTGGTGTTTGGATATAAAATTGTATTCCCTAGTAGCTGTACCAACTTTTGTGTGCTTGGTAAGTAAGCATTACCTCTTTCTCTTCCTCCATAATCAGGATCATGGGAAGGGTTGGCTTTTTTTTTTTTTTTTTTGGAGACAGAATCTCGCTCTGTCGCCCAGGCTGGAGTGCAGTGG